>NC_067202.1:2890948-3246781 GCF_000699445.3 Schistosoma haematobium
AAAGCCTCGTTGTTAGACACAGTGTCCTGGGTTCTATCTCCGGTACGGTTGAGAGTGAAGAGAGTTCTCTCCTCTATTCGAAGTGACATCATATAGCCACGCGTTCGTAGTTGCCGTCAAGGAGGTCACTGCTTTCTCGTGGAGTGGTTGTTGTTTATGAAATTGACGTGGTGAGAAGCGAATGTCAGGTTTGGTGGGTACTGTGTATCCACCTGGTGCAGTTGGGAAACCCTGATTCCGATCCACTGATGCACATGGGCTTCAGACTCCCGAAGGAACAAATAGAGAATGCACCTGTTGTTGGTCGTCGGCTATCATGTGACCACATCTCCTAAAGTTGCTCCACTATTTTTTGGATTAGATCTCTAAGTTTTTAGCACTCGGACAACATTCCAGCTCACATACAAAGTTAATGATTTGTGTGGCACGTATATATTTCTGTGCTTTTTTCTCTATCAAAGTTTATGTGTTTAAATAATAGTAAATAATTCCCAGTGCTATGTGGTCGTTTTTATGCGCTTCTGAGAAGTAGTAATACTACAGTAGAATGAAATATCCGTTCAGTTTTTCTTAGTGTTCAGTGGTTGTTTTGATGAAACCAGCTCAATATGTAAACTATCAAATTTTACTTACAGTGTATCATTGTGCTTAATGAATTCTTACATCACTATTTAATTTCTTATTATTCTCAAATCTTAGGATGATCCTAGGGTTATCCGACCAAATAATCAAATAACCAATGGTTCTTTATTAACACATGAAGCACAACGACATGTAATGAAAGATTTAGGCCCATTACCGGTAAGACAAATTATCACTTTTTCATTTTTGTTAGCGATTTTTCTAAATCGCTCTCTGCTTTTTAATCAATAATTACACTTTTAATAATTTCACTAAGGTTACATAACTCTAGATAGAGATTACGTTTTAGCGGTCTGGTCTCAGCTTCCTAACGTAACCGGGATATGTTTTGGTGTGAGGAAACCCTAGGTCAAATTATTTGCCGAACATACATGTAATTCGGCTTAAAAATGAGTCAACAAGCTTGTACTTTATAAATTGGATGCATTTAGTCAACATTTATCATCGTTCCGTAGTAGTAATTTCTATTATTATGGTTTATGTATTTGCACATAAAACTGATGATCTCTATCAGTAGAACATTAGTGAATAGTGATTCGACACTCCTTATATGTATTCAATGAATTCTAACGTATCGTGTAAGGAGTGTATATAAATACGTTTTCCTATCGGTTCTATGAGATTTGCCAGCCACTCCGCTGTAGTTTGGTAAGGGAATCCGGAATTATCACTATTATTTGTAATTATTATTACTTTGGAAAAATAAGTATATATGTATATCTGCGATTGTACAGCTTTGAAAATGAATTCGCCAAAAAGAGAACTCTTCACTGAATCTATCTTTCTTAATTTATTGTCAAACTGTACAATCGTATATATGTATGGATGCGCACTGCTGAGGAGTCCCAGGACGAAACGGCCGTCCAGTGCTTCCAGGTTTTCCATGGTGGTCTAGCTTCAACTGACTCGTGATCTTAACCATTGATAATTTTTATTAAACTATTCTGTGATGAATATGATGACGTTATAGAAAGATTACAATGCTAGATTACTTAATATGAATAATAACAATAAAAGATTGTATTTGTGCAAATAGAGATCGCCTTGTAAGTTAGTGACGAATTATAATGTGAATGAAGTAAGATGATTAAAATGCTTTTCAATAGTTGAGATCATGAGTTAATTGAAGCTAGATCACTATGGAAAACCTGGAAGCACTGAACGGTCGTTTCGTCCGATTGCAGGACTCCTCAGCAGTGCGCATCCACGACCTCGGCTCGCGAGATTCAAACCCAGGACCTGTCAGTCTCGCGCGAGAGCGCTTAACCACTAGACCACTGAGCCGGCATCCATATGTTTTTGCTAACAATAATTAAAGGTAACAGAGGGGTAAAAATGAAATTAAGTAATATCAGAAATTATTATGAATTAAACCATGAGAATATTAGATAGAAAGGGGGGGGTGATCATTTCAAATACGAAATATTTTAGTAATAGTCTAAGGCTAAGATAACGATAAGATGTACTTTTTTTGTGCGTACAGTTCTGGCTTCTAATCATGGTTATCAAGAGCTTCTACTGTTTTAAAGAGTTGGATACAAAGAAATTCAGGTTGGATTTATATGTAATTTATATAAATAACCGTAAAATCAACCTGTCAATCAGTAGAATGACTAGAGCTGATTAGATGTAAAATAAAGAATGGAACTCTCACCTTTGTAGAGAACCTATACACTAGGACATGTTGTCGTATCCAACATAAACAAATAACTACAATATGTAAATAAATCATTCTGTGTAATAACACACACATACACACACACACAACTGTTTACCAAATAAATAAACATTCTATTTTATTAGATTTAACCATTTAAGATTATTCATTCTCTGTCTTATTCATATGAAGTGTGAAGATGATTTCGTTTTACATCTTGTTCATTTTAATTTATACAAACAAGCAAACAAAAAATGCATTGATTGATTTGTTGTGATATATATATCATGGATTCGTTTCTGTATCCCCCTCTCTCTCTCTCTCTCGCCCTGTGTCTCTTGCTATGACAACAGATTTGTCCATTATTCTATTTACAAGTGTCATTAAATAAATATTGTTTGTCATAGATTGATGTGTGTGTGTTTATATATATTATCATGTTTATAGAATTTATTTATTCACAGCTCATGCATGTGTTTATTTGTATTGCACAGGTTTTAAGTGCACTTGTGTGTGTGTGTGTATATAGAGGTAGATGTTATAACTTTAGCTTGAAACCCGAACATGTTTTAGCATCTCATATATACATGATGAATATTTATTATTAGAATAAAAGAGTTGTGGAGATTGTAGTATTTTCACTGCTGAACTCATGAACTGATCTTAGCTAAACCACCATTGAAAACCTGGAAGCAGTAGAAGGCTATTTCATCCCATCACGGGACTCCTCATTCACTTCTGTCACCTGATATGGATTGAACTTCACGAGTTCCGGTGAAAGCACTACAATCTCCCCTAATTCCCTATGCTAACAACAATCAAATGATCACTAAGGACTAGCTTCGACATGCAACTCCTGCAGTTCTGTATGAAGATATGATTGGTGGAATTCGATCCATCCCACGTGGCAGAAAGTTATCTATCTTATGAAGTGGATGAAGGGTTGCGCAAGATAATGGATTGATTGAAGCTAGACATGTACATTGTTGGATGTTGGCTCAGTGGTCTAGAGGGAAAGTGTTTGTGTGTGTGACCGAATAACTTGGGTCTGATTTCCGCGTTTGGGATCTTGGATTCGCATTTCCGCCACTGAGGTGTCCCGTACTGAGACGAAACAGCCTTCCAGTTCTGGGTTTTTAATCGTGGTTTGGCTAAAATTTCAACGGCGAAATATTTATAACCCCTTTAAAAAAATCGTATTTGTGAAAATAAATCTAATGTTTCATTCTAGTGTCTGGTATTTTTTATTGTCTTCCATCAACTCAACACCTGACTTCTTTGAAATCAAGACGAAATTTCTTACATTTACAATCCTGCTATAAAATATGATAGAATTCATATTTTCCATTCTCAGTCAATCATAATCAATGTGGAACCTGGCATAAATGGTGAGCCAGATCAATTTCCCAAACTACCGTCTACAACTGGGTCTTTGTTGCCCAATGCTGTTACGTCCTTGATCTGTCTACCCAATAATATTCAGGCGAGAACTTGTCTCCATTTAGGTGAAGACCTTGAAACGACAGGCTAACTGGTTTAACATTGAGGCTAGAAATGCTGGAGTCCGAAGTAATGATATTGGACACAGAGACGAAAACTCTTCTATCATCCAATTGGTTAACAGGCGGGAGAGTGGAAAGATGAATCAACTGCAATACTACTCGATTTATTCCTGATTCCGATTAGTGTAAAAAGATACATGAATAAATAGATGACTAACATAACCATAACGCACAAACAATTACAGAAATACAAACTGACCATTAGGGTAGAAAAATAGAGTACAAGAGGTTACGTTTAAATTACAATAGCTTTAGAACAGAAAAGGGTGTGACAAAATACATCCCTCCATTCGGTTTAATAATTAAATCTTCTTGTACGGAAAGTGGATAAGTGTGATCCTCTAGGCGGAAACGCTTATCCTTTAGACCACCGAAACCAAAGGTCCTGGGTTCCAATCCCACGTACGGAATCGTGAATGTGCACTCCTGAGTCCCACACTAGTACGAAACGGCCGTCCAGTGCTTCCAGGTTTTCAATAGTGATCTACCTTGAATCGACTCATGAATTCAACTATTATAATTTTTAATGACATGTGACATAGTGTCATTCCTAACATTTCATTGTTTGATCAAACGTACTCTTTTAGTTTTGTGATTGTATTTCTCAATATTTAAACTTCAATTAATCAGATGAAATCCTTCTTTGATTGAAATAAGTGTTTATCTTGGTCACTTTTTTATTTGTATACCAAAGACTATAGCCATGGGACATCGAAACAAATCCAAATTAAGAGCAAATGCTTTAAGAGGTTGAGGAAGATTTGTAGCTCAAGTGAATGATCTCAGTAGAGTTTGGGTTCTTGGTACTAAATGATTATTTAATCGTGTAGCTTTCATTTATCTTCTGAATAACAAATTTCATATAAATTGCGCAAAGTTTCTCGAAGGCAACTCTATTTGTTAAAACTTACTTACCTACGTCTGTTACTCCTCGTGAAGGAGCATAGGCCGCTCACCAGCATTCTCCATTCAACCCTGTCCTGGGCAATCCTTTCCAGTTCCTATTCATCCTTTTCATATCTGCTTCTATGTTTGTTAAAACTACTGTTTATTAATAAGTGTAAAACATAACTATATAATCTGAAGGCCATCCTAGTTATCATTGAACACTTTCTTAACGAGAGTATAGTTTACGTAATCAGTCAGACGTAATTGAATATTTGATCTGGGGAAAGTATATGTAATAAACTATTAACCGGAATAAATGGCTTACATGATGTTTAGAAAATGTCAAACACTCTTGTTTCTGTTCATTTGGGATAATTATTGTTATGAACACCCAGAATATTCTTCGAAAAAAGTTCAGAAGGGTCCTGAAAACTCTGGAAAACATTTTATCAAATCAGTATTGAATAGAAGTTCCTAAGAAACAGCTAGAAAGTAGAGAGTTACGTATCACACCCCTGATTGAGTGATTGCTTATTTCACTACTATGGTAGGGACACAGAACCCTCTAGAAGCTCAAGGTCATCTGAAATGCTATAAAGACCATTAATTTTCAATATATAAAGAAACCTTGGAGTAAAGTGTTCTCCTCATATTTCACACCTTTTCTCTCGTGTTCAAGTTGTGTAGATTTAGCCTGGAGTTACTAGAAGATCTTAAGAAACTGATTTAAATGTTCAGTCATGATATTTATCAATTATCAAAAATATTACATCATTAATATTTTTTCATTTAGAAACAATATATGCAGTGCTTAATTGATTTTTGAAATGATCAAGTCAACGTGACATCAGTCCTTGAAGACACTAACTTCTAGTCTGAGCCATGTTGATAGATGCAGACTAGTTGGTTGTTGTCCACATGACTATCGTAACCAATGCTTGGAGACTCTTGGTGACATGGCTCAGAATCTATCACAATAGCGTTGGTGTTTACACTCTCTATCTTCCCTTAAACTATGAAATTAAAATCATTTCATATCTTTCTTTCCACTAACTTATTCTTTCTCCATGTATTATATCTTTATACATAGTTTTTCTTTTATGTATTACTACCATTGAAGTAACTGCTTCTATGAATTCGGTGTTCATCTTGTTGTGTGAATGTGGTGTGGCAACTTGAACGGATGTGCCTGGTCCTACGTTGTAGTTGACTGTGACTGAGTAATAATATTTACAAATTTAAGAAAATTCATTCTACCTGTACATCATTTAGTTTCTTTTTGTGTTCCCTTGATTTTTATTTGTTTTATTTTATGCTACTCAAAAATAGCCTGGTTGGGAAGAACGTGTACATAGTAATGGTCGTATTTTCTACATTAATCATAGTAAGTTAATTTCTAATTTAAAATTGTTCTATTGAGAATACTATCTACATATGTGTGTTTATTTGCCTATTTGTGTATATCGTGCACAGACTATTATTATTATTATTATTATTATTATTATTATTATTATTATTATTATTACTATTATGGTTAGTGTATTTCTCCGTGGCAGTCCGTTCTGTTTTACTTTACGGCAGCGAAACATCGCCATTAAGAGTAGAAGACACTCTTAAGCTACTAGTATTTGACCACAGATGCCTTAGAAATATTGCTGGCGTCTGCTGGTATCACCGGGTAAGTAATAGTGAGATTCGTCGCAGGGTACTAGGGAATGATGGTACATCAGTTGATGAGGTTGTGAATGTTCATCGACCGAGATGGTTGGGCCACGTGTTACGTATGCCTGAACACCGATTACTACAACGTGCAATGCTAACCGGTGTTCGGGATGGTTGGAAGAAAGTTAGGGGTGGCCAAACCAAATCGTGGCATCAGTATTTGAAGTCACTAGTCTGAGCCATGTTGGTAGATGCAGACTACTTGGTTGGGGTCCGCGTGACCATCTTAACCAATGATTGGAGACTCTTGGTGACATGGCTCAGAATCGATCACAATGGCGTAGGTGTATACACTCTCTATCTTCCCTTAAACTAAGAGATTAAAATCACTTCATATCTTTCTTTCTACGAACTAATTCTTTCTTCTTGTACTATATCCTTATTGCAATCTTTCTTTTATATATTACCACCTCTGAATTAACTACTTTTATGAATCCGGTGTTGATCTTGTTGTGTTAATGAGGTATGGCAACTTGGACCGATGTATATATGTGCCTGGTCCTACGTTGTAGCTGATTGACTGTATTTCTCCGATCTATATTTACCTCCTAATTCGTACTTCAATTGCCCTTTATCTACTTACTACTGCTGGTTTTTGTGTCATACTATTTTCATGATTGGTTTGATCAGTACATGTATGTATAGTGTTATGTGGAGGTAGTCGAGAAGAAAACCCTGTTTGACAAAGGTTCCATACTATTTGGAACTCGTTGGAAAAGTGTACCTGTAGTCTTATTGGAACTTATTGTATGTGTTTTTTAAAAAATAATTTCGACAGATGCTCGAACTACTCAGTGGGAAGATCCTCGTCTAGAACGTTTAGGCGGTCCAGCTGTTCCTTATTCAAGAAATTATAAACAAAAATATGATTATTTCCGATCAAGGTTACGAGCTCCACGTGATCCACAAGCTAAATTTGAATTACGTGTTACACGAGCTGGTATATTCGAAGATTCATTCCGTCTAATTTATGGAATAAAAAGACCAGAAGTGTTAATGCATCGGTAAGTTTACATGTATATATTAATTTGTTTAAAGTAGTTGGCAGGAAACCATAGATTTAAAGTTATACTAGTTATCACTCGTCAGAAAGGTGTATCTGCAATCTGGAACTAAACTGATTGCCGTTGTTGTATTTGAGCCTGTATCATAGAGCTCTACAGTCTAACATGTCACTATCGAGATATTTGAACCGATATTGACCTGTTGAACTGACATAGTTACAATTAAGTGAACATTCAGTAAGTTGGTGAGCACACTATTACTTCGAGCCTCCAAGAATTCTTTAAGCATGACTCTTGAAGAAAGGTGAATGCTGAAAACATCTTGTTCAATCAACATCGAAAGGATGCTTCTTAGAAGCAGCTGGAGAAACTCAAGATTATGCGTCACGATTTGATTGGCTAATTATTACTATTTTAATAAATTTGACGTTTTTCTAGAAGCTTTTGGGGTATTGAGGACATCGGTCAACCTACAAATAACCTTTTCTTTGCTTATAAATTGACATTAAAGTAAGGTTTCTGTTCTTACTTTGAGCCTTTTTTCTACTATTCGGGGCTTAAGTGTAGAAGTGTCCGAGGCATCTAGGATAAAGTTAGAAATTTCACGTCCGAGTTGAAGACGTTTCGCTATCCCCAGTATATGTTTGCTTTTCGATCTCTGTAAAATCTTCAAGTATTTAAGATAGGTGACTACTATGATCGTCTAGTGAGTATTCAAAATATGCGGAAGCTCACCAACTTCGTAATTTCCTTATCTCATTTGTTTCAATGTCAGTTTTATTACAATCCATTTGTAACTGTACTTAAATTGTTATAATTCACATGATAGTGATTAAGAGTTCCTTATGTTTTGAAATCCAGTCACATAGAGGCATGTCATCTCAACTTTTTTTCCAATGTAACCATAATTGCTGCCTTCACATATCACAGAAAATGATGAGGAGAAAGCGGATTTCCATGTCCATCTAGATGAGTTAATCAAAAACCATAAGTCAAATTCAGTGGTAGAGAAGGTCTCCACCATTTCGAAGGTCTATGATTGACCCGCTAAATAAAATACGAGAAAATAAGTTTATAATCTTACTTTATCACCTTATTGACCAACTCCATGTGGAAGAATCTCCTAAAAATTCTTCTTACTTCAGTATAAAAGTTCATACATTTCCACTTATCTTATGCAAAATACAAGAATTTGAACATGCGAATAAATCTTATTCTTCATAAACAGACAGATGTCATCAACATATAGCTTGGTATAGATGTATTTTGACCCATATCGTCATACTATGCTAATATAAGGAAGTGAAATTAACACAAGGTGAATTGCATAAAAGATCGAAATAATGTTGTAGAGCAGTGATAAGAAGAAAGATTAATCTTTCTGAATATGATTTAAAATGACGTTTGTATGAAGGAATACTGAAATCCAAGATGAAAAGAAACTCATCTGTACCATTGTAATAGATTCTAAACCATGTTATCCAAAGTCTCCAATTACTTATTGTGGTTATGAAATGAACCTGAACCAAGTAGTTTGCACTTATCAGTATAGTTCAGACTAAAATCAATAACTTCATAGAATGATACCACTTTTCGTTTTGATTCCTTCTTAGTTTCATCCAAACTACTATTTTACTACCAAATATCTTCTGTCAAAGTAATACATGATCTAATTACCTTAACTGTAAAAGATTCACCGCATCATCAATCAATTTAGCACCATTGTCAAGTACCTTTATGTTTAACCACAACATGTATCATTCAATTATTCCATTAAACATGTGCAATACTTCAATGGCATTTATAAAATTAACTTGGTAACTAAGTACTAATTGCCTGGATTCTATTTTTTTCTTTTTAATATTTTGCTTTTTTGGCTTTTTATAGATTATGGATTGAATTTATTGGTGAAAAAGGTTTAGATTATGGTGGTGTACAACGTGAATGGTTCTTTTTATTATCACGTGAAATGTTCAATCCTTATTATGGTCTATTCGAATATTCAGCCGCGTATGTCTTAATTATGTATATATGTATATATGCGCATATCTATACGAATATATACATTAATCCTAGTTCATCAGTTGCCTTTGATTCGTTAGTTTATTGAAAAGAAGATTTATATGCATGAAGTTTTGATACATATTATGCATTAACATGTATTTTCTTAGTTGAGAGTATTAGGTAGTACTAGTTATCTTTCATTATTGTTGATTTCTCGAAATCGAATAGTAATTGAGTAATAGTACTTACGACATTTGACTTTCGGTCATCTACTCACAATTCCAAACCGATCTATGCATATTTCGGTTTATGTAACCAGGTGATTTCGATTGTTTTTTAATGTTAAACATGAAGTCTTGAAGTTGTCCAATTATGTTTTATTTTAGATCTCTAGATCAAAGGCTCAAGGTATGGCCCTCTAAGAAAACCAGCTACTTCGGTTTGGGCACCTGAGAGATATCCCACTACTCACATAAATTGAATGGTGAAGAGTGGCGCATATATATTTAGTGCCTCCTTGTACCAAGGTTTATGTGTTTTTAAATAATAATCAAAAATCTGTTTCTGAAGAGTTACGCCTTCATTATCTGTAATCACCTAACTGCTCTGTTAGTATGAGAGGGAATGGGCTAAAAAAAAACATGTTTAATGGTAACCAAACCAATACTTGTTTTCAGTTAGTCCAATTACTGTCCCAATTTATGTTGATTATATATGTGCATCTCCTAATTGAAACTTCCCCAGATTATAATTATGAAAACCTTTTGTGCGACCAACTTTAGTCAAATATTGTGGAACAAATTCATCTTTAGTAACCTTTTCATGTCTATTTTTACTGCGTTATCACTAATTATTTGCCAACTGTTTTTCATATGATCAAATTTACACTATGAGTTATACTAATTCTACTACTACTACTACTACCACTGATACTACTAATTTTGACTTGTTATAATATTCAGCATGAGATTGTGGAATTTTAATAAAGTCATGAACCGACCTAAGTTAGACAACCATTGAATATTCGTTCTAATGTGGGACTCGTGAGCAGTCTCTATTCACGACTCCATAACCTTGAATTGAACCCAGGACCTTTTGGACCACTATACACCATTGAACCCTGGCTCAGTGATCAATACATTAAGCGTTAGCACGTGAGACGGAAGGTCCTTGGTTCAATTCCAGGTTGCAGGGTTGTGGATGCACACTCCTGAGGAGTCCCATATTAAGAAACAGACATCCAGGTTACCAAAGGTTATCTAACTTAGATCGCTCCATGATTTCAATGAAAAGTTATTTAACCTGTTTGTCTACGTTTATACAACGTTTATGTTGATGTATATATTTATTCTCTGTCTCATTTACCACTGTACAGGTTCGTATACTTGGCTCCAATCCACATTTTAAATATGATGTTATACGGTTGTATAGACTAAAGTAGGTTGAACGGGATTCGAACCCTAGACTTGGTAGCTGAAAATTAAACCCCTTAAACACTATATCACTGCTCCATTGAAATGCATAGTTGTGACATTCTTGAACTTATGTACCAGCTCATAATTTTCTTATGCCTCACCGACTAGCCAATCTATTTGTATAAATTGCAATTTTGAGCGAATGCTTATTGGTTAAGGTGTTCAAGTTTCAGACCCTTTTCCATCTAGTGTGGTTTAGGCCACCAGGTACTATCATTAGTCTTAGAATCTAATTCATACCAAAGTACCTTGTAGACAACAATAAATAAATAAATTGAAACCTTTATCCATTCCGTCTCAGTATCTTAAGCGCTGTTAGAGGTATGTATAGGGTTCTAAATCCCTGATTACCCACACTGTGTTCGTAGCGGCCTAGGAGGGTAACCGTAAAGTTCATTGAAAGAATTCCTGAGGCCCGTCATACATGTGCTATCCGTGAGGAGTTTTTAATGTATTAGCTCCATACTTTAAAAAACCTTACTCTTGGTGACATAAATCAGGGAACTTTTTTCTAGTCCCTTCCTTTCATTTTGAGAATACAGCATCACTGCAGATGCTCGTTCCCTGGGGGAAACATCTTACAGTTGTCACACTTCAATACAGTCAACAGTATGACTTCATCCTCAAACCATGTTTTTGTTGCATTCAGTCTTACCGTTTTTCAACCAACCTCCCGAGCATGGTAGAATCTAAAGAAACAAATTTTCCAATCAATATAGGTCGATCATGTCATTACGATTTAAGAGTCTGAACATCTTATTGAGAGGTCTTAGCTACAATCGCATTCACACTTTTATAACGCATGTTTAAATATATATTATATTAAGTGAATGTATTTATCGGATTTTAAAGATGTTTATCCTTTCCTTCACTAATTCAATGACAAAACAAACTGTATCCAAGTTAAGAGTATGAACTACATATTATAGAGAAATACACTTAACTCCACATTGTTTATCTCACTTTTCTTTTTCCTTGTTACTATGCGTATATAAAAAATTAATTAGGATGATATAGGTTGATTCATTCTAGTTACTTAGTTGATTTGTTTCAATAAAGTCAGTTCACAGTGTACCTTATTATTATAAGAAATCTAACTTTTGAACATACATATTTATATGTTCATGTACTTAATACGTTGAAAATGTAATGTATTTTTTCTATTCTTCTATTATTTCCTCTCCTCCTATCCCTCTCCTGTTCCCCCATTCTTATTCTGTTTTTTCACTTATTATCTATAAGTATGCTTGTTGTCGTTACGTAGATTTATCAAGCAGTCCAGTGTATACCCCCGGCTAAGAACTAATAATGCTGTTACTACCACTACTACTACTACTCGTGCTATCGGTTGTACTTGTTGAAGAAAAAGTTAAAATCTATTGTGTATGTATATTAGTATTTTGTGTTTATTAGTCTAATGGAATTTCTTTCTATCTAAATATTTAATTATTATACTATGGAGAAAAGAACAAAGATCGATATTTGTTATCTTCTATGATTCATTCAATTCATAAAACTTGATCAATTTTTTCGAAGAAAAAAAAAATATCACGTACTTTTATTCTCTTTTTTTTTCCAATAAAAGTGTACTATAGAACACTTTTATATTCGTTTAATTTGATGGATTAATTGAAGTTAAACATTAACACTATTGAATACTGGTCAACTCAGTGGTCTAGTGGTTAAGCGCTTGCATACGCGAGACTGTTAGATCCTGGGTTTGAATCTCGTGACGTGGGATCGTGGATGTGCACTACCACTGAGGAGTCCCACATTTAGGACGAAATGGCTGTTCAGTGCTTCCAAATTTTCCATGGTAGTTTAACTTCAGTTGGCTCATGATCTCAACTATTAAAAATTTCCTATTCATTTGATGTTTTAGTCTGGGGCAAAGACTGATCTACACCTTTATGTTGGTGCGCTAGAATTAATGGACTGTGTTCATGAGCTAACATGGGCGGTTAAGTGGAAATGGGACTAATCACCTATTCTATCTGATTTTTGATCAATTAAAGGAGAGAAATGAGAGCGTGATTGTTGTCCTGGAGAGAAAATTTCCTTTATGTGCCTAACTGATTTCTTGCTGAGAGGATCCATTAGGTATGGAATAGGCGGACTAGGACTAAAGCTATGAACTGTCTTGTAACCAGTGCGCAGTGGTTTATATCAAAATTACTTGTCGTAGGAGCGTGATGAGAGGATATTTTCCATGACGAATTATTTTTGAATTGATTTAAGTGCTTGATATTCATTCAGTGTTTGTAAGCCACCGGGCTATGTTTAGAGGTTATCTCATATATACGTGTGCTTATACTATAGGATATATAAGTCTTGGTTTATACACTATATATGCATGTAGTATGTACTTGCTAGCGGGAGCGTCTATACCTGTGTGTACTATGGAGTGTACAGACTTCGGTTTATGCATGTAACGCATACCTGTAACCGCTCGCATCTATCCCCACGTATATATTGTAGGATGTAGGTTTCCTTGTTATGTCCATTTTATATATACATCTAACGCATACTTGCGGTAATACCACGTTTCATAATGGTATATTCATCATAGCCTTTAACGCTTTTGGGATGTTTTATAAGTTTCCGAAAGTGATAGGAAAGTGTAGACTATCACGTGTCTGTCTGCACTACAGATATCGGAATGTCTAATTACGCGTAAAGACTGCACATAAAACTATAACATTTCCGTTTACTTAGCTTTCTCCAATGCTCCAGTTGCACTCTTTACACAAGACTTTTTCTCTTTCCCCGAAGAGTCTAAAGGCTCCCCCTTGCCTAGCTGAGCAAGAATACTATTACTATTTTTTCTGTAGTGCACACTTATGAGTGTAGTTTTCACTGGCAGTTTCATTTTCATTAACTGAAGCGAACTACATATGTCTTTCTATGAACATGCCGTTGTAGCGCATTCCGAATTCTCTGATAAAAAAACATAAATCGACAGGTAGAGGTTGAAACGAAATCCTCTATGAAAACTATCCTGTTATATCCAGCATTTACTCATTAAATGTATGGGAATATACCCGAAAATGTTTGATAACACACACACACACATTAAACATTGATAATTGTATATGCTACAAATTCATGGATACGTATCTTATCCCTTGTATTTTCTTTATTTAAAAACAAATGAGTGATAGGGGTGTTTTTTCAAGTTACTGTTTCATGCGCTACCTCTCTTTTTCTCTGTATTTGTTTACCTTATGAGTTATCATTTTATGTTGCCTGAATATACTATTTTCACAGATCTGTTGTCCTCCTTTCTAATCAATATAGTTTAATTATTACTTAAATAATTCAGTTATAATCTTGGGATAATATGGTTTACATTCGGTTGACTTAACCAATTGTAATGTATTGATAAATCCATTCATTAAGAACAGATTAATGGACTAGAAATTAAACACCTGAGTGTCATAACCGAAAGTAATGATGTATATGTAATGGAGTTCGAACCTAGGACTTTATGACTGAAACTCGTTTATTCATTACCAGAAAATGTTTTCGAGTCGAGTTGGATTGTAATTAATAATAGAAACTTAGATAACAATATTTTGATCTATTTAAGATTCATCATCTAGATGTACCTGCTCCCTAGTATTGATTTCCACATTTAAAATTGAACCTAGTACCTATTGCTTCAAATACTAACATGGTGTCCAGTATACTTATTTAACGACTCAAAATCGTTTGCAATGACGCAGGTGCATTCACTCTTTGCGTTCTCCCAAATTCTAATCTTCTGTATTCTTTATGTCCTTTTTCTTTTTCCCTTTCCAAATTTATTTCACTGGATCATACTCTTTAAATAACATCTCCAAACCTCAATCTTTCCGATTACTGCTTATACTTTTACTACCTCTACCGCTATGGGATTTGAATCGACAACTGCATCTCTGTACCAATGTGGTATGGCAACTCGAACTGATATATGTACGTACGAAGTTCTAATTTATTACTGACTGACTGACTTAACGGATATTAAATTATTTGTAAAGGATTATATTTTCCCTTTTAGTTAGTAGTAAGGATGGTAAACTGCTAGAACATTTTTCACAACGTTTATTGTAAAGTAAGTTTAAGCTTTATTAATTACTAGCTTTTCACCAAAAACAATCGTTTATCGATACCCTAAATAGTTGTCTTTTATATAGTTTAAAAACAATAATTAAGGATAGGTTTGATAAATTAATGCACTTTCATTCAGTTTAATAATCAATTCTATTATTCAGTGTTATATAAAAGATATGGAAGTACATACTTTTAATCACATTTCATACCTTTACTGTCTATTTTCGGTATTATCACCAAATGTCTCTTCATGATATATGAAAGTCTTAACTCATATACTTGTTGAGAGTTCCAAAATATCCCTTTTCAAAGTCTCTGGTAGCTCATTAATTCCGGGAAATGTTTTACTCACTCAGCTTTGAATTGAAGTATTTAGAGAAATTAAAGATTATGTTTCGTCACTTGTTTGATCAAATAATTGCCTTCACCATCACTATATTTAGTATGTTTGCAGGAAGTTCTACAAAACGAAGGCTTTTTGTTCATAAACTGATCTTGCAATAATACTCTTACTCATATTTTATGCCTTTTCCCTATTGATCTGGTTGACGTGTAAAAGTAATCTGGAGTTGTAGGAAGCGAATAGGGAAGTCAATAATAAGAGTTCCAGTAGCAGATTTATCCGTTTTTCGTAAAGAGCATCTTTGAAATGAGATAGAAAAAATACAGAAGCCGTTAATGACATTTAAAGAGTATATTGAGGGGGAAAGCATAAAACGATTACGACATTGTACACAGATTATTTTCATTCAGATGCTAATCTTCTTATCTGATTAGCTCTACTTTAGTATGGTGAATTATGTTGAAACCTTATGATCCTCGATAGCTAAAAGTCAATAAAATCAATGACGCAGTATTATTTTAAACGCTCTGAACTTTAACATCCCCTACCTTGTTGTTATTTATGCAGTTGGATAATGTCATTGACCTTCATATCGAACAGTGGCTCAGTGGTTGATGCGTTTTTCTCTTAGTTACTAAGTCCCAGGTTCAAATCCCGCCTCCACTTATTTCGGTTCAAGCAACCGGATAGTATCGTTAGCCTCCACAAACCTAAAGTAAACGGTGAATGAGTTAATTGGAAAAAAGAAATTATATCAAAATCGATATTCAAAGGCGAATAGATGAACCTGTCTACTTGATGACATTGATTTCACTTATAGACCCCTTTTTGATATAATTTCACCATACATAATTTTATTTCCTATTTCTTAATATAGTAGTGTTTTATCGAAAGACTTGTGTATTTCAAGGTAATAACCTATTATTAGTTCGAGTTTAGAAAATATTGGTTAGTATTCACAGTTAACTTCTGATTCGTTCAATCTAGTCTACCTCAAATAATTAATAAGTTTCTTATTTGCATTTGGATGATTTATTCCAGTTGCATAACTATCTATTATATTAATACAAGTGTCGTTCCCACTCGAATCATTGGTTGTGTTATCCTAAATGTAATGTAAGCATTCATCAATCATTCTGACTTCCTACATGCAAGTCATACATTAATAAGATGTAATTAACAGTTATGTTACGGTTCGAATAGCAAAAGAGAACACCTTTTACTTCAAAGCAATTATTATTTCTTATTAACATAGGAGGGTTTGTGTGGATAATCAAATTTCTATTAGTTTGCACCACGGACTGATCTTAGTTAGATAACTATTGCAAACCAGGAAGCGTTAAATACGTACTTCTGAAAAGTCTTATGCTAAGACGGAACAGCTATTCAGTGCTTCTTAGTTTATAATTGTGAACTAATTAAGATCATTCTATGATACCAAATATAAAATTCTGTAGTCTTCATCACCCCTTCTATAGTAATAGTAATAATCATGTACTCTTTAATGACTTATTCTGCGCAGTAATTCCTAGAGTCCTAATAAGGGTCTTATTTTCCATTATCAGGAAGATCGTGACTACACATTCCTGAGAAGCGCGATAGCCACCAGATGCCCTGGTACGGTCGAGAGTGGGGAGAGTCAGCCCTCCCTCTCTAAATGCTCTCACATGGCCACGTGCATACAACCACTGCCAAGGAAGTCCTACTCATTGTCTTCTTGCATCACGTGTGTTGTTTACGAAATGGAGAGGACGAAAAGCGAATGTCCGGCGCTTAACCAGGTTGGTGGACACGGAGGATCCATCTAGGGCTGTTGGAAAACCCTGATTCCAAACTAATGGTGTACATGGGCTCCAGGATTCTGAAGGAACAAACAGCGTATGAACCTATTGTTGGTTACTGGCCAATATGGGACTGCATCTTCTGACGTTACTCCACTGTCTTGTGGGTCAGACCTTTAGGTCTAAGGCTCTGGATGTATCCTAAGAAAACCATCCGCTTCGGTTTCGGCACCCGGTCAGTATCCCAGTCCTCACACAAATCGAATGATTTATTTGGCGCATATCTATTTGGTGCCTCCTTGTACCATTGTTTATGTGTATAAATAAATAAATAAAGCCCGATAGCATGATAAAACAGCTGTTCACTGTTTTTGTTTTTCAGTGATTTGTCTAAAGTGGATGAACCAATCGGATTACAAGTCACATACATTTGGCTAAATATAGTTTAAGCATTATAGCCGATTTCAGTATGTGATTAAAAACCATAAATCTAATTTTTAACCCTTAACCATCCACTGTAAATAAGAATTCTAAATACTTTATAACTCTCATTTAGTTCTAATCATCAAGAGGTGTTCATTCTTAAGGTCACTTCAGCGTCCCTCGAATGTCGTTCATAAATTATAGTCTCTGATGTAACCTATGAAATTACTATTTCTCCTAGAATTCTTCATTTAATCCTTCCCTTTTTTTCATGTTTTCTCTTTTATCCATAGTGATAATTATACACTTCAAATTAATCCACTATCTGGTATGGCTAATGAAGAACATTTAAAATATTTTAAATTTATTGGTCGTGTTGTTGGTATGGCTGTTTATCATGGTAAATTAGTTGATGGATTTTTTATTAGACCATTTTATAAAATGATGCTTGGTAAAACAATTTCATTAAAAGATATGGAAGCTGTTGATTCAGAATATTATCGTAGTTTAAAATATATATTAAAAGAAGATCCTATATCATTAGATTTAACAATGTCTGTTGAAGAAGAACATTTTGGTGAAACAGTTGAAGTTGATTTAATTAAAGATGGTAGAAATATACGTGTTACTAATAGTAATAAAACACAATATATAGAGTAAGTATTTATTTCATTTATTATTATTTGATTATTTCAATTCTTTTTTGTTGTTGTTGTTGAGATTATGGACGGATCAATGTTAGACTACCATTGAAAACCTTGGAAGCACTGGACAATCATTTCGTACTGACAATGGAATACACAGATATGATCTCAAATTTAGGAATTGAACCTAGGACTTCCGGTTTTGAACGAATACCACCATCTTCTCATGAGATCGATAAGTCTTGGGTCCGACACCCAATTTCGAGGTCATGTATACGCACTTCATATCAGTACGAAATGGCCGTCCAATGCTTCCAGGTTTTCAATGATGGTCTAATATTGATCGCTTCATGATTTTATTAATAATTATTGTCAATTATTGGTAAGTTATCGATACCTGGGTACTAATCATTCCTTCTTTTCAGTCAGCCAGTTAGTCGTTATCAAAGTACGAATGAGTTCTATTGAAAAACGGATAGAACGCGATTGTTAGCATTTAACATTTTAATTATTATGGCCTTACTCATGAATAAGACAGAGTGGAAGTAATACTTGATATTCAAGTGGAATAAATTGAAATAATACAACTTTATAATAATTTTAATAGTTGAAGTCATGAAACTGATAACACCTGTGTTCGAGTCCTGCGAGGCGGGATCGTGGTTGGGCACTGCTTAGGAGCTCCACATTAGGACGAAATGGCCGTCCAGTGCTTCCAGATTTTCCATGATGGTCTAGTTTCAATTGACTCATAATCTCAACTATTAAATTTAATACAACTTTGTATATATATATAACGACATAAGTTCATCCGAAGAATTGAATTGTTTAATCCTGTTAATCATCTCAACATATTCAGTCAGTCAGCAACAACGCAGAACTTCATACGTACATCAGTTCGAGTTGCAATACCACATTAGCACAGAGAAGCAGTTGTCGATTCAAATCCCATAGTGGTAGAGGTAGCGAAAATGTTACATCCTTGATCTGTCTATCCACTTTTGGTGCTGAAGATAACTTGTCTAATCTAGATTAAGACCTTGACGCGATAGGCTGACCGGCTTAACCTTGAGGCTAGTACGCGTGCGTTCGAAGTGGGGTAGAGAGACGAAAACTATTCTATCACCTGATTGGCTCACAAGCACGCTAGTGAGAGAAGACAAGTCAACTGGAACACTACTTGATGTATTTTCAATTCCGATCTGGTTCCTGATTTCCCTATTTTAGATCAGTGTAAAGATACATGAATAAATAGATGACTACTAACCCGACCACAACGTACAATAATTAGGAAAATACAATTATGTCCAAAACTGGGGATTAGTGTAGAAAATAGAGTACAAAATTTTCTGTTTAAATTACAATAGCTTTGGAACAAGAAGGGCTATGGCAGTGAATCATACATCAAACGAAAGCTCATATTCTGTAGAATAGACTAGGGCCAAAAATAAATGTTGATGTTTTACAAGCTTTGAATTAAATGAAATAACGTCCCGAAAAATAGCTTCCGTAGTTTGTCAAGGCTTCTTGTTTCTCTCTTCACATCGGAAAGTATAACCAGTAATCGGGACGATTAGGGTTTGAAAGTGTTATGCAAAATGTATAACCCAGTGAAATAAATTTGGAAAGAGAAAAAATGGGGACATGACAAATACAGAAGATTAGAATGTGGGAGAACTCAAAAAAGTGGATGCACCTTGCGCCATTGCAAACGATTTTGAGCCATGTCACCCACGGTCTTGAACCATCGGGTACTATCATCTCGCGGATCTCAACCAGGTAGGTATTCTACACCTACTAACATGGCTCAGTCCACTTGTCAGTGACTTCATGGATTTGTGTCGTGTTTTGATCTAGTCGCCTCTAGCTTTCTTCCAACCTACTTCTACCCTATAAAACACTGAATATCGTGGCAGTCGATGGTTGGGCATTCGTAACACATGTCCCAGCCATCTCAACTGATAGTTTCATCAGCATATTCAATATTCATATACTCATTTTACAAATTTCTTTGTTTATTTATTATTTTCTAGACGAATAATAAATTGGCGATTTGTTTCACGTGTTGAAAAACAAATGTGTGCCTTTTTAGAAGGTTTTAGTGATTTAATTCCATTAGAAGCATTACAAATATTTGATGCAAATGAATTAGAATTATTAATGTGTGGATTACAAGATATTAGTGTAACAGATTGGAAAGCGAACACTTTATATAAGGGTGAATATCATGCTAATCATCCAGTCATTGTAAATTTATGGAAGGTAATAATAATGATCATAATAATAACTGTTTATATAATCATCCTCATCCTAAGTAATAGTAGTAGTAATTGTTGTTGTTGTTGTTGTGGTGGTGGTGATGGTTTGTATCGTCTTCATAGTTTAAATCACGGATTGATCTTGGCTAGATCATCATTACTGGACAGCCATTTTGTCCTAGTATATGACTTCTCGGCAGTGTGCATCTACGATCCTATCCCTGGGAACAAAACCTAGGACCTTTGAATTTAGGAATCTGGAAGTTAAACGAAATTTCTGGGTCCGATTCCCGAATGCGCGGTCATAGACGCTAACTGTCGTGGAGTTCCATATTAGGACGAAACATTTCTTTTATACAATATGTTGCATCACACACACTGGATTCATATTGTGTTCTCGAATTGTTAGACATTGATTACTTGCTAGTTTATTGGCGTTACTTCTACTCTCAAACGTCGAATACAAAAATAGGAGGGAAAAGTATAAGGATCTTTACTTCCAACATTAGTTTGTGTACAGAGGACAAGAGTATTTATGGTACTTTTAGATTTTGGAAGCTTCTGGAAAGCATTTCATATCACAGAATAACTGTAGCAAGATGACTATTGGATAACCTAAAAGCACTAGGTAGCTATTTCGTCTTAGTATGGAATCCTTAGTAGTGGTGATCCATGACACGTCCCTAGGGATTGAACCTAAAGACTTTTGGATTTTTCATTGATGACTTAACCTTTGAAAATTTAAGAAAGCATCCAATGGTTTATGCTTTTTACTTCAGTCAGTTTGCGACATCGCGCAACTATCAAATAGTACTGTTGATAGGGTAACCACCTGAATCCAAATGCCCTGGTACGGCCGAGAGTGGGAAGAATCCGCTCCCCCTCTCGTAATGCTCTCACACGGCCACGCGTATGTAGCCTCTGCCAGGGAATTCCTACTCATTGCCTTTTCGTAACTGGGATGTTGTTTACGAAATGGAGAGGACGAAAAGCGGATGTCCGGCGCTTTAACCGGGTTGATAGACATGGAGAGTCCACCTAGGGAATTTGGAAAACCCTCATTCCAAACCCATGGTGCACATGGGCTCCAGTATCCTAAAGGAACAAATGGAGTATAAACCAATCGTTGGTCACCGGCTACCATGGGACTGCATCTCCTTACGATGCTCCACTGTCTTGTGGATCAGAGCTTTAGGTCAAAGGCTCCGGGTGTTGACCCCCTAAGAAAACCACCTGCTTCGGTTTGGGCACCCGGTTAGTATCACAGCTCTCACACATATCAAATGAGATTTGTGTGGCGCATATCTATTTGGTGCCTCCTTGTACCAATATCTATGTGTTAAAATAAATAAATAACATAAATAACACCATTAGTTAACAATCCGATCTAAAATTTACTTGATTCTCTCTCGACATCTATATGCCTTTTCTCTTACACCTACTTTTCTCATTTCAAAGGCTATATACACATTTACAAATGAATTAAGAAGTCGTCTACTACAATTCGTCACTGGGACATCACGTGTACCTATGAATGGTTTTTCAGAATTATGGGGTTCAAGTGGACCACAGAAATTTACTGTTGAATGTTGGGGTTCTGTGGATCAGCTGCCTCGTGCTCATACTTGGTACGTGTGTTTTTTTAAAGGGGAAATATTGTTTAATTTTCTAGCTATTTGGATATTTTATCAGTCAGTCAGTCAGTCAGCTACAAAGTAGGACTAGGCATCTGTCCAAGTTGCCATACCTCATTAGCACTACAAAATGAATACCGAATTCATAGAAGTAATTACTTCAATTGTGGTAATATATAAAAGAAAGATTGCAATAAGGATATAGTACAGGAAGAAAGAATTGGTTCGTAGAAAGAAAGATATAAAGCAATTTTAATCTCTTAGTTTAAGGGAAGACAGAGAGTGTATACACCGACGCCATTGTGATCGATTCTGAGCCATGTCACCAAGAGTCTCCAATCATTGGTTACGATAGTCACGCGGACCCCAACCAAGTAGTCTGCATCTACCAACATGGCTCAGACTAGTGACTTCAAATACTGATGCCACGTTTTGGTTTGGCCACCCCTAACTTTCTTCCAACCATCCCGAACACCGGTTAGCATTGCACGTTGTAGTAATCGGTGTTCAGGCATACGTAACACGTGGCCCAACCATCTCGGTCGATGAAGATTCACAACCTCACCAACTGAATATTTTATAGCACCCGACTGTTGATTCATAATTTTTTATGAAGCATATCAGTTGTGGTTTAACATAGGACATAACAAAAGCATCACGTTTGAATTCTTTCATCTCACACTAACACCATGACAGAGTTTATTAAGAAGGTGACTAGCAGAATAGAAGAAACTCACAATGTCTTTTACACTGCGACGTTAAGCATAACAAATTTGCAGCTTTTAAAAGAGCAAATGAAGTTAATGAATAAGAAGTACAAAATACTACTAAACTTAAATTTCAAAGGAAAGTTGAAGTAATGATATGAATTCACTATTGTGGTCGTTTTCAAGTTATGTTATTCAAAGTCTCTTATAATGGATTTTGAGTGTAATCTTACAGTTCGTTTTCTTTTCCAAAAGTCCGACCGCTGCTACTACCTTGACGTGGCGGTTGGACTTGCCCATTGTGGTAAACCGATCAGGCTATGCTGGCTAGAACAATCGTTTCTCAAGGTCCTACCATACCAGGAAGGTCGGTTGAAGAGCGGTAAAACTAAAACTAGCGAATTCCAAGGTCCGAGAGCGAAGTCGTTCTGCTGATTGTATAGACGTTTGATGGCAGTAAGATGTTTCCCTCAGATAATCAGCATGAAAGCGATGCTGACTTTCTACAAAGCAAGGGAGGGGTTAGGAAAGGTCGACCCAAAAAATGCACATTTCGCCTTGTCCCACAGATTGCTGTTTCCGTCGGTAAGGTCTCAACAAGTACGGAGCTAACACAAAACTGTCGTGTGTGACTGACCTTAAGCAGTCGTCCTTTGGACACTCAGGTCACTAAGATAAACTCTAATCCTATTTTTTCAGACATCTCTAGAAGAGGAGCCCTTCCACGGTGTATGAGACCGGGAAGTGATAACCACCCGCATACCTCTAACAACACTCAAGATTGACTTTTTAAAAGGTCTCTTTTGTATAGTAGCGGTCAATTTGGTGATGCAATGTTTTCATTTTTGTCCCCCTTAGCTTTCTTATATCTTTGGTAGAACTATGACTAATCTTGATGCATGTAGTTCAAAGATCACAGATATTGTCGTTCTAAAGGGCGACCTCAACATGTAGGAAAATAGATCAATAAAGTAACAATAACAATTACAAGAAAAGATATTATCTGACATTGATCATGTGAATGACACGTCGGTATCAGGCACTAACTCCGCTAATCATATCTCTCCAACGAATGATTTCATTTTTCTGTGGACGTTCGTATTTTGATCAATATATCGGTCATAGAGCTTGGGACATAAGTGTTTGTTGACCCAGGCTATTAAATCATATGCGAATGAGATAAAATTAACAAAATGTGTAGCGAAATAATCTAATTAATGTAGCAACAATGATAATTTAAAAGATTGGACACAGAATATGATTCCATATGACAGAATGAAAGGGTATATGTGAAGGAGTTTTGGAACCCTTGCTTTAAGGGAGATGATAGAGAATGAATGCTGCATCTACACCATTGTGACCAATTCGGAATCATCTCGGTGAGCATCTCTGATCACTGACTTTGGTTATCGTATATTCCAGTTTCATTATATTGGCTTTCGATTGATGGCACTCATATAGTATCACTCAGTGTATCCTTTACACAAACGGTATAAGCGTTCGTCATGTGTTTGAATTTGTTCATTATTGACACATTTGAATAATTTGTAATGTTTTCATTACATTTTGTTTAACGTTGTTGTGCATATGTGTGTGTTTTCTCATCTCTTTTTCCCTCTTTTTCTTTCTATTCCACAGTTTTAATCGTTTAGACTTACCCGCCTATCCAACATTTGAAGAGTTACGTTGTAAATTAATTATTGCTATTGAAAATGCTGAAGGATTTGAAGGTGTCGATTGAATGATTATTCTTATCCCTCTACATATACTACTATTATTATTTAATAAATTTCATTTCTTTACTGGTATTTCTTTTGGTTATTGTAAATTCTACATAACATAATGCACATAATAAACCATGCAGCATTTCTACTTGGATAATGCTGTAATTCACAAACTTTCGAATACCTACGTTACATATATTTAGACATCTTTTTTTCGGGGGGTGGGAACTACCGCTTGGGCATCGACATGTGTATATATATATGTTTGTGTTCATGTCCCTCCCCCCCTCCAAGTCAAATAAAATACTCCCTATCACTAATGGTAACGAAATCATGAAAAACAAACTTTATTGTATTCACTATTCAACAAACAAAGTGAATAAGACAAAATATTCAACTCTTCTGAATATCATTGTTGTTTCTATACACACACAAAAAAATTATGTAATATAAGTAATTTCATAATTTATTTCAATGGGGTTTATTGTATTTTAAATCTTATTCACTTTAATGATATTTGGTTAATAATTAATTAATAGTTCTTTATTGTATGTGTGTGTGTGTGTGTATGTACACTTACTTACATCTGTTACCGGGGTTCTTCATCGAACTCCTATTCTGCATAAACTGATGTAAAATTGTTCTTTAATCTTTTCATTTTTTTCTTTCATTAAACCGATTGACCCTGTGTTGTTGTTGGTGGTGGGGGTGGTTCATGTTGTCATTGTATATTTCAATCGTACTCTTGTTATATATATATATATATATTTTTTTCTAGTTATTATATCACTTCAACATCCGCGATACCCTTTAATCATTTATTCCCCATACTGTTCTCTTCATGAGGATGAAGAGATATTAGATTATGTAAAATAATAATCAATGTATATTGTTGAGTTTATTTGTTCGCTTGTTTTTTCTCACAGTGAAAATCGAATAATCAATATCGCACTATAGTTATGTGTAGTTGTTTTCCAATATTTATTTCGCTTCCCCTCCTGTTTACTGTCCCGTTTGGTCTCCGCCCCTCCGTGGACAGAACATACCAATGCTTTTTCTTAAAATCTTCATTATTTACATTGTTTTGACTGAAGCAGACAAGATCATCTCTTTCTTATACATACACACATATATATTTAGGTAATTAAGGCAAACATTAGTAGTGTATGAATACTGAGCTAATGGATTATGTTGATTTTTGATTTGAGGCCACTAATTCCTTTTTATACATGTATACACTCATGTATATCACAAAGAGTATTATTGTTATTATTACTATTGTAATTACTATCGCTTATTAATCACCCTCTTGTCACCCTACTAACCTTATGAACATAAGTAATTCAGTTTGATTTGTTGAATAAACCGTATGATCACAATTCACGTTGTTTTTAATTTCTATGTTGTCGTTGTTGTTCAAGTTATACTCTATTAGTTCTTTGTTGTTGTTGTTGTTGTTGTTTGGAATAAACATAGAATTGGGAAAGAGAAGAAAAAAAAACAAAAGAAAGAACGAAAACCGGTCTCTTTTCTCTTAGAATTCATTTCACACTTCTTTCTCAAACAAATTGGTAATGAGTTGAATATCTGATGGATAACTAAAATGACCTTAAGAATGATTATCTACTTATTAGAATTATCATTTACTATGAAGAATTAAGATTAAGATTTACAGTTAGTTGAACAACAATAATTGGAATAGAGATTGAATCTTTTCCAACACAAACTGATATCAGTCTATCATGCTAAAATTTAAAATCTGCTCTCTTAAATTTGTTCGACTTGTTTATAAATTTATAATCTCACCGACCATTTATGAACAACTGAAAAAGAAATAGGGTAAAATGATGCGCGAACACATGTTATTGAATATTGATTAATTATAATGCCCTTGTACGACCGAAAGTGGGGAGAGTGAGTTCTCCCTGTTGAAATGCTCGCACATGGTCACGTGCATACAACCACTGCTAGGGAGGTCCTACTCACTGTCTTCTTGTGGTGAGGATGTTGTTTACGAAATCGACAGGATGAGAAGCGAATGTCCGATGCTTTAAGCGGTTTGGTGGATGAGGTGGGTCCGGCTAGGACAGTTGGAAAACCTTGATTCCAAACCAATGGTGCACATAGACTCCAGTATCCTAAGGAAACAAATGGTGTATGAACCAATTGTTGGTCACCGGCTACCATGAGACTGTATCTCCTGACATCGCTCCACTGCCTTATGGATTAGACCTTTAGGTCAAAGGCTCTGGGTGTGGCCTCCTCAGAAAATCACCTGCTTCGGTTTGGGCATCCGGGCAGTATCCCACTCACACAAATCGAATGATTTATTTGGCGCATCTCTATTTGGTGCCTCCTTGTACCAATGTTTATGTGTTTAAATAAATTAACTGGTTATAATAATATTTCAACGAAATATGATCTTGTTTTTTTACGTTCTTGGCGGTTGTTGGTTTGTTTTAGTTACTTTCTCCCTTTAAGGTTTATTCTCCCTGTTTTATTTTATGCTTGCATTCTATAAAGTAACCATTTTTGATGTGGGTTTGTTCTCTAATTATGTCGTTCAGAAGAAGGATGAGAGCTCCATGACCAAATCGTCCAGCTCAGAGAACAGAACTCCATGAAAATCATCTACTTGAGCAACAAATGGTCGCTCGCGCACGAGAACACCAAGTCTTGGGTTCGAATCCTGCGGGGCGGGATCATGGATGCGCACTGCTGAGGAGTCCCATACTAGGACGAAACATCCGTTCAGTACTTCCAGGTTTTCCATGGTAATCTAGCTTCAATTGGCTCATAAATTCAACTATTAAATTTTTTATTTATTTTAACATTTAATAGTTAGAATTTATGTATAAACACTAGAAAATTAGATGAGATTAAACTAGTTGACACTATATTTTGTGGTTCAACTAATTATGATCTGTTTTTCTCTTACTTTTCTTTCACATCTTTTCATACATAATCACATTCCACAGTTTTCTCTATCGTCATCATTTTTTTGCCAGTCCTAAAGCTAAATATACTTAATAAACAAAAGTGAAGTTTTCATCAATAAACTGTCTATGAATTGGAAAAGCATAATGAGCTAAAGACAGTCATTTTGTTGTAATTGGAGAATTTAAAATGATAACAGATGACCTACAAGTTAAGATATAAGCGTACAGTGAGTACGAGTATACTGGTCTGTTAGTCATAATCAACGTCGAGGCTGGGATACATGTTATTACGTCCTTGATCTGTCCACCTAGTAATATACAGAAGATAACTTGTCTCAATCTAGATTAAAGTCTTAACACGGTAGGCTGACTGGCTTAACCCTGAGGCTAGTATGCGTGAGTTCGAAGTGAAACTAACTGCTTGTGGTAGGCAGATGAAAACTACTCTACCATATGATTGGGCGACAAGCACGTGAGAGAGAGAAGACGAGTCAACTGAAACACCATATATATAAATTTGGTGCCTGCCTTTACCAATGGGTCCTAATCTCAAGAGGCGGGATCGTGGATGTGCACTGCTGAGGAGTCCCATACCAGGACAAAACGGTCGTCCAGTGCTTCCAGGTTTTCCATGGTGGTCTAGCTTTAATTGACTCATGAATTCAACTATTAGATTACTACTCGATATATCCCTAATTCTGACTCACATCAGTGCAAAAATATACATGGATAATATAGATCACTAACATGACTACAACGCAAAAACAATTAGAAAATTACAATTACGTTTAAAACTGGAAATTGCAGTAGAAAATAGAGTACAGAAGATAATGTTCAGTTTACAATAGCTTGGACCAGAAAAGGCTATTGCAGTGAATCAAACGAAAGCTTTTGTTTTGCAGAGTAAACTAGGAACAAAACTGAATGGTAGTGTTTTACAAGCTTTGAATTAAGTGAAATAACGTCCTCAAAAATAGCTCCCTTAGTTTGTCAAGGCTTTTGTTTCTCTGTTCACATCGCATGTATTGATCAGGAAGTACCGACTACCTTTGTCATTGTGATGACGCGATTGAGCTATGTTGCTTGGAATATTCGTTCTTTTACGTCCTATCATGTCAGCCAGGTCGTTTGCAATACGGTTAGACTGAAACTATTATGTTAAATTCTGAGTACGAAGTCGTACTGCTGGTTTTACTTGCATGTGACACCAGTAAGGTGTTTATCGCAGATAACTAACGTCTTCGGCGATTCCACGTTCTCCCTGAAAATGGTATATCTTATCTCGCCTCCTATATTTCCGTAGCTGATGGAAAGTTCTTTAAAGTACGAGGTTAACATACTTAAAACTACTGAAAAAGGACTTTTCATGTCCGGTTTCAAGAACTTGTTTCTTGGGCTTTGCAGCTACATTCTGAGAACACCTAAACTACTATGAATCTAGTTTGTTTTTCAAGTACTTCATGAAGAACTATTCATTCAAAATATGGTCAATGTAGTATGCTTTGATTACGACATACTATTCTCTGATCAATAATATTCAATGGTGATTGAAACCTAATTTAGTGACCGTGTATTTTCATTTTGCAGTTTTATTCTGAGTTGAGTTATCGCCATTTTCCAAGAGTCACTGCGGATATTTAAGACTACATTAGATCAACCCATTTTGGCGTATGTGTATCTTGAGAAAATATCTTCTGGATGTATATATATATTTTTTAAATTGTGACTAACAATAAAAACTTAACACCGAGAGTGGTGGGAGTCCGCACTCCCTCTCGAAATGCTCTCACATGACCACGTGCATACAACTACTGGAAAAGAAGTCCTACTCACTGCTTGCTCGTGGCGTTATTGTTGTTAATGAAATTGAGAGGACGAAATCCGAACCTTCGGCACTTTACCTGGATTGGTGCATACGGAGGATCCATCTAAAGGAGTTGGTGAACCCTGATTCCAAACCAATGGTGCACAAATGGCGTATGAACCTATTGTTGATCACTGACTACCATTATACTGCATCTCCTAACCTTGCTCCACTGCCTTATGGATTAGACATTTAGGTCGAATACTATGAGTGTCCCCCCCTAAGAAAACCACCTGGCTCAGTTTGGGCACCCAGACAGTATTTCAGCTCCCACACAAATCGAATGATTTACGTGGCGCATATCTATTTGGTGCCTTATTATACTTATGTTTAAGTGTTTAAATAATAATAACATCATTTAAAAATATTTTAGTATTTGAGATCATGAGTCACTTGAAGTTAGACAACCATAGAAAACCTGGAAGCAATGAACGGCTGTTTCGTCCTATTGTGGGGACTACTCAGTGGAAGTGCGCATCCATGATCCCGCCCCTAGTGAGATTCGAACCCGGGCCTATCAGACTTGTGCGTGAACTATTAACCTCTAAACCACTGAACTGGCCAGCATACAACAATGTTAATGTCTAACTTCAAGTAATCCACGAAATCGACCAACACATTCACCATTGTCATCAGTGAGTTACTATCTCACAACAGACCCGGTTGAACTCTACTGGTCACTGCTTCTCATTAGAACTCCAGAAAAGATACCTTTTAAATCAGAAGAGTTTTCCATAATGATCTATAGGCTTTATCAACTAAAATGTATTCACAATAAGGAAAATAATTATGAAATAATTTTATTTATTTATTGATACAAATGCATACGTGCACACACGTACGCACGTACGTACGTACGTACGAGTGCACGTATTTACAGACACACACACACACACACACACGTAATTTTCATCTTTCAAGTTTACCTATAACACTATAATTGAATATTGAAAACAAATAACCTTGGCCGCTTGGTTTCATAATCCTTTCATAAATGATACTAATAGTTTATTTATATTAACCAAAAGGAATCATATTCAGATCTATATACAAAGAGAGAAAGAGAGAGAGAGACACATATAATTGAACTATCAGCTGATTAGAACCTTTTTGAGCTAATCATTCCTTTTTTGATAACCTTTCATTATGTTGACATTAGAAAAAAAACTGAAGAAGAAGTTCAAATAAATAAAAAAAGTCAAGTGTTATTCATTCATATACATCAAGTCGAATAGTATTAGTGTTCCAATGGAGTTCAATTAGATTTGTTGTGAGATAGTAACTCATTGATGACAATGGTGCATATGTGTGATAACTTGTGACCGCCGATTAGAGGGCAATGACTTATTGATCAGACCAAGGACGCGTAAAACACGTGCAAGGAGCCTAGAGTCCTAATTGGTCCTGCTTCCTGCCTGGCCCAGTCAATCAAGTCCAGAACACCAATCTCAGCCTCTGTAATATGAATCTTTATATTTCAAACATACTGAGTTTATATTACCGATCAAACAGGCCACAACGTACCAATAAAATATGAAACAACATTTGTACAATAATTACCCAGATGTGGTTGTGAAGGAGGGAAGTAGTAATTAATATACTGGGTATAACTCAAGAATGGTAAAACGTATAATAATAGTTTATGGGTGAAAATAAAGCTTATAATAAGGGGGAATATGAATATGCATAGTTTAGTTACTTAATAATTATACAATAGAAATATACATTCAGTATTGATCCATCAATAGATTCCAAAAGTTACCATTCATTAATCTTGTCGGGACATAACACAATGTGTCACTCAGTTTTGTGGATTAGTTGAAGTTAGACATTATCACTGTTAGATGCCGGACAACTCAGTGGTTTAGAGATTAAGTGTATGCGCGCGAGACTGATAAGTCCTGGGCTTGAATCTCACGAGGCGGGGTCGTGAATGCACATTGCCACTGAAGAGTCCTACAATAGGACGAAACAGCCGTTCATTGCTTCCAGGTCTTCTATGGTGTTCAAACTTCAATTGATTCATGAATTCAACTATTGAAATCGGTAAGTATATATTATATTTGTTTCTTAACCATATCGACACATAGATACCATATATATAGACCTATCCCACTCCCACCCCTACTCACTTAAATGGAAATAAGAATGTATTGCACTTTTTATTTTGGTAATATTTGTAATGACAATAATAATATAATGATGATGAATTTGATTGATAATAGGAGAAAGTAATTGAGAGTAAGTAATTGACCTGAGTGATACTTTTAAATAAGAATAAGATGAAATTATAATTGAGAGTAAATTTTAGATGACTATTGATGAGCAACAACAACAACAGGAAATCCTGTTGACTATCTTCAACTATCATCTTATGTCAATATAGTACACTCAATGCTGAGGCATCTAGACTAATGACCATATTGTAATTTGATTCGATCTGTACTAAGAAGGATATGACATCATCAACAATTGATCAATCAATTGTAAATACGTGTCAGTCCTACAAGAGGTCAGTTGCGATCCGGATAGGTCAGTGGTAACATCTCTGATTGTGAAGCTGGGTCACACGTAATCGAATCTGTCAGACATCATCAGTTCCCTTAAGATTACAGGCACACCTTGCTGACGAGTTCCGAATAGCACGAAACATAGGTTCAGGGTATCCTGCTGATTAACTCCAACCACCATCATATCTCAAGATAGTGCACGCAATCTCGAGTCGCCTATATTATTGGCCACATTACAATTCGGTAGATAGGATTCGATCTGTGCTAAGAAGGACCTGACATACATGACATTGATCATCACCCAGTGATCAATCACTTGTAAATATGAACAATTATTAGTAATTATAATATATCAGAATGCGTTTTGTGGAGATTTTAGAAATTTCACTGGTTGAAATCATGAGTCAGTTGAAGCTAGGCCACCATGGAAAACCTGGACGGCCGTTTCGTCCTAGTACGGGACTCCTCAGCCGTGCGCATCCACGATCCCACCCCGGCGAGATTTGAACCCAGGACCTATCAATCTCGCGCCAGGCGCTCAATCAACTAGACCACTGAGCCGGCACTCAACGGTGTTAATGTCTAGGACGAAACGGCCGTCCAGTGGTTCCAGGTTTTCCATGGTGGTCTAGCTTCAATTGACTCATGATTTCAACCAGTGTAATCATGATATGGTTTAAATAAATTTTAATTGAATGATAAGTTTTAGATGGATACTTTCCAATCATAGTCGGTATTTACAATCAGTCGATTATCATTAATGTTGAATCTTACGTGCGTTTGGTTATAACTTGTGGCCTTATGTTTTATCAATATATAACGTAATGATACCGCCAATTAGAGAGCAGTGACTTATCGATCGGATCAAGGACGCATAAAACACGTACGAGCAGTCTAGAGTCCTTATCGGTCCTGCTTCTTGTCTAGCCCTGTCCGTTGAATCCAGAACACCAATCTCAACCTCTGTGATATGAATCATGTATTTCAAACGGACTGGGGTTATATATAAACCAAACAGACCGCATCGTACCATAAAACAGGGAACAACATTTGTACAAGATCTATCCAAAGGTGGCCATGAATATGAGAGACTGTAATGAATAGATTGGGCATAATTCAAGAATGGTAAATCGTACAATAATCATCTATGAGTCAAAATGAAGCTTATAATAAGAGGAATATGAATATGCATAGTTTAGTTACTTAATAATTATGTATAGTAACAGTCCAGAAATATATTCCAACAGTTAACATTCGTTATTCTCATCGGGATATAACAAATATCTACCAATCAAAGTTGACTTTGAGACTACAAATACAATTACGGTTGATTTTACGTCCTGCATAACTTCTTAAAACAGTTACTTCAAACGATTTGAATATCCCCTATCTAAACAAAGCAACAGAGGACTTCATGGATAGTCAATGTTATGGTAATTATGAATAAGAGAAATGAGTAACGTATGTTCCATCAGTGTCGTTTGTTGAGAAAGTCAAATTTGGATATCTATGATACGCATTAATGATGGAGTACATATACGTACACCTGGTACTGATTATTTTGAGATATTAGCAGCTTTACCTTTCTTTTCTCTGTAAGACGATGATTACAGATTATCGACACGAAACCCTACCTGACCTAGGTTTCGTAATATTTGGCACTCGTCAGTAAGATGTACCTGTAATCTTGAATGAATTGATGATCATTGCAGGATTCAACCGCGTGTTACCCAACTTCAAATTTTCAGATGTGTGCCACACAGCTATCCATAGCTTGATTGATCTCCTATAGAACTGAGATGCATTGACAGTTGATTGATCACTAGGTTATGACCAATGACTGACCCTTCTTCATTGTGATCGAATTCTATGAATGGAGCAATAATCTTATCTTTATTTTTACTGTATAATTAGTAGATAGTTGTACTGTTGATTTGCTATACTCCTTTCATTATAAACTTACAGTGAACCTACTAATCATTGTTATGCATTTTACTATCCCTTAATTATTATTAATTAATTATGTACAGTTTTTTCCGCTTTCTACCACTTACAATATGATTATGGGTAAAGTATATCTTCTTACATAGTGTGTTATGTAACCAGTTATTTCAAATTCATTCCTATACACGCTTTGAATCATGATCGAATTGAATACAATAGAGAATCAACCTGTTTCTTATCTTCATCTGATTGACTACTGAGTTAGAAGAAGCTCAAAGACTAATAAGCCTTAAGATCTTGGTTGTTGTTCATTGATTAGTGTTTTAATAGGCACTTACGTCACCAATCATACTGGGAATATCGGTAACCTAATCTATAACTGGGATTCTTGTTGGGCAATATAGCATGTGATGTCGATCGGAGTCTCAAGATATCAGACCTTAGTAGATGACATGGTACAAAAACAAATACTGTTCACTGAACTGTCTTTATTTCTTCTTCAATAAAATAGAATAATTTAGTTTGTGAATAATATCGTTTGGTAATCTGGAGGTCAAGCCATCGTGATGGAACTTAAAAATTCAGCGTTTCCTTGGAAGCATGTGACTGAGATGTCCCATATTTAGATGAACCAAGTATTCATTCCATTCTGATTTCCACTGATGACTGTCTAACAAATGTTGATTTGCAGTATAAACTGTATGTTGAGTCGGCTTTCGAGAACTACAACGGAACCTCCAGAGGCCCTAAAGGAGCCGAAGAGTTTCAGCCAATCAGAGCATGAGGGAGCTTTCTAGAATATTAACGTGGTATGCTACTATTGGTCAGTAGTATATTATGTCTCTTAGCAGATTGGCCAAAATATAATGTTGATTTGACAAATGTTAATTATCTATAAATACCCATGTTTTTCTGTACAAAAATGAACCTTTGAAGTAAATTGCTTTTTGCTTATATTGCACCTTTTCTCTCAAGTTCAGGTCGCTGCATAGTTCTAGCTTGCGGGTTACCAAAATATCTTAGGGACCGAATAAAGCGTTCAATTTGTAAGATTTATCACTATGAAATAAGCTTTTCATCATATTGAAATGATTCATTCGTTTTCAATATTTCCAATGAAGTGTATTGAAATGAAAATCAAGTGTTTATCACTACCGATGTAGACTTCACAGAAACGTGTATATATATAATATGCATTACATGGTATGATTATTCATATTGTTATATCTTAAAAGTTGATTTCTCGATATACCGCGTATAACAGAGCACTAGAACACCAAACCCTTCCAAGTCGCAATGAGAAGACAGAAGACTAATGAAAGGAATATTATTCCCAGACAGTGTCAATCATAGTACAAAATTGTCAGGTATTTATAGTTTTTAGTAAAAACGAAATCATCATTACAGTCCTCCAATCCGCATACAGGGAGTTATTAGCATTATCCTATCGGGAAGCTACGTTGGAATTCTAGAATATTCTTCCGAAGGGTGATTGGATGAAACGTCTTCGGCTCCTTCTAAGCCTCTTACAGCTACCTCAAGTTCACCGGTGGTCCGTCGTCACACATATCTACAATGTAGCTGATATTGAAAAGCCTATTCATCATCATGTTACCACTTTATACAAATAAATCGATTTGCTTTAAGGTACTACCGTACATAGACGTTAAAGTATGTTGTCATGTAATACCAATTAAAGCTTTCCTACTTTTAATGAAAAACACGAACGTGTGTTTATTTTTTTTCTGGATATGTGTAGAGTTTTAAACCAGAAGTTCCGTCATCAAACAGGCTCGTTACAATAGTTAATCAGTGACATCCAACATATGTATATAGTCGTACGTTTATATCAGTAGTAAGGATATGTCTTTCAAGTGACTACGTTGTAGTAGCATCTTTATATAACCATCTTCCAGTGTTGATTACATAAAATTCAAGACAAATCCTTCATTATATATATCACAAAGCGAAAGGACACTAAACACTAAGTCATTTTGTATAAATTAGCATTTAAAATTAAACTACTTATGAGTAGTCAAAGTGACTATATAGACATTCTAGGACTTTTAATGTCTAATAGAAGAGAAGTAAACATTGTCATGTTTGTCTCTTTCTTAGTAAGCATAGAATTCTGTCAATAAAGTTTTGATATGATCACTAGTCTAAATGATCTGACATTCGGTGAAAATACGTGAATGAAACATAAGTTTAGGGAATATTGTATGATAAACAGCGAAGCTAATCCATGTCGGTTAGAGACAGGTATTTACCTCAATACAATGGAAGATTGTCGCACGATTTAGTGGATTGTTTGAGGTTATACATTAACATCGTTGGATGCCGGCCATCTCGGGTGGTCTAGAGGTTAAGCGTTCACGCGTGAGACTGAAGGCTCTGGGTTCGAATCCCGTGAGCAGGATCATGGGATGCGCACCGCTAAGGAGTCCCACAATAGGACGAAACGGTCGTCCAGTGCTTCTAGGTTCTCAATAGTGTTCTTAGATCAGTCAGTTTATGATCTCAATCGAAAACAGCGAATAACTGAACAGTTAATACATCTCTATTTAAATCAATGATTAAGAATTCTGAAGATTTCATTTTACAATGTGCATTATTTATTTAGCTTACTACCTGTATACTCTTTAGTTGACTTTAAGTTAGATAATTGAAGGTATTCGGTAGGAAACTATTGAACTGAATTCTTTGTTAGTTGACATTTGTCAATAGGTAATATATTTAACCTGGAAGAGACTATCGACCCTTTGTGAATTTAAACCTAAATCAATTAGTCTCACAATCTGAAGAATTGTTAATGAACTATTAGCGCCATAATTAATCCGCTTTGAGACTAAAAGATATATATTGATCGATTATTGAGTAGTAACTAATGTCATATTTGTCTATTCCTTGGTGCTGATAGAATTCTCTCAATCTAGTTGAGATTTAAGTGACGCCATTGCAGACGATTCTGAAACACATTATTCAAAGTATTTAAACAAATTACTAATAATTTTAATAGTTGAGATCATGAATCAATTGAAACTACACCATCATAGAAAAATCTGGAAGCAATGAACGGCTGTTTCGTCCTATTGTGGGACTCCTCAGAAGTGCGCATCCATGATCCTGTCTCGCGAGATTCGAACCTAAGACCTATCGGTCTTGCACCCAAACACTTAACATCCCGACCACTCAGCTGACTGGCATACAACAATGTTAATGTCTAACTTCAAATAATCCGCAAAATTGAGCAACACATTTACCATTGTCATCAATGAGTTACTATCTCACAACAGATCCGGTTGAACTCCACTGTTCACTGCTTCTCATTAGAACTCCAGAAAAGATACCTCTTAAATCCAGTCACTAGTGCACATATTTTGATTAATATCAGAAGGGGTTTTGTGGATTCAATAACGAATAGGAATTGGTATAGTTGACTTTGAGCCACATTCTAGGTATAATAAGACCTAATAATATTACCCTCCAATTGTCTAAACCGAAGTAGAGTTCAAACCTACTATTTGATATGATGGAAAGAAGTCGATTTTCGGTTGAATTACTCATTATGAGTTTTGTTCAACATTACTTCACTTCTAATTCAATGTAATAATTACTCAATGTAGTAGTTGTTTTCTTTTCTCGTATGATATTTTCTTCTGTATAATATGCGAGATATTCTTGTATTCCATTGAAATGAACTAGGCTCAGTAAGTGAGTTGTTATAACTGAGTATGTGATTTCATCCTAATTATTAATGAAAATGGGTGTACAATCAATATATAAACCAGTGTATTTTTGACTATTTCGATTCATCGTCGTCGTCATAATGTTTTGGGGCTAATAAATCTTCACTTATACCAGTCTTTTTGTTCTTACTTTCACATGGTGGGAATTGCCGAGGTTCCTCGTTCCGAGTATAAGTGATCAGCGGCATTTTCCGGCACAACAATTGCGACGAATGGATATAACACTATCTAGTAGTATGAAGATTGAACATCTTTAAACCACTAGAGAACTATTCCAGCATTCAATCACATAAACATCAAAATAAACAAATAATACAAGAAAATACAGATTGATTTAACAATATGTTGTTTGTTTTTCTTATTCAAACTTAACACAAACACATAAGGATAAATGAACAAAATGAGAAGAAAAAAGAAAGCTAAACAATTAAGAACAATTTGAATAGTTGAAATTACAAGTTTAATTGAATTTAGATCACTATGGAAAACCTGATAACACTAGACAATTATTTCGACGAAGGTTGCTCCTGAAGAGTCCTACAGTAAGGACGAAACCAACATTTATTATGCCTAAGTTTTCCATAATGATCTAGCACTTTAAATTCATTCATGTATTCAACTATTATTCAAATGACTAGAATATTAATAAAGCTCCGCGCCCCCCCTTTCTTTTTCTAATACTTATTTGATAATAAAGTTATGGTTTATTATGATTAGAGAATTTTTCAATAATACACATTAATTCTTTGACATCATCTTGACTACCAAGAAAGATTGGTGCACGATCATGTATATGATTTGGTTGTATATCTAAGATGGGAATTTTACCATTTGTTGCTAAGCCACCAGCTTGTTCTATGATAAATGCCATTGGATTACATTCATATAATAATCTTAGCTTTAAAATAAATATATAAGAAAAATACAATTAGTGAATAAACAAATAAACTTTTCAATTTGGTTGATATTATGAATTAATTCAAGGTAGATGATCATGGAAAACCATGGAAGCACTAGCTGGTCGTTTCATTCTATTGTGGGACTCTTTTTATTAGTATGTAGCTCTGGAGGGGCTCCAAGCGGAGTGGATGGGAGACATATTGAGGAAAGTAATGGATTGCGTCACAAGGCAAGCCCCTATCACTTGGAATCCTCAAGGTCAAAGGATCTAATACGCCGAGTAATCGTGATAGACATGAGAAAAATGCACAACAATTGGATAGAACTAGAAAGGAAGGCTTAGGACAGAGTTGGTTGAAGAATGCTGGTCTGCGGCCTATGTTCCATTTGGGGATAACAGGCGTAAGTAAGTTTGACCATTATAAAAAACCTAGAAGGATTGAACTGGTGTTTCGTTCTAGAATAGGACTAATAAGTAACTTCGCTATTGTGTACAAAATCTTAACCTCCAGACCACTGAGCTACGATAACGTTATTGAGTGAGTATTATCCATTGTCTTTGATGGATAACTTCCTTATATATGACGTGATTGAATTCTATTGGTTACAACTCCAGGAGATGCATCTTAAAACTAGTCAGAGGTAAGCACATGATCATTATTAGAAGGGGATTTTTTAGAGATTTTTGAATGTTACTGATCTATCTAGTACTTTCTGGTTGTCAATAGCTGTCTAATTTCGATAAATGAGCTATTGTTTTACCATTTCCTTTTTCACTTGAATAAAATCATACGGATTAACATAAAACGTAAGTGTAAGTGCGAAGGTTTTATTTCATCTCTGTAAAATTGCATTTATCATAAGACTAAGATGAGATGTTCACTTCTTTATCTCAAAGAGCTAGTATACTTACATACCAAAGTCTTCTCTCAAGTAGTGAATTATACTAATGATATATGACCTCGAAAGATTGAAGACCCTTATGCATAGCCAGTACTTGATTATGAAAATATCTTCATATATATCATTGTAACCACTGGAAAAACTTGTTTCCCTTTTCAAACCGATAGGTTCTGGGTTCGAATCTCGCGAGGCGGGATCATGGAGTTCCACAATCGGACGAAACGGTCAACCATTACTTCCACGTTTTCCATGATGGTCTAGCTTCAATTGACTCATGATCTCAACTGTTGATATTTCTTTTATGTTTATAAATTAAATCATCATTTATACTATAATATTTCGATTAATGCTCAGCTTAATAAATAGAATTAGATCAATATTGAGGACAACACAAATGTGATATTGATTACTCTGCTTTTCAACTAGTGATCAGTCAATTTTACATTTTTCATTATCAGATTGTGTTAGTTTACACTTGCTTGATATAAATATAAACCGTGACAACTTGTATATTTGTCAGTCATAGAGTTGTGGAGATGATTAAATTTCATTGAAATGATGAGTTGATCTAATTTAGACAACCATTGTAAATGTAGAAGTACTGAACAGACATTACATTGTAGTATGGGACTCTGGGTAGTGCACACTCACGATCCCACATCCGAGAATCTAACACAAGATCTTTGGTCTTATGTGGGAACTCTTAATATCTAGGTCACTGAGTCGGAATCCAATGGTGTTAATGTCTGACCTCAATTAATCCACGACATTATGCGACTATCTTCCATTGTCTTCGGTGGGCAACTTCCTCAACACCCGATACAGTTTAACTTCACTGTTCATGGCTTCTCACTAGAACTCTGAAAACTTCCACTATAAGCTATTTACAAGTGAGCACATGATAATTATCAGCATGGAGTTGTAAAGATCGTTGAATTTCACTTATAATTAGTAACCTTAGCTACATCAATGTTGTTTATAAAATTCACTTTATGATCTTCTTCAGTTAATAAGCAGATTAATGATGATAGTAACAGATTGTTTATCTAAATATTTTTGGTAGTTGTACGTTTTTTATATTTTTGACACAGTAACCATTTCTTTTAGATCCTGCTGATACACTAAACATATAGTAACAACAGAAAAAAATGTTGGGAAATCATATTAATCTTGGATTATTAGTGTTCAAGAGTATCGCTCGTTTATACTGTGTACTCGAACAAGGTAAGAGTTGTGAATGCAGTTATCGATTCCTAGTTGTCTACACCATTGAAGAATACTTCTTCGTGAGGTGCTTAAAAAGAAAACTAGATTAAAAGTGGTCCTGATGAACTGAGAACGTGATTACAGAGGCCCAAAGGACATATTCGGCCTTTTGATGAATAGTTCTTAATGTGTTAGCTTTGCACAATTAAGGACACATCGCCAGCAATGGGAATCTGTGAAGTAATGGGAAGTGTGTTATTTTTAAAATCCCTGAAAGTGCTATGTGTTTAGTTGAAACTTACTATTGTTACTTTCCGGTACAGTCATCAATACGATTCCACTCTAAGATCTGAAGTGGCTGCTTTTAGTCGCCAACAGACCTATCTGGTGTGTTAGGACCTAAAGTAACGAGTGTTTCAGCCAATATAACACGACTTCATCATCACAATATCCAAGTCAAACCAATGTATCAAGGTAGCAGCTACGACCAGGGCTCACTTTCTCTTCTCTATAAAATGTAGTATTCCATAACGACAAACATGTTTACTCATGTGTAATATTATCTACCATGTGGAATAAACACAATAACGTATGAGTAAGCAACCATTTACCTTTCCTTTAGGAGATTGTTTTGTACTTGGGTAAAGAAATATTCCGCCATAAATTAATGTACGATGAACATCAGCAACCATAGATCCACAATAACGTGCGCTATAAGGTTTACCCGACTATAAGGAGAGAAAAAACAAAATCATGGAAACAATCAACAATTTCAGGATGAACTAAAAAGAAGAATTTAATTGATAGGAAGACACAAATGAAAAGTCAATGAACTGTCGCTATTTATATTTAATGCATAGGCAAACACACTACTATGATATTGAAGGGCTGGAGTTAGTTAACAGAAAACCTTAGATTTGATTATATCGTTGGTTAGTACTTATCAGAAAAGCTCCTTCTGAAATTTCAACCTATGACATTCAACTTCATAATCTGAGACGTTCCTAATGCATTATTCAGTCAGTTAGAGTAAATATGTAGCTTTAAAGGTGAAACTAAGGCATACACACATAATCTCCTATATAGGCGTTATATTCAAATACATAGAATTTAGTATCAGAAGGGGTTTTATGAATACTATAGAAATTTTAATAGTTGGGATCATGAGTCAATTGAACCTAGACCACCATGGAAAACCTGGAAGCAATGGACTGTCGTTCCGTATGATTGTAAGACTCATCAGCAGTGCGTATCCACGACTCTGCCTCGAGAGATGCGAACCCAGAACCTATAGGTCTCGCGCGCTAGTGCTCAACCTCTAAACCACTGAACCGGCATCCAACGATAGATGCGCACTGCCGAGGAGTCCCACAATCGGACGAGACGGCCGTCTAGTGTTTCCAGGTTTTCTATGGTGGTCTAACTTCAATTAATTCATGATCTCAATTATTAAAATAACATAGAAATTACTTCAGGAAATTTTTTCATTCGAATATATTCTGTAATAGCATTATCCCAAAGACTTGCATAACCTTCATTAATTGAATAAATATTTCCACGTGGTTTAACAGAGATATTAGGATGTGTCAGTATGAATTCACCAATTGCCTGAAATACAAATATTAGACAAAGATAAAATCAGTTTGTACAGTTAATATAAATATTAAAGAATATAAAGTGAAATGGAAAATAAGGAAAGATAGATAATGGTTAGCAGTGGAATCCAAGACGTAGTTTCGTCCTATTTGGGACTCGTCACCTGGATGTACGTTCATCGCAAAGTTGATGTTCAGTCCGAGACTCCACTGCTAGCCACTATCCATCTTGGCTTAAAAAGCTTATGACTTAAGACTATATCGAGGCAATCCACACAGGATGCACATAGGCTATAAAGAGACTGGTCAATTGCAGTCCTAAATAGCAATAGGAAGATACAAGTAAAACAACACCAAATGAATTGCAATAAAAATAGGTTAGAAAAGTCTTAATAATGTTTAAAAATAAAGGTTCCAGTTCCTTGACGATGTTGTATCAGACAAAGAGCATCACTTACAAGATAAATCATATCAACTGCAAGAAATAATACATCCGATATACTGGACGACTCCTTTATCTATTCATAAATGAACGAAAATTATCAATGAATCGATAGGAGATAATATCACCGGTAACAATGGATGAATTCTGTGAGGACGGATCACAGGTGAACTCAATAAAACTCTAAGAAGCTCAAAAAGAACCGAATATATACCAGTTAATCATCTTTTGGAAGAATATTCCAGAATCCCTGAGTATAGCTTCTCTATTGAACAATTGCTGGTAACCCCTTGTATGCGGATTGGAGGACTATAATGATGATTTCGTTTTTACTAAAATTTATAAATACCCGACAGTTTTGTACCATAATTGACACTATTTGGAATAACATTCCATTCACTTGTCTTCTGTCTTTTCATTTGCGACTTGGAGGGTTCTAACGCTCGAGCGCTCAAGTTATACGTGGTATATTAAGAATCTAAGCTCTAGATATAACAAATTCGTTTGCAGAAACATCAATATTTTGGATTATATAAACCCCACGAATACTAGAGGATTTCTAAAACAATGCCATTCAGGTCACTTAGTAATTAATGAACACATCAACATAGACCCAAATCTTTAGGCTCATACAGTAAAAGAGCAATCGATCACAAGGGCAGAGATCAAGAAAGAAAGACAATCAACAGGAATGCAAACATAAACGAAGATAACAAAATCTACAACAAACAGCTAGTGACAAACGAAGTCATCTGGATGAATGGATCAAACACTTATCGAATAACTTAAAAGCGGAATTTTACATAGAACAGGCACTGAAGATGGGGTTTTTTTTTCCTAAATGAGAATAAAAGCTGAACAATTAAATCATCTTGCTCAGATAACACAACTCTAACAAAAACATTCATCTGAACGGTAACATTTTCTCTTTTATTCCATATATATAAATGGGTTTCGTATTTAACAACTAGATAATAAATAATACTTGATACCCATAACAATAATAATAATAATGAGTATCGTTTACTGATGACTCGTTCAAGTCTAATAAGGATTTTAATGTGAAATAGAGAAACAGGTAAGGGATATTTATTTATTTAAACACATAAGTATTGGTACAAGGAGACACCAAATACATATGTGCCACAAGTCACTTGATTTATGTGTGGGATGCGATACTGTTCGGGTGACCGAACGGAAGCTGGTGGTTTTCTTAGGGGGTCACACCCGGAGCCTTTGACCCAAAGGTCTGATCCACAAGACAGTGGAGCAACTCAAGGAAATGCAGTCCCATGGTAGTCGGTGGAGATGGTTGGAATAAAGTTGGGGGCGGCCAAACCAAAACGTGGCATCAGTGCTTGAAGTCACTAACTTTTAGTCTGAGCCATGTTGGGAGTTGCAGACTACTTGGTTGGGGTCCGCGTGACTATCGTAACCGATGGTTGGAGACTCTGGATGACATGGCTCAGAATCGATCACAATGGCGTCGGTGTATACACTCTCTGTCTTCCCTTAAACTAAGAGATTAAAATTGCTTTATTTCTTTCTTTCTACGAACTAATTCTTTCTTCCTGTACTATATTCTTATTGCAATCTTTCTTTTATATGTTACCATCAGTGAATTAACTACTTTTATGAACCCGGTGTTGATCTTGTTGTGCTGATGAGGTATGGCAACTTGGACCGATGCATATATGTGCCTGGTCCTACGTTGTAGCTGACTGACTGACTGACTTTATAAATTATTCATTGATATTAACTTTCATTTGATTGGTTAAAAATTGGCTTTACATTCTCTTACGGTGATTTTAAGAGTTGTTGAATGTCATCAGTAAAGTATACTATTCTCATCACAGTAATGATAATAATAATAATAATAAATGGAATAGTTCGAGCTTACTGGATCCAATGTAAAACCATGTACACCAGTTCCAACAGTTAAAACAAACATCGTAGCACTACCGTATAAAGCATAACCAGCAGCAACAGCTTGACGACCAGGTTGTAATGCTAATTTATGAGATATTTCACTTTTCTCATTATGTAATGATGAACGTAAAATAAGAAATATTGAACCAATTGAACCTAAACAATCAATATTTGATGAACCATCTAATGGATCAAAACAAACAATATATTTTCCCTACAAAAAATACAATGAATAAAAGATGATAGTTTTGTGAAAAAAAACTGGTAGGAAATAGCATCATGAAAGTTATTATGTCACACAAATTGACGACAAGGTTGATGTAACTCACAAAAAAGTACAGTTTAAAAGAACTCTACCAAATCCTATAGGATAGTTGATAGGGTAGTTGATCAAAATATGGAGAATAAACTAGAAGCTGTAAAAATTTGAGAATTATGGCTAGAATAGCTCACTCAGTGATGATGCAAGTTGAGATCCTACAAAAACTACCAGTTGCTAAGATACTTCAGTTATGCTTTGTTGATGAATGCTTACTAGGATAAAACCTAAGCCTAGAGTATTCTCCAGACTGCCTTCAACGACCTAACATTATATACATTCTAATTCTTACATGTAGCCAGCTTCAAACAGTTTTCATATAATCATCTGGTTTCAATAGTTCTACAACACTTGAACAAGGAAAATGCAACCTTTTCCAAGTGAATGATATTTGATTGTTATGAGGGTTATATCTCAGTAATGTTAAGTCTACTCTCCCTTCATCCACTTTAGTTAGAGATGTTGACGTGCCTTTACTTCAACACCTGAACCTGAAGCAAAACTTATTTTCCAGGAAGAAAGGTGATAAACCGAGTGAATCAGACATGTAACTTCAAGGCCACATGATAAGTGGAAGATGTTGATAGGTCCACGTGAATGGACAAAATTTCGCTCAATTTTCGGAAAGAAAAACAGATATACATTAATGACTTAAAATTTTCGAAATGATACATTTGTACACATATGTGGATTTGGTAAGCGAATAAAAGCTTCCTAATCACACTTGGTTTTCTCTCACTCAACAAATAGGTTGGCCTCGTATTCATGTAACAGTAATATATGTATTAATATTAGACTACATAATACACATACAACTGCCACATGTCTAACATATACAATTTGAAACTTAATATAAGAACTCCATCTTAGCTAATACCGAGTTATTAGCTATCATAATTTATAGAGGACGCTAAAGCGACTTGAAGACAGTTCACCTACAGCCTAAGACTTAAAGAAGGTTATAAATTAGTGTGAGGAATAAGGATTTGAATTTAGAGTTAAAGTTTCCATAAAGAACTGACATCATCTATAATGACTATCGTAACCAATGGTTGGACATTATGTGTGACATGGTTCAGAATCGATCACAATAAGTGTAGGTGTATACACTCTCTGTCTTCCCTTAAACTATGAGATTAAAATCGTTTCATATCATTCTTTCTACGAACTAATTCTTTCTTCCTATACTATATCCTTATACTCAATCTTTCTTTTATACGTTGACATCAGTGAATTAACCCCTTCTATGAACCCGGTGTTGATGAGGTATGGCAACTTGAACCAATACCTATATGTGTCTGGTCTTACGTTGTAACTGACTGACTAACTGGTAATGACGAAATGCTGATTAATCATACGGATGAATGGATTTTGCGCCAAGATTCAAAGTCTGCTATCATAAATCTGATTGATTTGTCCATTATACTACTAATTAAACTTATATAATAAGATATTTCAAGTTCAACAGATATGTAAACTTTCGATGGTTGAGATCATGAGTCAACTGAACCTAGACCATCATGTAAAACCTGGAAGCACTGGACGACCATTTCGTCTGCTTGTCGAACTCCTCAGTGGAAGTGCGCATTCACGATCCTGTCCCGCGAGATTCGAACCCAGGACCTATCGGTCTCGCGCGAGAGCACTTAACATTCAGACCACTGAGCTGGCCGGCATCCAACGGTGTTAATGTCTTACTTCAACTAATCCATCAAATTGAGCGACATATCCACCACTGTCTTCAGTGAGTTACTATCCCACAACAGATCCGGTTGAACTCCACTGGTCAGTGTTTCTTACTAGAACTCCATGAAATACCTCTTGCAAACAATATCATGATTCAATTGTCCAATAAGCTGAAATTCAAATTATTTAATTAAATATATCCCTACCATTGTTTTAAAATAAACCTGTTTATTATTAATAATAAGATAGATCTGTATTTATAAACCAACTAGGGAGTTGCATTAGTGAATACAATCACGGGTCATATTATGTTTCTCAGTTTTAATTTATTGTTATCCAGTAATCAAGTACAAGTCTATATGGTTAACTTTGATCTAAACCGGTCTTTATGTAGGGTTTAGTGATAAAACACTGATTGTACAAAACGAAGTGAATTTTATATAAATTAATTTAATTAAACAGATATTTTTATTCTATACACTCGTTAAGTTTCCATAATGAACGCTCGATTCGATTTCTTAGCTGCTTCTAACACCCGAGCTCAATTCACACAACAACCTGAACATACGGAATAAGGTGTGAAGTGTGAAAAGAACGCTTCACTCCAATATTCCTTCATGGAGTTACAAACGACCTTGGGCATCTGTGGAGTTCTGCAACCATACTAAATATAGTAGCATGATGGGTAAATATCCAATCAGAAATATGATAAGTGACTCTTCACCTCCTAGATGGTTCTGAGAAGCATCTATTCAACACTGATTGGATAAAACGTCTCCAGGAGTTTCCTGGGCTCCTATGGACTTTTCCGAGGAATATTTTGGAACTCTTCACCAATCGATTAATAATAATAATAATCAATATTAAAGCCTGAGATATCATATTAAGTCAGCATTTAGAGGCCCGTTGATCTAACTCTGATTTGAATATATGATGACATTAACGAAATATACATCTCGGCTACCCTCGTATATAATTATCGAGTTAATTAGCGTTGAATATTAACAGAATGAAAAGGGTCAAATGCGAGAATGAGTTCTGGATACTTATATTTCATACACTCGTTACTCCAGACAGACAATATGAGAAACGAAACGAAGAAGCAGATCGGAGAAAGGAATAGTACAGACTCCATTTGATAAAATTTGACTCAATACTTATAGTCAGACAAAAGTAAACTACAGACACATGATGAATACGGTAAGAGATACACACATATACGTTTATATAAAACGTTAAGGTTAATATAAGCGAATAATTGCTAATGTTAAAATGTGACTCAAGAAAAATAAATAAACTTGTTTGTCAGTAAGCTAGAGTAACTTATGTGGGCTTGATATAGTACTAGACACTACAATCACAAGATTGAGTTAATAAGATAAATAGCAAACGAGTTAAAATAACTGTAGTAACAATGATAGTGATAAAGATGAAACATTAGAGATAGTTTAAGAAAACAAGATGAAAAGATAAGCATAAACAAATGCTGGAACTTAAGATCAAGGGGAATGAATCCATCTGCTCATTTCGATTGATTCTCAGCCACACAACTCAATATTCTTAAACAATGACTGTGGTCATCACACAGACCTCAAAAAGATAGTCTGCACCTACCAACATGCCTCAGACCAACAGTCAACCATCTTATGAGCTAATGTTACGTTTTGACTTGGCTGTACCTGGCTTTCTTTCGAATTGTTTCTACACCAACCAACTTTGAGCATCGAAGTACGAGGTAATCGAGGATATACAAACATGTCTCAATTGCTTCAGCCTTTAATTGGCAGAGAGACATCTTTACTACGACACAAAGAGATTAAAGTTACCAAATACTAGCCGAGCTTTCTGGATCGGTACCGAGATTTCACCAAACATCAACCCAGTATGGTTAAGTGAGACTCTAAGAAAAGTGACATGGAAAGTGGAAGCAACTACTTCACTCCTTATGATAATTTCAAACGACAGAGAAGGGCAGTCCTAAAGAAACAGTTTGTATTTATATTGAGAGAATCAGATCGCAAACATAACTGCTTTATTACTCACAGACTTCAGAAGATGCTTCATCTACAAAAAAAGCAGAACTATACCATCTGTGTAGTATAAATCAATAATTGTACTTGCTGGTAGGAGACCAATCCATGCGATTTATGGGAGGATATCGATGAAGGCATTAAATAAAAAGAGGGACAACTGGAAACCCTGACGAATACCAATTAAAGTTGAAAATTCTGGTGACAGTTTGTCATTAGCTCTAAATCAAATTATAGTGTTTGTATAGAGACCCATCACAAGGTTTATGCATATATTCGGTACATATTTTAACAATAGACAGACAAAGAGACATTGTCAAAAAAACACTCCTGATTAATTGAGTCAGATTCTCCATTTAAAGTCAAGAAGTACAACTACTGTAGTGAACAAGAACACGGGTGGGGAAAAACAAATGTATTTAACACAAAATTATAGGACTTGTTAATAAAATCTAACAATCATAAAGTAAATCCTTAATTTGCAAAATGTCCACCAATTGTCTCAAAATGACTCAGACTTCATTGTTCTCGCATTTCCATATAAATTGCATCCTGTCCCATTCTTTATTGTTCGATCCTCTTATCTTTCTGTTGCCAGACCTTCTGTTCACGACTAACATCATATACTACTTATGTCAATATAAGTAGCACACCCACACTACAATCACGGAGCAATAAGTATACATAATGGTAAAAATTGATAAAATAGTGACCTATTTAATTGGATTTCATTCTGATTATAACTTATTATCCATGTGATAAATGAATTGATAATGCTTATTATATGTGACAATTTAATGGTTAAAAAAAATGACCTAAAACCAATACAATATGAATGGTTGAATAGTTTCATATTATAATGTTCATCACTCTTGATAATGAGATTAAAACAACCAATATATTAAATATACATTTTGAGACGTGATCAATGAACTGCTTACTAGAAAGTACGGATAATCTTTACTAGCGATTGTCTTATTGATTATGAAAACAAATCAAACTAATGTGCACGTTAGGGGACCAAGTAAATAACTAAACCACATAAAGGAGATCGCTAACGTCTTGAATAAATCAGTGGGAACATATATATGATTGTGAACTTGAGTGACTTGGGATTCAATTTACACGAGAAATATCAATCACCTGAAGATTAAAGATACGTTTTGGTAATGTGTATGAAATAATAAGAAACAAGTCTATGGCTTCTAATCCAATTACCTTTAGCCACTAACTTAATATATTCAATGCTTCAAGTTCAAAAATATTTACTGATGAAGTTAAGTCATATAGAAAGTGAGGCAAACATCACCTCAACCGATGAAGGTTCATAACCTTGCCAACAGATTTGTTATGGTTTAGTAAAAAGAACCCAATATCGTCTTATTCGGTAGTCGTCGGTTGACAATGCTTGTCAGTCAAAAATGCTTTGAAGACACTATTTGATCAATATCCTACTGACCCACAAACTTCTCCTATTTTTAAAGATCCAATTTTACATCCACAAAGTAAATCAAAGTATACCAATGTGCAATAGATTTGCTACTTGGTTAGTAGACCATATATCTTACCTACGGCATAGATGATGTGAGTTTGTAAAAGCCAACGGCGATTTCAAAATACATTTAAATAGAAAAAATAAGTTTCTTTGATTAAAATTAAATCTATTCTATGCAGATTAATTTTGATACTTTATGAGTTAGACCAAGTTTAGGAGATTGTAACTTAAAATAAGAATTCAGTGACCAAATCACTGAACACTGATCATAGCTAATCACTAGAACTCTGAGAATTTCGTCTCGAAGCCAGTCACTACTAAGTGCATAATAATTATCGGAATGAGGAAATTTTTGAAGTTTTCGGAATTTTCATAGCCTAAATCACAAACTGATCCTAGATACACCACCGCTGAGAACTGGGAAGCTCTGCATAGCTGTTTCATTCTAGTACAAGACCCCTCAGCAGTGCGCACCACGATCAGACTGGCTGTGAGACAGTTATCTACCACAAGAAATGGAAGATCACAGTCGGTTCAGTCATTTAGAGTTTAAGAGTTCGCTCACGAAACCAAATGTCCTAGATCTGACTCCCTGTAAAAGGGTAGTAGATATGCACTACTAAGGATTTCCATACTAGCATGAAACAGCTGTATAATGTAACTCAACAAAGAAAGCAGCTGTGTAGTGCTTTCTAGTTCTCAATGGTGATGTAGTTATGATTAATTTGTCATTTAAACTAAGAAAATTTCGCAATCTCCACAATCCCTCACCCATATTAACAAATTTTTAATCTATTAGAAAGCGAGAGGATTTTCAAACTCTGATTTCCTCTAATCATTTTTGATATTATAACATGGTTAGTTCGTGTTAGCATTTGATGTATTAATCCACTTTATTTAATTCAAAGTTATATCTCAATACTTGTCTAGAAATAATTCAACTAAGAAAATTTCCGATTCCAAGACATCTGTTAGCGGGACATAGATTGGATTAAAGCATGCTCAGTGCACGACTGCTTTGGTGCATGCTGATTGGCTAATTCTTATCCAATCAGTGCCAGTCGATACTTGGAGAACACTCTAGAATCTTCTCATGTAAAAACTATAAATATACTAACGTCTTCCCTATTGTGTTTCTTACTTCCATCTAACTTTGTTATTTGGAATATAATCTCTTTCCTGTTCAACCGTGTTCTAGTTTGGAGGACTTGTCAAGTGAATCGATGTCTGAGAATACAAAACAATAGGAACAGCTGGGTTATAATAAAGAGAGAGAATTATAACAACATCATTTACTAAAGTTGTACAATCGTGCATTTCTAGAGAATTTATATCATAAGGTGTTTGAAGATTTCAAGTATATCCAAAGTAGGTTGAGTAATGACCGAAAGGTTAAAGAAGATATAGAATGATGAAAATAATTTACAGATTAAAGAAGAGGAGATCTTTGTCCATTTCACAGATATAAAGACATGAAAAACGTTAAGGTTATAATAACAAGTGAGTAATAACTGTGAAAAATTGTTACTAGATCATAATAATAATAATAATAATAATAATAATAATAATCGGTTCTAATATAAAGTGAAAAGCAATCTAGAAAGACTGTTAGGATTACATAAGATTAAGAAATTGAATGTGGTGCTTTTACCTCGTAGAGGTTAGGCTTGAATCGGTGAAGTGCCAGAACCTTAGCAATGTACACGTTTTTGTTTTAACCTCTATTTGATCCTGTGTAGATTAGTCAAAAAGATTACTTCGATGGGGGTAATATCCCCAGAGTTATTGAAATCTTTCTCCTGTATCTATTTACTGATTGCTTTAATAAATAATGTCATTGGAATATCCCTATTCTTTTTTTTAAAAGACAAGGCATACTTTTAAGAACTAACATTAAGAATTTTGTTATGTCCCGATGAGAATAATGAATGGTAACTTTTGGGATCCATTTATGCACCAATACTAAACGTATATTTTTATCGTATAATTGTGTCCATCATATTATGAGCTTTATTTTGACCTAAAAACTATTATTATACGATTCGCCATTCTCGCGTTATGCCCAGTCTATTCATTACAGTCTCCCATATTCACGGCCACTTTTGGCTAGATCTTGTACAAATGTTATTTCCTATTTTATGGTACGATGTGGTCTGTTTGGCCAGTGTATATAAACACAGTCTGTTTGAAATACATGATTCATATCGCAGAGGCTGAGATTGGTATACTGGACTTAACTGGCTGGGCTAAGCAGGAAGCAGGACTGGTAAGTACTCTAAACGTCACTGGTCCTATTGATAAGTCACTGCTGCTCTAATTGGCGGTATCATCATGTTATACAATAACAGGGCGCACAGGCTACAAATTATAACAAATTTAACTCAAAATAATTAATATAATAATAACTAACTCGTTTATCGAATTCCACTTCTATAGCTTTATCATTTTCTTCTGAGATAAGTAAACAAGTTGAATAAGATGATTTTAACATATTGATAAATAAATCATTTGATAGAACATCTAATTTTTTCACATCTTCACCTTGAACATTACTGGAACCAGTTAAACCATAACTAAATAAATAATGAGAAAAAAAAATTTGAAATAAAAAAAGAAGGAAAGATATCTGAAATGAGGTTAAGTATGGTAGTTGAATATGACGTATACAAGAACAATAACAACATAATAGATGAAGATAGATTCATAGCTTGACTTCATAGCTTTGCTTCTTCAACTACTTTTAAATGTATATTATATATTGATAAAGATGAATAGAATAAAATGAATAAGTATAGAAGGATTGAATGTTGCTTATTCTGTTACGTTTGATACTCTTGCTTTAGTCAAATTTATTCATGAGAAATATTGTATGCATTTTGAACAAATAAGTATAAACTTCTGTTAGTATAAGATATTTGTCGAGATTGTAGGATGTTATTAGTATAACTGACAAATTGATATTAACTAGACTACCAATGAAAACTTGGCAGCACCTCATTAGCACAATACGATGACTACCGAATTCATAGTAGATACTTTAATGGTAGTAATATATAGAAGAAAGACTGTGTATAAGGATATAATACATGAAGAAAGAATTAGTTAGTGAAAAGAAAGATATGAAATAATTTTAATCTCATAGTTTAAGGGAAGATAAAGAGTGTATACACCTACGCCATTGTGATCGATTGTGAGCCATGTCCAACCATTGGTTACAATAGTCGTGCGAAACCCAACCAAGTAGTCTACATTTATTAAAATAGCTCAGAGAAGAAGTTAGCGACTTTATGGACTGGTGGTGACATGTTTTGGTCTGGCCTCACCTAACTTTCTCCCAACGCTAGTCAGCCGAGACACAGTAAGAAAGCAGTCATTGCATAGTTGATTTACCTTGTCACACAATTGTATGCAAACTTATGAATATACTTTGGTTTGACCCAAAACACGTATTTATTCTTAACATATTCACAAATCAAAGAAGTAATAGCTTTCAAAAGGAGCATATAAAACAATATACTACCTAATACTAAAAAAACGAAACAAACAAAGCGGACGCCCCCTCCACCTACGCCTACATGAACATCAATTAGCAGTCAAACGGCATGATATCTCTTCACTTATATCAATACACGTGGATAACTACAGACACTCATTCGATTGGGAAAATGTGGAAATCTTAGACAGAGGAAACTCCAAAAACACTAGAGAATTTTTAGAAGCTTGGCACTCAGGTCAATCAGCAATCAACAAACATATTGAAATCAATCCAATTTATCAACCAATCAGGAAAACCATGCATAAATATAGGAACAAAAATCAAACCAATGGGAGACACAACCAAAACAAAGAAGTAAACAATGATAAATTTAAAGTCAACAAGAACCAATCAACATCGAGGTGCACAGAACAAGCTGTGAAACACATATGGAGAAATTCGAACACTTCACTTCTATCTGAAGTTTGTGCTGATGATGTCGTTCAGAAGAACGATGAAAGCTCCACGACCAAACCATCCAGCTCAGAGAACAAAACACCACCACAATTTCTTGGAAATTTAGCCAATTCTTTGAAACTGATAACTGTGGTATACGCAAAACATTGATGTTGTGAATGTCCTTTAGTATGTATCCTGATAACTCTGTATCCAAAAAAGTATTATTCCAGACTATTTCGCATAGATATGAGATATGTTTATATATGTGTACAAAACGAATTCTATCACTCCAATTTCTAGTACAATAGAATATTCATACATAAGTGAAATACTCAATAATCGATACATATAAAAATCGTCTTCCCTCGCTCTCTATTTTATTATTTTATTTTATTTTAACACATAGATATTGGTACAACGAGACACCAAATAGATATGCGCCACACAAATCTCATTTGATATGTGTGAGGGCTGTGATACTGCTCGGGTGCCCAGACCGAAGCAGGTGGTTTTCCTAGAGGGTCACACCTGGAGCCTTCGACCTAAAGGTGTGATCCACAAGGCAGTGGAGCAACGTAAGGAGATGCAGTCCCATGGTAGCCGGTGACCAATGATTGGTTCATACGCCATTCGTTCCTTCAGAATACTGGAGCCCATGTGCACCATTGGTTTGAAATCAGGGTTTTCCACCTTCCCTAGGTGGATCCTTTGTCTCCACCAACCCGGTTAAAGCGCCGGACGTTCGCTTTTGTCCTCTCGATTTCGTAAACAACACCCCTATCACGAGAAGGCAATGAGTATAACTTCCCTGGCAGAGGCTATATACGTGTGGCCATGTGAGAGAATTTCGAGAGGGGGAGCGGACTTTCCCTACCCTCGGCCGTACCAGAGCATTTGGGGGCCCTTCGTTCTCCATCCTTTCTACTGAACAAAACTTAACGTATAGATTAAAAGTTCGCATAAAATCGACTTATTTCATAGTTAAAACAAGAAAACATCTGGCATTAAAGTTTATTATTTATTCATATCTAATATGAGAAAGGATGAGAAATAGTCGAAATTTTATAACACAATAATTATGTAGTGACAGACTAAAAAATTGTTATCAGCCTATAACTGTGTGGATAAAGCTAATAGACAAGAATAAATATCCACCAATTAAGTGAAATAAAGAAACAGAAAAAAATAATAGCATTGTTTTTAAGTCGAGGACAGTTATTTGAACATTGCGTACGTAACACTATATATATATATATATATATATATATATATATATAAGGCGTACTGTTCGACAAGTTCGTCATCGCATAACATAATACCATCCGTCGTGGTTGTTCAAAGGACAGATAAGAGCGATTAAGAGTTCTATTCTCGGTCACTTGGTGGACACAGGTTATCGAATTGAACTGATTAAAGCTTTTAAGGTTATCCACCATATTCCATGAAATTTACTACATGATTTACAAGTGCGTCTTTTGCACATTGCTGAAGCCATTGCAATCCATATTCACATACCTAACATTTGCACCCAAAAACTCTTTGTACAACCACTGTCGCTACCATGGCCATTGGTATAGGGAGTTTGTAGCAGAAATTTGAAAAACTGTTTTCGTATTTCTTCCATTTTTTGCATCTTACTTATTCACAATATTCGTCTCTTGATTCTTACATAACTACTATACCACTGACCATTCATTAAAATATTCTGTTAGTTCCTTCAACGTAGCAACTGCTTGATTTTCGAACAAATACTTTTATTATGATTAATCCTTTTTCTTCCAACTTGTAATCGATATGTCGATAGCTTGGTAGACCAAACCATCCAGCTCAGAGAACAAAACTCCATCAGAAACTAAATACCCTTCCAAAGCATAATTTATATTTTGAAGGTGAATTAGATGTATTACAGCAGCAATTTTACGAGTGGATATAATTTGAAATCTATGTAATTACCTACTTTTTATTAATTATATGAGTAGATAAAGTGATAGCAATTCAAAGCCTGATGTTTAACACAACGATAATAGGTCAAGTGATACAGAAACCACTTGTAATGAAGGTAAATGTTACTAAGATAAAATTTTGGTTTATAACCTAACCAAACGAGATATAATTAGTAATTCAGTGAATCTTTAGAAAGCAAACATGGTTGTTTTTAATTAAAGCTAGTAGAAATCAGTTGAATTCCAAATGTTTTGCTTTGCTTCTTTCCATAAAATACCTAATGAAAAGTGATAGAAAGAATGCTTAAAACTGAAAATATCTTGAAGGATGCTGTTCACTATATCCAGCTTAAGTAAGCCAGGATGATCCAAATGTTGGTACAATGATTACAGTATACAAATTGGGCAAATAATGAACTTTGGTTGATATCTGAGCACATTGGAAAACAGAATCGACCGACTGGCAGTATGTAGGACAGAAAACCATTTTACTAAAAGTGAAAGTGATCTCTAATACAGTGGAATAACTTTAATTCTACTACTGAAGCCGAGTCAACTGCCTAATAATCTACTGGCGTTTCAATGATTGCCTACAAAATATGAAAGAAATACTTTAGTATGGATGTACCATCTTTACAAATGAAGTGCATTGGTATAGCTCGGAATTAGGTACACAATAATCAACAGCGCTGTAATTTACCTATTTTGATAACTACTAAAATAAATGATCGAGAAGCTAATAATATAATAGGGTTTCTTATGTTGCTCACGAGACTAAATGAATTAAGTGAATCTAAAATACGTTTTCACGACGGATTACTGTCTTTTATACAGAAACTGTTTGAAATGAGCCAAGGCACTCAGTTTGTTTTATTGGCAATGTGTTTCTACATATTAGTTTTAGATGATAAATCTATTTTAGGAAAAGAAATTAACTGGACAGAATAGGAATCATATAGCGTTGTTATTATATATGAGCTCCAGTGGTCATAGAATTCAATTGTTTTCAAAACTTCAGTCCCAATTTAGGAATAATATTCACCAAAAAGCAAAAGACACTTTTAAAGTGCTAATACTGACTCTATAGTAAACATATATAATCAACACCACAGTTGATTTATAAGCACTTAACAGTTTGCCTGTATATGTGGGTAGTTAGTCACTGGAAAAAAATTATAAAATTCAAAAATTTTAGAAAGTCTTTCTAAGTCTTGTCGTGATTCTAGAGTATTACTTCATAAGTTCATACAAAGAAGGTCAGCAAACAATGACCAATCCGTATTTGGTAAACTACCAGTTACACATCATAGACATCGACGGTCAGAAGATTTCTCAGTACCTAACAGCGACATTTTTCTAACTTAGTTCTGATCAATTTTAGTTGTCAAGTATAGGGTTTTCGAATTCGTACTTACTAGTCAATATGACCTTTCAGTTAACAAGCAAAATCCAAAACCTAATCCTTAAATTTGTCTGACAATTTAATGTCGAATTTCCCCAAAGTAGGAGTTAAATTTGATTGCAAACTAAATGCTGGGAAGAGTAATATCTTTAAAGTTGCAAATTAGTCTCAGTAAGCAACTATTTAGAGTTATATGCAACCATTTAAGAACAAATGTTGCACAACCCCATATTTTCCAAAAAATATCTTTATATAAATCCATGGGATCCAACAGTTGTCTTTTTGACACCGTGAAATTCCTAATTGGACAGTGGTGTCACCGTCAACAGTGCCGAGAATCATCAGCGAATATACCCACATAACGAATGTCTGGTAGTGAATTTTGCCAAAAATCCAAAGTTTGAGACAAAATTGTTTTTAACAGTCAAGTGAAGTCATACCGAAATGATGAAAAAACTGTATAATAACCTAATTAAAAAACTTACAGATTAATCATCCCTGCTTTACGAACAGCTATTGAAACAGCCTTAATAGCTGTTTGCAGGCCATTCATCAGCTGTGTCAGCTCACCTGTAGCAGACGGAAATTTTCTCTGTTCTTGTATAATGAAGCGTGTCAACGTCAAATAGTCAGTCTCAAGTCCTGATTCCGACGACATCGTAACGCACTAACCGAATATGTACTGTAAGAGAATCATGTAAACAAAATAGTAAAACAAATCCCTGGACTGACACCACTTTTATAACCTATGTTATTTATTAGAGATTAATGGTACGAGGGAATCTGATGCAAAGATGAGCGTATCAACAGGTGCTATTGGTGAATATCAGTAATTCATAAATCAGAAAAAATCAACGCACGGGATAACCGGTTGCGAAGGTTTTTTCTTACTGAAAGCTACTGGTTTAAATTACAAGAAGGATCTGTTTTACGGCTTAATTTTGACAAGAACGAAATCTAGTTGCAATCGGTTGATCACTGAATAGTGTTCGGTGCGGTTTTTCTTGATTGCTGAATGTACTCATGGGTCGAGTCTCAGTGCTAGTGTCATCAGTCTTGAGGGGCCTGAAAAACGCAACATTGATCTCCACTCCACGATCAGTCAAGTATAGGTATATCAGGTCGGCAAAGGTGAAGCGCATCCTGAGTAGGTTGATGATGACATTTGAGATTGATAAGTGGAGCTATGCAGGTTCTAATCTATCAGGAGGAATCAGCCCCCTCAAGATTATTAGCACTCCTAGCTAACGAGTGTCAGAGGCATACGATATAATTCATCACTTGGTGTTTCTGTTAATTTTAATTGTGTCCTAGTATTTTAAAATCGTTATAAATAAGCAGTTAGGTTAATTAACTTTCTAGTGCTTCATTTTTATAGTTAAAACGCCTGATAGAAACTTTTCAATGACAAACTACTGGATTTAATGTTGGGATGACAGTATAATCAGTGAGGTCATTTCTTGGTGAAAAAAAATTGAGCTCTACTTTTTTCAGAAATCGATTGTTTTTCTTGAAATCTTGCAAGTGGTGACCCGATTCACCATCTACTTGTGGTATAAAACACGACTTCACAATCAATCTCATGCTCAGAATAATGACAAAATTGTCCCATAACTGAATCTCAGATGAAGATGGTTGTACTTTTACTGTCTGTAACCACAGTAAGCCTACAGTACATTATAGGTATACCTCTAATTTGAAACTTTATTTTCGACCTATGAACTGTGAATATGTAGTGTGGCTACGAGTCGCGGTTGACTATGATCACCACTACAGGAAGACTACGTGCCAGTTAACTGATAAGATCCCTCGTAAGTCAAATATCAGAAGGCAGTTGACGGATGTAGTCGAGATGTATTTGTTGGCGATCTCGTGGTATCGAAAGGATACTGAGATCGTGCCAGTTTACAATTGTGGTCACTGAGTGTAACCAAAATCGTGCAAAGTCACGTGCAACGGAAGAATGTATTTGTTTTGGTACAGTTAAACAAACAAGTACGGTAAAATAATCCCTGGTACAATTGATTATGATAATAATTGTTTCCATTACACCAATCGCGTTCTCTTGATAAAAGTAGGTCACTACAAATATACGATTTACCGTTCTTGAGTTATGCTTAATCTATCAATTACTATCCCCCACATTCATAGCCACTTTTAGCTAGGTCTTGTACACATGTTGTTTTCTATTTTATGGTATATGAACCCAGTATATTTGAAATATATGATTCATATCGCAGTGGCTGAGATTGATGTTCCGGACTTAACAGGCAGTCATGCCATTTTTTACTGCCGTTCCCAAATCCACCACTATTGACCTTCTTCAAGTGCTACATATTTAATATAAATCTTCTCAGTAACTGCATGTTCATCTTCAAAGTTCGTGTGGTTATGATCTAAAACCACTACAGTCATAGTATTCACCTTTCGAAATCTGTGCAACGACAAAAGAAGATACGGACTGCGTATCCGAGGGACTAATCTACAGCACAACACTAGTTTTTACTAAGACAAGGAGTTAGTTAAGAAGATAAAATGCAAATAGGTAGAGACCTTTTTGACAGACCATACAGCGACTCGAATAAACATCTGTTTTTGAGAATAAGTATCGCAAAATGATCAGCAAACACTTGAGTACGTGCAGTCCATGTTTGTTTGGATCTATATAGTAGAAAAGCACTAATTACACCGTAATAGGGACTCTACGAAGTCACAAAACGATTAAAAGAATGACACACTACCCTAAAACGTGAATAGAATGGAAATGTCTAGATAGAGAGACTGAAACCTGGCTTATCAGACAACGAGAAAGATCAAGAGAAGCTTTACGTAGATAGAAAAGTACAAAACTTACGAACTCAAAATCGCCAAAGTCAATGTCAAACCAACCGAGAACTTTAAGTGCACAGATCACTGAGGCATAATAATAGGTATGCAGTGCGTAATACTACTAATACCACATCGTTTATTCTGGATTTCGGGCAGACAGATTTATTTATTCTTCTTGAGTCACATTTTGATCTTGTCAGTCATTTGTTCATTAACCTTGACTGTTTTTTATGAGCGTGTTTGTGTGTACTGCCTGTTCCATTTATCACATGACTGTAGCTCATTTTTGTCTGATCATAAACACTGAGTCGCGTTTTATCAATTGCATTCTCTGTTTCACTTCTCACCTTTCATGCTAAATGTCTGTTTAGATAAACGAGTGCCTAAATTTAATTTATCTGACGTAACCAGTATTTATCTTCTTACTGTCACCGTCACATAAACGGTGTTAGTCTAGCTTTATTATGCGAAGTCAAATGAAAGACTTATATTCATAGCATATTCATACCTTCATCTTAATCGGTATGATGTTATCGAAACATAAACAATAAACCTAGACGTCATGTTCAGTTTACTATATAATTCTTATACAACTCATCTACTCAGTCCTGTTTTTGTTCAATAATAGTCTCCTTCCAGTTCACACTGTACGATTGTATAATTATTCATATTTTATTTCGTCAGTCATGCTGCATATATTTAAATTATGTACATCACAACTCTGGATAGATTTAAACGCAACGTTTCCACCTATAGTTCTTCTGATTAATCAGTATAAAAGTTGTTTGGTATGAACCTAAATACAGAGTTTATTATTGTTTATTATGTAGCGCATATAGCTCTAAATAGTTGTTTACTGAGACTAATTTGCAACTTTAAAGATATTACTCTTCCCAGCATTTAGTTTGCAATCAAATTTAACTCCTACTTTGGGGAAATTCGACATTAAATTGTCAGACAAATTTAAGGATTAGGTTTTGGATTTTGCTTGTTAACTGAAAGGTCATATTGACTAGTAAGTACGAATTCGAAAACCCTATACTTGACAACTAAAATTGATCAGAACTAAGTTAGAAAAATGTCGCTGTTAGGTACTGAGAAATCTTCTGACCGTCGATGTCTATGATGTGTAACTGGTAGTTTACCAAATACGGATTGGTCATTGTTTGCTGACCTTCTTTGTATGAACTTATGAAGTAATACTCTAGAATCACGACAAGACTTAGAAAGACTTTCTAAAATTTTTGAATTTTATAATTTTTTTCCAGTGATTTACTACCCACAAAATAATGTTAATATCGAAATAATGACAAAGTTATTGAATTCAATGAAGGGTCATTTTCTAACTTCATTACACCTGTTGTCCCTCTTGAAGGACTATAGGTCGCCTCTCAGCATTCTCCATCCAACTCTCTCGTAAACAATCCTTTCCAATTGTTATTCATCCTTTTGATGTCTACTTCCAATACCCGGTGTAGTGTGTTCTTTGGTTTTCCTGTTTTCTGTTTATCTTCATTATCACAAGTTAACGCTTGCTTCCTGATTCAGTGTCGAAGATGATTCCATAAAGTTCTCGCAGAGTTATTTAGTAAAATATAAAAATACAATAAAACACAAGTAGAAGCTTCGATTTTGTTTGTTACTGTTTGATGCATCGTGTTTAATTTGGTCAATAGATTCACAAGTATAATTTACAATTAGTAATTCCAAATATAGTGTAGTGAACGTAAACACAGGTGAGGACAATCAAGTGTATTTCAACACAAAATTACAGAACATCTAAGTAAAATTTGAGAACTATACTATAAATACGTCATTTCCAAAAATATTGATCAATTGTTTCTGACTTCATTGTTCTTTCGTTTCCACACTAATCATTTTCTTTTCTCTTCTATTCGATCTTCTTAACCTTCTGACACCAGGCATTTCAGTTTAGATTTGTGGGTGATACATACTACTTATTCTGTTAATTTTCACAGTCCGTACATTTACCACACACACACACACACACCACGATAGCATGATATAATTCGATAATGAGTGTAGTGTCAGTTATTATGTTAAGCCCAAATACCTTATTCTAGCTGTCGGACAGCCCATTCTATTCATTCTACTTGAGTCATATTCTAACCTTGTTAATTATTCGCTTATCAATCTTGACTGTTTTTATATGAGCGTATATGTGTTTACATTTTTGATCGTATTCATCACATGTCTGTAACTTATTTTTGTGTAACTATAAATATTGATTTACACTTGACTAAATGGGGTTGGCTTACCCGCCATCTCCACTACCCATCTTTTCACTTCTCTTTATTCCATTCGCTTTATATACAAAATATATATATTCAAAAGTCCATTCTCGTTATTTGATTTATCTAAATCCGTTATTGACTAACGCGATTAAATTCGATGATTATATACGAGGATAGGCGACATAAACAATTTAATAACAATCATCCATTACGATCACCTTGGAGTCAGAACTCAGGTCACTAAAGTGGAGAGCCCGTCATTAAACATCTTCCGATCGAAATGACGATAAAATAAAGGGCCCCACTAAATGAGGGAAACAGTTATAATCTGTAAATGAATATAAAAATATATGTATATTAATGATCAAACAATATGGGAATTATTTAATTAAGAATAAGTAGTGTATCATCATCAGTGTATATAATGAATAACGATTAGTGAATCAGTATAAGCTAAATTCAAAGGTAACAAGTTAATTAAAGTTGAACTAATATAACAATTTTATGGTTATTATCATTCATTGTCGGGGAATAGAAACAGACATGAAAAAGATCAATAACAAATGGAAAGAGCTGGAAAGGATTGCCCATAACAGGGTTGGATGGAGAATGCTGATGATGATGATGATGTGTGTGTGTGTAGTTTCAATTTACAGAACTATAATACTTTTATGTAATTAAGTACTACGAAAGGAAAGAGTTATAATAACGGTGACACTTAATAGTGATGTGGATAATAGTAGAATATAATTGTAGTGACTCACTTTTATCACGAGAACACGACTGGTTTAATAAAAACAATTATTATTATAACCAACTGTACCAGTGCTTGTTTTAATGTGCTTTTGTTTAACTGTGCTAACTATAGCCATTTTGTGCTTCCATTACCATCCATCATTGTTTCGCGGTTTTTGGTACTGTTTGCACGTACTCCTTTCTCCTGCTTCCACTTGTACCATTCCTAGGCACGATCTTGGTATTCGTTCGATACCACAAGATGGCCAACGAAATAAATCTGGTTACGTTCAACCTTCGCTTTCTGATTTACTTGGCACATGTTTCTCTGTAGCGGTGTTCATAGTTAATCTCAACTCGACGCCTGTTACTCCTCGTGAAGGAGCAAACGCCGCTCATCAACATTCTCCATCCAACCCTGTTATGGGCAATCCTTTCCAGCTCTTTCCATTTGTTATTGATCTTTTTCATGTCTGTTTCTATTCCCCGACAATGAATGATAATAACCATAAAATTGTTATATTAGTTCAACTTTAATTAACTTGTTACCTTTGAATTTAGCTTATACTGATTCACTAATCGTTATTCATTATATACACTGATGATGATACACTACTTATTCTTAATTAAATAATTCCCATATTGTTTGATCATTAATATACATATATTTTTATATTCATTTACAGATTATAACTGTTTCCCTCATTTAGTGGGGCCCTTTATTTTATCGTCATTTCGATCGGAAGATGTTTAATGACGGGCTCTCCACTTTAGTGACCTGAGTTCTGACTCCAAGGTGATCGTAATGGATGATTGTTATTAAATTGTTTATGTCGCCTATCCTCGTATATAATCATCGAATTTAATCGCGTTAGTCAATAACGGATTTAGATAAATCAAATAACGAGAATGGACTTTTGAATATATATATTTTGTATATAAAGCGAATGGAATAAAGAGAAGTGAAAAGATGGGTAGTGGAGATGGCGGGTAAGCCAACCCCATTTAGTCAAGTGTAAATCAATATTTATAGTTACACAAAAATAAGTTACAGACATGTGATGAATACGATCAAAAATGTAAACACATATACGCTCATATAAAAACAGTCAAGATTGATAAGCGAATAATTAACAAGGTTAGAATATGACTCAAGTAGAATGAATAGAATGGGCTGTCCGACAGCTAGAATAAGGTATTTGGGCTTAACATAATAACTGACACTACACTCATTATCGAATTATATCATGCTATCGTGGTGTGTGTGTGTGTGTGTGGTAAATGTACGGACTGTGAAAATTAACAGAATAAGTAGTATGTATCACCCACAAATCTAAACTGAAATGCCTGGTGTCAGAAGGTTAAGAAGATCGAATAGAAGAGAAAAGAAAATGATTAGTGTGGAAACGAAAGAACAATGAAGTCAGAAACAATTGATCAATATTTTTGGAAATGACGTATTTATAGTATAGTTCTCAAATTTTACTTAGATGTTCTGTAATTTTGTGTTGAAATACACTTGATTGTCCTCACCTGTGTTTACGTTCACTACACTATATTTGGAATTACTAATTGTAAATTATACTTGTGAATCTATTGACCAAATTAAACACGATGCATCAAACAGTAACAAACAAAATCGAAGCTTCTACTTGTGTTTTATTGTATTTTTATATTTTACTAAATAACTCTGCGAGAACTTTATGGAATCATCTTCGACACTGAATCAGGAAGCAAGCGTTAACTTGTGATAATGAAGATAAACAGAAAACAGGAAAACCAAAGAACACACTACACCGGGTATTGGAAGTAGACATCAAAAGGATGAATAACAATTGGAAAGGATTGTTTACGAGAGAGTTGGATGGAGAATGCTGAGAGGCGACCTATAGTCCTTCAAGAGGGACAACAGGTGTAATGAAGTTAGAAAATGACCCTTCATTGAATTCAATAACTTTGTCATTATTTCGATATTTACATTATTTTTGGTCAACCATACTTTTCCAGTTTATATTGATAACATGTATTTCCGGTAATTATATACAAATATTTTTAAAGTTTAGTCACATTTTAAGATTTCAATAATCTAGCTTCAATTAACTGATGACTTCAATTAGTGAAATTTCTAAAGTCTCCACAAAATTCATTTTGATAATAATCATCTGCTCACTAGTGACTGACTTCAGGAGATACTCCTGGAGTTCTAGTGAAAAGTCGTTACCAGTGAAGTTCAACCAGGTCTGTTGTGAGAAATCAGTTCACTGAAGACAATGGTGTACGGTGGCGCAACTTCGTGGATTGGTTGAAGTTAGACATTAACACCGTTGGATCCCGGATCAGTGGTCTAGTTGGTTAAATGCCTGGCGCGAGACTGATAGGTCCTGGGTTCGAACCCCGCGTAGTGTGGGATCGTGGATGCGCACTGCTGAGGAGTCCCATGCTAGGACGAAACGGCCGTCCAGTGCTTCCAGGTTTTCTATAGTGGTCTAGCTTCAATCGACTCATGATTTCAACCAGTGAAATTTCTAAAATCTCCACAAAACCCATTCTGATAATCTAGTAATCCTTTAAAGATAATATACATAAATTTACATCTATACAGCAATTAACCAGTCAAATTGAATTAAGTAATGTTATAAATTTAAAGCCTGGCTAATAATCATATGACTTATTCGTCAATCGAAATACAGACTTATCCAATCTTAGTATTATGTCAAAACCAATGATGTCCGACCGGTATGAACAGTATAGCGTCGATATTGATTTTTTTCCCTCCTAGCTCTTTCAATTGAGTTCAAAACACCAATAACAGCTTCCAGGATTGATATGAACTATACTCAGCATATGATTTATGATTAAGTATTTTTCATATATAAGATTTCATCCTAATTATTAATCAAATATAGATGGATCAATCAATAATATAAATGAGTGTATTTTCAACTAGATTTGTCGTCGTTGTTATGATTTTATGTCCGGCTTTTTATTACGCGATTTGTCCACCGATCAAAATACGACTTATGCGATCTTCGCATTGTACCAAAACCAATGACGTTCGATCGACATGAGCAGCCTAGCGCCCTCATCGGTCCTCTGTTCCCCAAACCCGTCCTGTTAAGTTCAGAACGCCAACAACAGTTTTCACTATGCGAATCATTTACTTCAAACACAATTAGTTTATATACCGGCCAAACAGACAGCATCACACCATGAAATAGAAAATAACAATTATACAAGACCAAGCCAAAATGTGGCTATGAACGTGGGGAACTGCAATGAATAGACTGGGTATAACTCAAGAACAATAAATCGTATCATAATAATCTATAGGTCAAAATGAAGCCTAGAATAAGAGGAATACAGATATACACAATCTAGTTACTGAATAGTCATAAAATAAGAATATATAGATAATATCAGTCCACTAATAACTCTGAGATCTATGGGAGAGAACAAACCAGATCCCAGCGGAGGAAGAAATCAGGAAGAACAATTGGAAGTGGATAGGACATATACTGAGGAAAGCACCCAACTGCATCACAAGGCAAGCCCTCATCGCTTGGAATCCTCAAGGCCGAAAGAAAAGAGGGAGACCAAAGAAAACATTACACCGAGAATGGAGACAGACATGAAAAGAATGATCAAAAATTGGATAGAACTAGAAAGGAAGGCCCAGGACAGAGTTGTTACCTTTGAATTTAGCTTATACTGATTCACTAATCGTTATTCATTATATACACTGATGATGATACACTACTTATTCTTAATTAAATAATTCCCATATTGTTTGATCATTAATATACATATATTTTTATATTCATTTACAGATTATAACTGTTTCCCTCATTTAGTGGGGCCCTTTATTTTATCGTCATTTCGATCGGAAGATGTTTAATGACGGGCTCTCCACTTTAGTGACCTGAGTTCTGAGCGGCGTTTGCTCCTTCACGAGGAGTAACAGGCGTCGAGTTGAGATTAACTATGAACACCGCTACAGAGAAACATGTGCCAAGTAAATCAGAAAGCGAAGGTTGAACGTAACCAGATTTATTTCGTTGGCCATCTTGTGGTATCGAACGAATACCAAGATCGTGCCTAGGAATGGTACAAGTGGAAGCAGGAGAAAGGAGTACGTGCAAACAGTACCAAAAACCGCGAAACAATGATGGATGGTAATGGAAGCACAAAATGGCTATAGTTAGCACAGTTAAACAAAAGCACATTAAAACAAGCACTGGTACAGTTGGTTATAATAATAATTGTTTTTATTAAACCAGTCGTGTTCTCGTGATAAAAGTGAGTCACTACAATTATATTCTACTATTATCCACATCACTATTAAGTGTCACCGTTATTATAACTCTTTCCTTTCGTAGTACTTAATTACATAAAAGTATTATAGTTCTGTAAATTGAAACTACACACACACACATCATCATCATCATCAGCATTCTCCATCCAACCCTGTTATGGGCAATCCTTTCCAGCTCTTTCCATTTGTTATTGATCTTTTTCATGTCTGTTTCTATTCCCCGACAATGAATGATAATAACCATAAAATTGTTATATTAGTTCAACTTTAATTAACTTGTTACCTTTGAATTTAGCTTATACTGATTCACTAATCGTTATTCATTATATACACTGATGATGATACACTACTTATTCTTAATTAAATAATTCCCATATTGTTTGATCATTAATATACATATATTTTTATATTCATTTACAGATTATAACTGTTTCCCTCATTTAGTGGGGCCCTTTATTTTATCGTCATTTCGATCGGAAGATGTTTAATGACGGGCTCTCCACTTTAGTGACCTGAGTTCTGACTCCAAGGTGATCGTAATGGATGATTGTTATTAAATTGTTTATGTCGCCTATCCTCGTATATAATCATCGAATTTAATCGCGTTAGTCAATAACGGATTTAGATAAATCAAATAACGAGAATGGACTTTTGAATATATATATTTTGTATATAAAGCGAATGGAATAAAGAGAAGTGAAAAGATGGGTAGTGGAGATGGCGGGTAAGCCAACCCCATTTAGTCAAGTGTAAATCAATATTTATAGTTACACAAAAATAAGTTACAGACATGTGATGAATACGATCAAAAATGTAAACACATATACGCTCATATAAAAACAGTCAAGATTGATAAGCGAATAATTAACAAGGTTAGAATATGACTCAAGTAGAATGAATAGAATGGGCTGTCCGACAGCTAGAATAAGGTATTTGGGCTTAACATAATAACTGACACTACACTCATTATCGAATTATATCATGCTATCGTGGTGTGTGTGTGTGTGTGTGGTAAATGTACGGACTGTGAAAATTAACAGAATAAGTAGTATGTATCACCCACAAATCTAAACTGAAATGCCTGGTGTCAGAAGGTTAAGAAGATCGAATAGAAGAGAAAAGAAAATGATTAGTGTGGAAACGAAAGAACAATGAAGTCAGAAACAATTGATCAATATTTTTGGAAATGACGTATTTATAGTATAGTTCTCAAATTTTACTTAGATGTTCTGTAATTTTGTGTTGAAATACACTTGATTGTCCTCACCTGTGTTTACGTTCACTACACTATATTTGGAATTACTAATTGTAAATTATACTTGTGAATCTATTGACCAAATTAAACACGATGCATCAAACAGTAACAAACAAAATCGAAGCTTCTACTTGTGTTTTATTGTATTTTTATATTTTACTAAATAACTCTGCGAGAACTTTATGGAATCATCTTCGACACTGAATCAGGAAGCAAGCGTTAACTTGTGATAATGAAGATAAACAGAAAACAGGAAAACCAAAGAACACACTACACCGGGTATTGGAAGTAGACATCAAAAGGATGAATAACAATTGGAAAGGATTGTTTACGAGAGAGTTGGATGGAGAATGCTGAGAGGCGACCTATAGTCCTTCAAGAGGGACAACAGGTGTAATGAAGTTAGAAAATGACCCTTCATTGAATTCAATAACTTTGTCATTATTTCGATATTTACATTATTTTTGGTCAACCATACTTTTCCAGTTTATATTGATAACATGTATTTCCGGTAATTATATACAAATATTTTTAAAGTTTAGTCACATTTTAAGATTTCAATAATCTAGCTTCAATTAACTGATGACTTCAATTAGTGAAATTTCTAAAGTCTCCACAAAATTCATTTTGATAATAATCATCTGCTCACTAGTGACTGACTTCAGGAGATACTCCTGGAGTTCTAGTGAAAAGTCGTTACCAGTGAAGTTCAACCAGGTCTGTTGTGAGAAATCAGTTCACTGAAGACAATGGTGTACGGTGGCGCAACTTCGTGGATTGGTTGAAGTTAGACATTAACACCGTTGGATCCCGGATCAGTGGTCTAGTTGGTTAAATGCCTGGCGCGAGACTGATAGGTCCTGGGTTCGAACCCCGCGTAGTGTGGGATCGTGGATGCGCACTGCTGAGGAGTCCCATGCTAGGACGAAACGGCCGTCCAGTGCTTCCAGGTTTTCTATAGTGGTCTAGCTTCAATCGACTCATGATTTCAACCAGTGAAATTTCTAAAATCTCCACAAAACCCATTCTGATAATCTAGTAATCCTTTAAAGATAATATACATAAATTTACATCTATACAGCAATTAACCAGTCAAATTGAATTAAGTAATGTTATAAATTTAAAGCCTGGCTAATAATCATATGACTTATTCGTCAATCGAAATACAGACTTATCCAATCTTAGTATTATGTCAAAACCAATGATGTCCGACCGGTATGAACAGTATAGCGTCGATATTGATTTTTTTCCCTCCTAGCTCTTTCAATTGAGTTCAAAACACCAATAACAGCTTCCAGGATTGATATGAACTATACTCAGCATATGATTTATGATTAAGTATTTTTCATATATAAGATTTCATCCTAATTATTAATCAAATATAGATGGATCAATCAATAATATAAATGAGTGTATTTTCAACTAGATTTGTCGTCGTTGTTATGATTTTATGTCCGGCTTTTTATTACGCGATTTGTCCACCGATCAAAATACGACTTATGCGATCTTCGCATTGTACCAAAACCAATGACGTTCGATCGACATGAGCAGCCTAGCGCCCTCATCGGTCCTCTGTTCCCCAAACCCGTCCTGTTAAGTTCAGAACGCCAACAACAGTTTTCACTATGCGAATCATTTACTTCAAACACAATTAGTTTATATACCGGCCAAACAGACAGCATCACACCATGAAATAGAAAATAACAATTATACAAGACCAAGCCAAAATGTGGCTATGAACGTGGGGAACTGCAATGAATAGACTGGGTATAACTCAAGAACAATAAATCGTATCATAATAATCTATAGGTCAAAATGAAGCCTAGAATAAGAGGAATACAGATATACACAATCTAGTTACTGAATAGTCATAAAATAAGAATATATAGATAATATCAGTCCACTAATAACTCTGAGATCTATGGGAGAGAACAAACCAGATCCCAGCGGAGGAAGAAATCAGGAAGAACAATTGGAAGTGGATAGGACATATACTGAGGAAAGCACCCAACTGCATCACAAGGCAAGCCCTCATCGCTTGGAATCCTCAAGGCCGAAAGAAAAGAGGGAGACCAAAGAAAACATTACACCGAGAATGGAGACAGACATGAAAAGAATGATCAAAAATTGGATAGAACTAGAAAGGAAGGCCCAGGACAGAGTTGGTTGTTGAATGCTGATCGGTGGCCTATGCTCCATTGAGAGTAACAGACTTAAGTAACTAATTAATAGTTCTCAGAAGTTACTCGTAATTTAATCTTCACTAGGATATAACACAAAGACCTATCAAATGCAATTTACATAATGAAAAACACAGTGTAGGGGATAAAAAGGCAAAAGCTTATCTCAACTAAATAGATCGAAAAAGATAAGATCAATGAATGAGTATGTACGCGCAAAATGTTTATTTAAGGATAATTTATCATCAGTTTAGTGGTTGTGGAGATTGTTAAGCTTTTGATTGAAATCATGAACCGATTGATGCTAGACCACCATGAAAAACCTGGGAGCACTGGACGGCCGTTTCGTCCTAGTATGGGACTGTTAAGCAGTGCGCATCCACGATCCCGCTCGCGGGATTCGAACCCAGGGCCTTCAGTCTCTCGCGAGAACACTTAACCTACTGGACCACTGAACCGGCATCCATTGGTGTTAATGTCTAACCTCAACCAATCCACGAAGTTGCGCGACCATCTTCCATTGTACTGAGGTAGACACCTGTTTCTACCCGACACGGATTAACTCCACTGGTCATTGCTTCTCACCAGAACTCCGAGATCGTGGATGCGCAATGCTGAGGAGTCCAACAATGGGACGAAACGGCCGTCCAGTGCTTCCATATTTTCAATGGTGGTCTAACATCAATCGGTTCATGATTTCAATCAAAAAATAATTCATCAATTAACAAATAAACAGAGATCAAAAATCATCAGAACAGTCCGTGACCCCATACTTTATCTTATATATATATAGTTCCAAAGTAACATTCATACACTTGTTTAGCTGATAGAAAGCTTTTATGGAATATCAAGATGGTCAGTTACTTGTAATCACGAGTTGTTGTGTATCATTTATGAGAAAAAACTTAGGTTTCATCGTTTGACATCTGGGCTGAAGAATACGATTTATCCTTTATTGATGTCCAGAGCCTTAGTTGTTTTTGTAATTAATTATGTGTATAAATATTATGGTAAGAAAATAAACGCTCAAGATGTTTTTGATATAAAATGATGTTTATTTGAATGATTGATAACTTTAGGTCAGTCTAATTTTTATTATTATCTCCAGGAAGTAAGTGATTTCAAGATGTCAACAGCAGGAATGATCCTTTCGGAAATATAAATCTGTATCCAGTGATGACAATGAAGAAATGGATGCAGCGAAGGTAGATATGCAAAGACTAACAAACTCCGTAAGGCTAGTGAAGAATCTAACGATGACAATTTTGATATTTGTGCTGGATTTTATTTTTCCCGGCCACTAAGCGTCGAAAAAGGTTTTGGTTAATGGGTCGAATGTTTGAGATGAAGCACATGCAGTCATCTTCTCTGTTCTCCAGCGACCACTGAGGGTGACCTCCTGTGTATGGACTGTTACTGTTATGATATAAAGTCATGGGTCCTGTAAGTGGATACCACACTGTAGATATCAATGAGCATTATATGAGAGCGTAACATGGTCCTTCATAGGGCCTCCTCAACAAAATGATTTAATATTCCTGATTAATTTCTTTTCACTCGATGTATTAACAGTAGTTCGGTCACTCAATAGAAATAGCTATATAATTGCGTGTTCAGTTTGTGATGAAATTGTATGAAATTCTTCTCATATACCCTGGTATGGTCGAGAGTGGGGAGAGGCAGCTCTCACATGGCCACGTGCATACAACGATTGACAGGGAAGTCCTAATCACTTCCTTCTCGCACCACGGGTGTTGTTCACGAAATTGAGAGGACGAAAAGCAAATGTCCGGTGCTTAAACCAGATTGGTGGACACGGAGAGTTCACCTAGGGGATTTTGAAAATCCTAATTCCAAACCAATGGTGCACATGTGCTCCAGGATTCTGAAGGAACAAGTGAAGTATGAACCTATTGTTAGTTACTGGCTAATATGGGACTGCATCTACTGCCTTGTGGGTCAGACTTTTAGATCTAAGGCACTGGGTGTGGCCTCCTAAAAAAAACATCTGCTTCGGCTTGAGCACCCGGGTTATGTCCCAGTCCTCAGACAAATCGAATGATTTATGTGGCGCATATCTATTTGGTGCCTCCTTGTACCAATGTTTATGTGCTTAAGTAAAAAAAATTGTGATGGAATTATTAAGAACTGAAAGCTGAATATTATATTTCATTATACAATACATATGACAAAATTATATACAACTACAGTTTAAGAAAATGCCATAGTCTGAAAGAATATTTTCTTCACTGAAACATCGACATTCTGTTTGTTATTTCATTGAAATCATGAACTGATCAGTGTTAGATCAGAGAAAACTTAGGACATACCCACGATTCCACACGCGGAACTCGAACCCAGGACATTCGATCTCGCATGAATTATTTAATTGTACCTAGTTTGAATACTGTAGGTAAAGGACCTGTGTCATTATAACTCTTGAAGAAGTGTTAGTTTTCACTTGTTGCTGATTAGGCTAATTTGTTTTTAGATAAACTAGTAACTATGATCACGATAAACTTGTGTTTAATGAACTTTCCATTAATTCGTCTGAATCACATGGAAATTTTGATCGGATCAATCACGGGTAAATTTTTAAGAAACAGAAGAGTAGATCTTTATGAATTTTATTCCCCCCCCCAACTCACCCCGTAAGAAACATGTTACTCCAATCTTAAACTAACCCTCAGATTATCGAACACAGAGTTCTAGCTTAGCCAAAGTCATAACAAGTAAGCTATAATATCGGTTGACATGTTAAGTCCATATACCTTTCTAACAAAACTTAATAGATGATGGCTTGTGACTTAAGGCAATATCGAATCAATCCTCAAAGGATACACATAAGCCAATAAGAGATTGATCAATTACAGTCTTAAACATCAATCAGGAGATCCGAACAAACATTACAAAATGAATCTAAAACTTAATATCATTTATAGTAAACATGTAAGATTATGATTAGTGAATAAGCGATACATAATTATATAAGGCCAAATGAAGTCTAAATGGTGATGGTGAACGTTTAGTGCTATCATTGGTGGGCTTATTTATTGATCGTGCCTTATTACACAATGATATACATTAAAAGCTTCATTACACATTAACAGAATTAAGAAATTACAATATGGGTATAACTGTTTTATCAGTGGACAACAATTGGAATGGTAACAGTTATTTCCGGGTTAAATGAGAGATCATTAGTAGTGAGACACATGAATTTAATAATGATTTAAGTAATTATTACTTATATTGTAGTAAACGAGAACACAGGTGAAGACAACCAAATGTATTTCAACATGAAATTACAGAATCTCTTAATGAAATCTGAGATCCACACAGCAGATACTTCATTTGCAATCTGTCAATCCATTGTTTCAGACTTCATTGTTCTTTTGTTTCCACACCAAATCATTCTCTGTTCTCGTTCTCTTCTCTTTAAGTTTAACCTTGTGCAACCAGGTATTTCACTTTCAATTGGCGGTTGATATATACTACTTATATCTGTCAACATTAGTAGCACACGACAATATGATAGAAATATATAGGACAGTTCCTAAAGTTCGCTTTTGCTTTTTGCCCATACCGAAATACTAAATTTAAGATTGTAGTGACCTACTTTTATCAAGAGAACGCGATTGGTGTAATGGAAACAATTATTATCATAATCAATTGTACCAGGGATTATTTTACCGTACTTGTTTGTTTAACTGTACCAAAATACATACATTCTTCCGTTGATTGTGACCTTGCACGCACTTACGTTTGCTCAGTGATTCCGCCTGTACTCCTTTGGCAAGATCTCAGTATTCTTTCGATACCACGAGATCGCCAACAAATATATCTCACTACAACCTCCAATCACCTTCTGATATCTGGTACACAACCTTCTTGTCAGTGGTGATCAAAGTCAACCGCGACTCAACCCCATGCTACAAGATCAATATTTAACATGTCAACAACTTGAACAAGAAATCACTTTGATAAAAGAAATTAGATTTCATTCATTGTGAAGTGGGTGTAACAATTACTCTCTCTCTCTCTCTTTGATCGGTTCTAAGACATCAAATAATTAGATATTAAGTCTAAAGAATAATAATTACCTATTTCTAAGTTACGATGTTTAGATTTCAAATAAACTGACTAATAAAGGAGAATTTTCTGTGATTGATTCTTTCTTTTAAAGATATTTCTTGAAAGGAGCATAAAAAGAAAGTAGGCTATTTGGACTGAGTAGCTAAATGGAGAATGTGATGGCATTCGAAGCGAACGGTAATAGGTAGGCGCATAGCATTGGATGATGTTCATTGAAATGCCTTCTTTCTTTGTTTTGAAGGAGGCTTTGATGATCCTTGGTCCATGAGATTCCCATCCTATAAGTGCCTTTCGTGCTCGTTTGGACAGCATCAATGCAACTCTTTGTGTATGTGGAGCATTTTCTTCTTCATGGCCGGAGTATAACAGAAGCTCTCCTGAAGTTAGTCGTTGTTGTCCAACTTGTATCCAGTGTGTTTCACTGATCCCAAGCTCCTCTATGTTGTAACTCCTCATTTCTGCAGCGATTTGGAAGGCTCTCCTGGTGTTCCACATTGTACGAACATCCCATGTACCTAAATAAATGGTTGCTCTGGTTGTCAGAAGGGGCATCGGCCTCGTAACTTCCGAAGGAATTCGGCTTTCATCATGAGGCGTCATAGTTCTTCTAAATGAAGACCTTCTGACTCCCAAGGCAGAGTTTAAAAGGTTTGAATAATTTTTTCTGGTTAGCGTTTTTTTAGCGAGTTAGTTTTCTACGGGATGGGGTCACTAACCCCATGCTCAACCCTCCTCCTTTATCCGGGCTTGGGACCGGCAGTAGCCCCCGGAGGGACTCCAGGCGGAGTTATCAAGTCTGTGATGCAGGTATATTTAGCTGACAAATCATAAATAGGACGAAGTGGCGCACGTCCTGGGTTCTACTGCTAGCCATCATTCATCTCTGCTGAGAAAGTACATATGGTTTTACGTACTTTTTAAAATACTGATTGTTATTTAAACATTTACAAATAATTGAAGACGGCTTAAGTTTTCCACAACATTTTCCATATTCACTGTGTCATAACTAGCATCTTGGGTCATCTTTTTTTCATCCATGTAGCTGGTGAGTTCTACATATCCCACTGTAACCTTCATCAAAGATTGTATTTCAAGAGTTAGAAACAGGTATGTAAGGGAAAATACTTCCCCAAAATAAATAGTCTAGCAAATCTTAGACATTAATGCTCATTATTTATACTGAACACATCCTAGCTGAAAGCGCCCGATTGTGTATCCACATCAGTTCACGATTGGGTACGTCGTGCTTCACTTCTCTCGCAACAACTAGACAGATTAGATCAAACGCCTATCAACATACCAACAACCATAGAAGTATAACTTGGAACTTCTTCATTCTTAGCTTCTGACTTGACTGAATTTGTATGTTTTTATCATGAAGTTGCTACGAACGAAGGCATTGTCAAACCTTCGATATCTGTGGCATCTTAAGGTAGATTTTCATAAATCTGTGTTTGTCTTTTTTATCAGCTGAATAGTCATTGTTAACAGAATATCCAAGACATGTGTAGTGACCTACTTTTATCAAGAGAACGCGATTGGTTTAATGGAAACAATTATTATTATAACCAATTGTACCAGTGATTGTTTTACTGTACTTATTTGTTTAACTGTACTAAAAACATCTATTATTCTTCCATTCTTTCTTCCGTTGATTGTGACCTTGCGCGAATTCGGTTACGCTCAGTAACCACACTTGTACTCCTTTGGCACGATCTCGGTATTCTTTCGATACCACGAGATCGCCAGCAAATACACCTGGACTACAGCCATCAAATGCCTTCTGATATTTGGCCTACAGGGGATCTTATCGGTTAACTGGCACGTAGTCTTCCTGTAGTGGTGATCATAGTCAACCGCGACTCGACGCCACACAACACATGTACCGGTTTTATCTGAATACTAGTTATGTGCACTATTGAGGATTAGTGTTACTTTGTATCGATGGAATCAGTGATTGTAAAACTAGAAATATGAGCAACCTAACACTTATGTCAATAAACTGGATTTCCAACATTAATCAGCTAGTGATTTTAAAGTGTAATGAATATAACGAGGTAAATCGAACGATGTATGCGCAATTACATTTCAGTAATAGCGATCACATGCAAATAAACGAAAGAAGGTTGGATATTCAGAGTTTTTTTGTAAGCAATGATGGATAGTGCCTAGCAGCGGAATCCAGGACGCGCGTTTCGTCCTATTTGGGACTCGTCAGCTGGATGTACCTGCATCTCAGAGTTGATGTTCACTCTGGGACTCGAATTAAGGCAATATCGAGGCATACGCACAGTATGCACATATGCCGATAACAAACTGATCAATTGCAGTCCTAAACCTCAATGGGAAGATACAAGCCGAATAATACCAAGTGAATCAGAGAGAGTTCTTCAGTTTTAAGGACGACGCTATATATATTCACATATAGTACACAACTCTAGAATAATAGGAAATAATCAATAGGAAGATAGATAGATCAACTGGTATTTCATGACCTAATTAGGGTGTGCACAAGTGATTTTGTAGGAATTCCTAACATCTCTTATCAAATAGTTAAAATGCAGTCAACCAAAAATTCAAATATCGTTTAGTTTATCTTTTTTTTATATTTTCAAAGGCCTAAGTTAATTTTGTAGTGTTTAACCATGCCCACATGAGTTATTCTAGCTTTCGGACAGACAGATTGATTCATTCTTCGTTGAGACTATAGTTTATGGACGACTTTTGAGCGACGCTAGACTGACTTTGGGAGTGTCCACTTAATAACTAGAACCAAATGTGGCTTATAAACCTGTGTGAGGAATTCGAATTATGACTTACAGTTGATTGTTAAGGTTAGAAATTAGATTTGGGAGTTTTAATCACGAACTGACACCAGCTATATTGTCAACTCTATTTAGCCAAATGGATGAGAGAATTTCGCGCCAAAATCCAAGACTTGTTATCTTATACCTGATTAGTTCGTCCATAAATTATAGTCTCGCCTATTCTTCTAGAGTCACAATTTGACTGTCAATAATTCACTTATCAAGCTTGACTGTTTTTATGTGGGCATATATACATGCATCTCTCACCATATTCATCACGTATATGTAGCTTATTTTTTATGACTAAATATTGAGTCACGTCTTATTAGATGAAGTTAACATGCTTGTCTTCTCCGCTTTCTCTCATCTCATTTTTAATATCTGCCGAAGTATACATGTGCTTGAAATAAATTCATTCAATGTAATCCGTATTTGCCTTCTTATTACCGCCGTCACACAGACGGTGTGCCCTGGTACGGCCGAGAGTGGAAAGAGTCCACTCTCCCTCTCGAAATGCTCTCACATGGCCACGCGTATATAGCCTCTGCCAGGGAAGTCCTACTCACTGCCTTCTCGCACCACGATGTTGTTTACGAAACTGAAAGAACGAAAAGCGAACGCTAGGCGCTTTAACCGGGTTGGTGGACATGGAGAGTTCACCTAAGGGAGTTAGAAAACGCTCATTCCAAACCAATGGTGGCGTGGGCTCCAGGATCCTAAGTAGAACAAATGGCGTAGGAACCAATCGTTGATCACCGGCTACCATGGGACTGCATCTCCTTACGATGCCCCACTGTCTTGTGGATCAGACCTTCAAGTCGAAGGCTCCGGGTGTGGCCACCTAAGAAAACCACCTGGTTCGGTTTGGGCACCCGGGCAGTATCACAGCCCTCACACATATCAAATGAGATTTGTGTGGTGCATATCTATTTGGTGCCTTGTACCAATATCTATGTATTAAACTAAATAAATAAAAAAAGGTTAGGTGTAATATAAGGAGTTAAATGGCAGATTTACGTTCAGAGCATATTGATACATTCATTAAAACTGGAATCAGATCAGCGGGCTATAAAAATTCCTAGAATTAGGAACTTCCTAAGAAATGACAGTCACCGCCAATGGTTTATGATATGACAGGAAGTCAAAATTCGATTGATCTACTCAATATGAGTTTTATTCAACATTATTTCTGTTTTGATTCAATGTAATGATTATTCAGTGTAGTATTCAGTTTTGTTTTCTCGTATGACCTTTTTATTCTGTATAGCATCAGATATTCTTGTATTCAATGGACATGAACTATACTCAGCATGTGATTTGTTATAACCCTAAGTATTTATCATATATGTGATTTCATCTTAATTATTAATCAAAGTGTATTTTCGACTAGGGTCGTCATCGTCATGTTTTGTGGGTTAATAAATCCTCACTTATACCAGTCTTTGTGTTCTTACTTTCGCGTCGTGGGAATCGCAGAGGTCCTTCGTTTCGAGTATAATTGTTAAGTGTTCCCGACACAATAATCAGCAACGACCAGATACAACAAGTGCATTCAAACAACAAGATATATCATACACATAGTTCCCTTTATCATTTTGAAAAGAGCAAGAACAAAAATTCTCTGTTCTTGCTCTTTTCAACAAGATATATCACTTATAGATCGAACAAACTTACTATATTGTTGATAAATGTCAATAAATAATTACCTTCCATATTTTTTTTGTTTTGTGTTATAACTTGTGAACCTGTGTGCTCTGTTAATGTATAACGTAATAATACCGCCAATTAGAGAGCAGCGAATCATCGATCGAACCAGTGACGTATAAAACACGTGTGAGCAGCCTAGATCCCTGATTGGTCTCGCTTCCTGCCTAACCCACCCAGTCAAGCCCAGAACACCGATCTCAGGCTCTGCAATATGAATCACTATTTCAAACATACGGGGTTTATATACCAATCAAACTGACAACGCACCATAAAATAGAAAATAACATTTGTACAAGAATTAGCCCGATGTGGCTGTGAATAAGGGAGATAGTAATTAATAGACAGGGCATAATTCAAGAATGGTAAATTGTATAATAATAGTTCATAGGTTAAAATAAAGCTCATAGTAAGAGGGACATGAATATGAATAGTTTAGTTATTTAACGATAAAATTATAGGCATATTATTGATCCATAAATGGATCCCAAAACTTACCATTTATCATTCTTATCGGGATATAACACTTTGGAGTTGTTTTTCTATCTGTCTGTCTGTCTATTAAATTTAATCAGACCTATGTGGTTTTGTCGCCAAGCCATTAAAATCATAACACTAACATCTAACTTTTTTAATAATTGGATTCATGTGTTGATTTAAGCTAGACCAACATCGAAAACCTCGAAGTACTTGACAGCTGTTTCATCCTAGTATGGGATATCTCAGCAGTGCGCATCCACGATCTTGCAAGCGGCACTCGACTTATGAATTCAATTACTGAAAATTACTACAATCTCTACAAATCACCATTCTAATAATAATCTTCTAACTTGTTATTAGAAAAACTTACATTCAATGCATATAGATCAGTGGAATTCATTCGTATTATAAATTAAATATTCTAAGCCAATAATAAATAATTTCAACTGTTATGAGATGTACTACATAAAATTCCAAGCAAATCCTAATTAGCATTCCGTCGATAAGTTTATTCGTAAGCTTCAAAGTTTACGAAAAGTAGACAATTCAGCGATATTTAATACACAGAGCGATATAAAGGAGGAAATCAGCATTATTTCCTCCAGACAGACCATAAAGCTGACATTTTGGCGCTTTTCCCCCATTATTTTCCAACGCATTTTCCCCTTTATTTGGTTGCTTAGGTTATTCTTCTACAAAACATTTTGTTTAATTTCCAGAATACGTTTTTTTTCACAGCTGCAATTTAGAAAATTTGTTAATTCCATGGAAACATCCAACTACATGATTAAGATATGCATGGGATCGAGGTTCAGAAAGAACGATCCATCTAACAAACAGTTCTGTTATTAAGGAACATGGATAAACCTCAACTCATGATATATCTGAAGCAAATAAATTGTCCATGTGTCTGGAAAGATAAGTAGTTTCATGTTTTGATAATATTAAGATTAATTACAACATACGATAATGTAAAAGACAGTCAGTATCTATGTATTATATCAATAATAACTATCAATAACCGAAATGGGAACTAAGAGTACAGGAATATGGAAGCTGTTCTGTTTACACTGTAATTCATTCAAGGAGGGCGAAAAATACTCGAAATAACTGTTGCAAGATTTGAAAGAATGTAATCACACTAATAAATACAATAAATTTTATTAGTTTATGTGTGTACTGTGGGATTATTTATTTATATTATTTATTTTAACACATAGATATTGGTACAAAGAGGCATTAAATACATATACGCCACACAAATCTCATTCGATATGTGTGAGGGCTGTGATACTGCCCGGGTGCCCAAACCGAACCAGATGGTTTTCTTAGGGGGCCACTCCCTGAGCCTTCGACCTAAAGGTCTGATCCACAAGGCAGTGGAGCATCTTAAGGAGATGCAGTCCCATGGTAGCCGGTGATCAACGATTGGTTCATACGCCATTTGTTCCTTCGGGATACTGGAGCTTATGTGCACCATTGGTTTGAGATCACGGTTTTCCAACTCCACTGAGTGGATCCTCCATATCCACCAACCCGGTTAAGGCTTTGGACATTCGTTTTCCGTCCTCTAAACTTCGTAAACAACATCGTGGTGCGAGAAGGCAGTGAGTAGGACTTCCCTGGCAGAGGCTATATACGCGTGGCCATGTGAGAGCATTTCGAGAGGGAGAGCGGACTCTTCCCACTCTCGGCCGTACCAGAGCATTTGTGGGATATTACACAAATTGAAAGTAGTGGTCACCATTAACTCTTCAAAGCATTCCCATTCTTTTTATTCGTAAAAATTGAAAACAGACTGATGAAAATACTGAATATATTTACAAAACTTCATGTACGTTTATTGGAACCCATTATTTATTATTTTGAGCATAATATGACTGATTAATAGAACATTTCGTAATGGGAACAAAATTGTTTAAGGTTAAAAAACAGTGTCATCGAAAACTGTCTTGTAAGTGAAAAAATAGTCCTTAAGATCATTCGAAAAGTAGTTCACAATACATCTAAATTATCCTTAATGACTTTCATTAATCTTTTGAAATATATAACGGACAAAAAACTGAAACTTCTTAATTTATTTCAATAAGAACATGGTCGAAAGTAATTGGTCAGAACCCATTCAATTAAAATGAGATCATATTATTCTACAGGTTGGGAGAATTCGCTCTTCCACTTGAAATCCTCTCACATGACCACATGTATGCAGCCACTCCCACGAAAGTTCTACTAAATACCTTCCAATGAAGGGATTGTTGTTCACAAAGTTGAGAGGGAAAAAAGCCAATGTCTGGTGCTTCAACCGGGTTGGTTGGATACAGAGAGTTCACCTAGGGAAGTCTTAAAACCCTTATGAGCTCCAGGATCCTGAGGAGATAAATGGCGTATGAACATATTGGTGGTCACGAGCTACCATGGGACTGCATCTCCCTACGTTTCTCCACCGCCTTGTGGATTAGACCTCTAGGTCAAAAGCTCAGGGAATGATTCCCTAAGAGAACCACCCGCTTCAGTCTGGGTACCCGGACAATATCCCAGTCCTCACACAAATCGAATGATAAAGTGTGGCACATATGTATTCAGTGCCTCTTTGTGCCAATGTTTCAAACTAATTATGGTAACTAATTATACTAAATCATTTAAATCGTTTTTTTAGCCCCATGACAACAAGTCAACCAATGATTTTATGGATTGATACCACTTCATAAGTTGACCATTTTAGATTCGATATTTCGGTATTAAACTATATGGTGACTATACATACACATTTCTCTTAAACGAACGAAAAACCTCCATGTTTTAACAAACACTGTGTCAACCAACATTTTTCACTTGATATTTATGTCATATGTGAAAATAATTGGAAGGTGTCACACGTTAAACCACATTTGTAATTTTTACTTGATTATCAACCAATGAATTGCGAGTTCGCACCTTATCTTAACTATTGATGTTTGAGCAGTCAAGTAGCACAGACATAGTAATGCTTCACAGCTGAGTTACACTGTAATTTGTACAAAAACGACAAAAGTAACCATGGATAATAGTTAATATTTTAGATTAGGATGTAATGTAGGACTTGCTTTTTACTATACGTTCATTCCCGTCAGAAGAAATTAAGATTTCAGTATAATTTTATTCGTTAATCTACACTGTTAATACTAATGGTAATAATTAGGAACATTCGAAGACAAAACTACAATTCAGCTATTATTTTTATCTATTTGTGAAAATTGGGTAGAAGTTCGTACTTATGACGTAAAAAATGTCTATAGTAGGATTGTAGACGTACACTGCTGATAGGTCCCATACTAAGATGAAACTGATATTCAGTGCTTCATATTTTCAAGTGGTCGCCTAAGATCAGTTTTTAATACCAAACATGACACTTAACTTAGCATCATATATAATTATCTTGATGATTCTTATGTGGCAAAATTAGGCATTTATTTTGCAAGTATCTCTCAGGAATTTTCAAGACTGCAGAACTTGAAGTTATAGATTAGGCTGGATCAGTTTACAATTTGAACTTGTATATTGACCCATTAATAACAAGTGAAACATCATCATATTGTTTGTAACAACTATTTTTAACTTCACTTAAGACCACCAGTTCATTGTAGTCTCCTTGACAAACTTTCTCAAAAACAAGGACAACAGACGCTATCTGAGGTTAATGCGATCCATTTTATGTTACAGATATAAATCTATTTTATAAATAAAATGTTCGAAGGGAGTAATTCCTGACAAACAAGTTGGAAGTAATTCAGTCTACTAACCAACAATATAACAAACTACTTTATACAATCAGTAAACCCGTATGCTTATGGAAAGTAATTATAAGCATTGGTTATCAGGAAATTGATTTACTTAATGTACATTCCCTACGAACAATATTCGTCAGACATTACATTTATGAAATTAAATGATAATATTAAGTGGATTAACCTCATGTTGCGCTTCTTAAAAGGGACCAGATATGACTAGTTGGATTGTATCACTGAAGCGAAATCGAAATATACGAAGTCTTATCGACATAGATAAGCTATCAAAACGCCACATTTTTTACCGTACTTAATACAGTTTACATAGACTGTGACAGGTTGGAAGAAAGTTACGGATGACCAGACCAAGAAAGTGACAGTTCATAAAATCTCTCAAGCACAATACAACCTGGTTAGAGCATGTGTGATCGTCCTGACCAGTAGTCGGGTGACATACCTCAGAATCAGCCCGACGACCCAAGTCTATTCATTTCCTTTCCTTAGGATCGCCATTATATTCTGTGGATTCATTCTTCTTGTACGAGTAATATTGTCCATGTTTAATCTTTCCTTACTATCATTAGCATTACCACACCAATCATTCTGATGCCCATCTGGCTTTCTCGTGATACGGTAAGTTAGCTCGATGCACATGCATTGACCGTCTTACGTTGCTCTAAACTGACTGACAGCTAACCACTGACTGGTCAACAAAATTATAGGTGCTTGGAATATGTCCATGCTTAATGAAGAACATTACTATATACCATATTTTAAAAACTACCAACAAAATACCCCACTAGAAGTACAAGACTGTGTAACCAACTACAGCTCCTCACAGCACTGATTGCATGTGATAAAACCAAGTAACGATATTGGTCACTAGTCAAAAATGTTACACTGGTTGTGGGCGACCAATAACAGAATAAAAGACAACAAATCCCAGGCTGCCAACAACTAGAACGCTGATCCGGCTGCCGCAAAATCTCGATAAAAGGCTGATAATAAGCATCTTAACAACCTACTGAATCAGAATTTAATAGCAGCAGCCCGAACAGTAACTTTCCAGTGGAGGGAGGATTATGGCTACAGATCAACCATAAGTTCGAAAGCTCCAAGCATTTCAATTCATAAAATTGTACAGTGATATGCAAAGATATTAAAGCAGACATTTGGATCCAGCAGCCAATATTAGAGGAGGATGAAGACACGTCCTGCGCAACCCTGTGCAAACTAACACAACACATTGCATTGACTGTATAAACACTAAACATAAGTAGGTAAACGCCTATCCTACCACTTCGTGGATAAACCTTGGGTCGTGTGACGCGTCTGTCCAACATATGGATGTGGAGTTACTGGCATATTAAACCATCAATGCAGTGATATGTTAAAATAAAGATGCTTGAGTATCGTATGTAACAACTGGATACAGCCCGATGGTCTTAAAACTACATGCTTGAAATTAGCATTCAGTGTAAGTAATAACTAAACCTCAGCGACGGGTGTTGAACCTCTCCAATAACCACGCAAATTACTTCAGGAAACGTAAACCTTGATCAATGACATGAATTGTGCCTACGATAAGCCACACACTGTCATAACCCAAATACGATGTACGAAAAGACTTATTAGAAATGAAAAACTATGGTATTTGAATAATCAGTGTACAAAGGTGTGGGGACTAGATCTAAAACACCGGTCAATTCTCGAACTTGGCCAAAATGTCAGTTTCTCGGAAAAGAAAATACTCCTGCAAGCATTATACTCAAATTAAACTGTACTTACATCTTCGTCCAGTACGACTTTAGTACCACCGTATTCAGGAAGGAAAACCTTGTCACCAACATTGACACACACAGGAACAACTTCACCTTTCTACAGAAAGTACAATTAATAAAAAGTAACTTACTTCATTTCTCGACCCAGGACCATGTGCGACCACAGTTGCTTCAAGAACCTTGCCTTTAGCTTTCTCCGGTATCATGATCCCACCTTTACTTCTGGTTTCAGCTTCAAAACGTTGGACCAAAACACGGTCATAAAGAGGGGCGAACTTTTTAAATGCACGAGCAGCCTTATAACATAGTTAACAGAACAAGAAACCAACCATGACACTAACCAGCAGATTCTCGAAGCGCAGTTACAGCAGGCTCTCACGAGTTAATGCGCAAACCTGAACAAACAAAACCGTTTAACAATACTTTCAATTGTCCAATACCTAATGTCATGCTGTCAGGCTTGTGTACTTCAAATAACTTTTGTGTACTTGCTTCTTGATTTTACGACATGGTTTCTGTGGCTTCTAATCTAGCTATCCAACTGTACTTGTTCTATTGAGTTGAGCAGTTATTTGTAGGTATGTACATCTTAAAGTCTGTGTGAATAAATTTGTCCCATGAAAAAAGAATTTCTGCAACCGGGAGCCGTCATAGTTATCAGCAGGTGATCGGTTGCTCGTAATACGTGATCCTTCGGATCACAAAGTAAAAGGGCTGAGAGAAGACTAAGGTCAGAAATAAATGGATAAATCGCCTATGGATTATAGTATAACTGCTCACGTGAAATTGAGTTTGTTCACAAATAATTCGATTAAGTCATTTTGTTAACTGATTAACGAACTAAATCATTCGTACAACAACAACTTATCTATATCATTGTATCTTTATTATTGTTGCGAATGTATGAACATGTATGCTTGAGCATTGCTTGCTGCTCACGCATTTATTCACACTGCTGGCCTTACTACTAACCGCTCCATTGATTCGATGCTTCATTCATTCCACTATGTATATTTATGTCCATGTTATTCATGTTCATTGCTCTCGCTCGCTTAATTGCACTCGCTTACTCGTATTCATATTCACTGACTCACTTGCTCGCTCGCTTGCCTGCTTGCCTTTCGACACAATCGCTGACTCACTCGCTCGCTCGCTTGCCTGCTTACCTGTCAACACAACTCTTCTATGCTTGTTTAACGCATCTGTAATTTCGGATATATGTGTGTGGTCACGTAATAAACGTAATCAACGCTTCGTAATCGCCTTCTGATTAATATACCGTTGGGGCGTTATATAGGACGGTTATCAAGACGAACTGTATGCGAAGTTTAAGGATTATATTGAATACCGGCCACCACAATAGTTAGGCAAGGGTAAATGTAACAAGTAGACGGAGATGATAAGAGACAGAATTAATGAGTATACGCTAATTATCATGTTATTGTGGGCAGTAAATATAACAATGAAACATAAATAGGGAGATGTGCATCCTGTACACAGATATTACCTCAACCATTCGAGCTGTTGAGACAGTGGCACATGGTCTAGGGACATATGAACTGATGCGTTACAAGCTAGAATGTAGACGGCAAGATATTGAATTACTCGTAGTATATCGCAGTACAGAATGTGTAATAGATGACTTCTTCCTAAGCAAACTTAAGTCCTGGTGTAATAGGGATAAAAGCCTTATAGTAGGCGACTTTAATGACCGTATATAAACTGGGGAAACTTAGAAGTAGCGGTATCGACTACGTCATTTAATTGCAAACTGTTACAAACCACAGTTGCACCATTCCAATAAATTATAGTTCCCACTACATATGACTCACCAAGCTCTTCTTCTCTCTTGAACTTGGTATTCACACGCAGTGGTGACGGTCAAATGACATTTCTCTCACCTCTAAGGAGAAGCAATCATGCAGTCATCTTATTCAAGTTCATGGCTTAGATGGCCTGTCAAAAAGTTGCTCCGGACCGTCCTAATATATGTAAGGCAAGCATGGAAGAACTGAACTCTTCATCGTCTGCTGAAAATTGCGTAATTTACTCAGGGGCATCATTAGAAGTGCCATGAACTCATCTCAAGCAGTTAGACAATCAGGTAACTCAACCATATATGCTCTGGACTTTCCCAAAAAAGAAGTACGGCCATCCCTGGATAGACCGGGACACTTGATGTTTACTAAGACAAAAGAAGTAATGTTGGAACGTTTCCATCAGCATTGACGTTGCAAGTACTATGAAACGTTACAGGTCGGTAAGAAACAAATGTATAATTGAAATCCGGGATGCTCAGAGAAAATATGAAATGCAGTTGGCACAATCTGCAATCAGGCAACATAAAAGACTATCCTCGTACTTAAATTACAGAACAAGGATGCAGCATTGGATTCCCAACCTAATTACGGAATGAAGTGGATCTGAAATGATAGAGGACGATCAGGAAGAAGCAGAGGCTATGGCAAACTAGTTCGGGGCAGTTTTCACTCAAGAGCCTCTTCTAGACAAAGAACTATACCCAAATACGAAGTCAACAACCCTTCTGCTAACCGTGAGCTTTCATCGAGACTATGTACTTAAGGCTCTTAGCACTTCAGACACAGAGAAGTCAACAGGACCAGATGAAATCCACCCAGAAACCCCAAGACAAATAGCACAGTATATTTCAGCTACACTGACTGTGATATTCAATGTCACTTGACCAAAGTGAGTTAGCTACGGACTGGAAGGATGCATTCGTCACTACAATGCATATAACAGGACCAAGACAACTTCCATCAAGCTACAGAACTGTCAGCCTCACCAGTGTCATATTTAAAATACTGGAAAGAACACACAAAAAGACCATAATGACATTCGTGGAAATCAACAACTTGTTAGACAGCAAACGGCATGATTTTAGAAAAGTTTCATCATGCAAAATTAATCTCCTTATGGCTAGGGAGCAATGGATAGAGGCTCTAAACAATAGAAAATCAGTGGATGTTGCCTTCATAGACTTCAGCAAAGCATTTGGTAAGGTACCAACAAATAGACTGTTGTTGAAGCTGGAAATTCTTAGAATTTCCGGATCTCTCCTAAAATGGATAAAGGATTTTCTAGTAGGTCGTAAACATAGAATGATACAAAATTTGAAGTGCTCTACCTGGAGACCAGCACTTGGAGGTGTACCTTAATGTTCTGTCCTAAGTCCTTTACTTCATATACTGTATGTAACTGATCTTCCTGTAGTGCTGTGCTTCGTTAACCAATCACCCTCGTAACCGTTTTTATCCAAACCTCAACGGTGTTTGAAATCAGAAGGCAAGGAGAAGCAGCAACTACAGTTTATTAGCAGATAGCTCAGACCACAAAGCAGTGAAGCGAATGAGTGATTCAGCGAGTAGAATCAATAGGATTAAAGATGCATGTATATATAAGGAAATGAATGAATCGTCGGATCAATTAAGCGACTAATAGTAAAGCTAGCAGAACAAACATATGCTTATGCAGTAAACGATGCTCAAGCATACATGTTCATACATTCGAGACAATAATAGAGGTGCAATGATATAGATAAGTTGTTAGTGTGCGGATGACCCAGTCCGTTAAATAAGTTAACAAAATGACTTAACGGAATTAAATGTAAGCAAACTTAATTGCATATGAGCTACTATATCCCAAGTACTGTTGAGTCCCCAGTGTAACTATACTCTGATGATATAAAAAATCTGGCGAAAAATAATAGGAGACTCATATGCATACGCACTTCAGGCAGACTTAAATATTAGGATTAGCTGGTCTAAAAAGTGGATGATGCAGATCAACGCGGCCAAGTGTGTCTACATGCGCTTTGATGATACAAAGGTAAATAGGTACAACCTTGAGGAAGTGCCTGTACCCGTGGTTCGGTCTCACAACGATCTTGGGGTAACAGTGAGCCATGGTCTTAAGACCACGGCCTACCGCCGTGAGATTTCAGCCATGGGGTTTAGAACCATATGGGTTTTAAGACGAACATTCACGTAGTTAGATGCTACTACGTTTGCTATGTTCACCGGTTAGATTGCCGTGCCAATACATGAAGCACTGGACTCAAACTCCCTAAAGTAGGGATGGAACAGAGAAAATATATTTCTAAAGAGGATATTTATGGCAACTTCATCTATCTAAAGGTAGATAGGATGTCTATAAATTCTGTTAATGCTTAAGGAGATAGTTCTAAAAGCTATTCGTCAATGAGTCTCTTCAGTAGAATCTAGTATTTTATATTTAGGGTTCATTGGCTACCAAGAGAGGTGTCATAAACCAGGAAACCCATCTCATAATCAAGAAGATAACTGTCATGCCGTCGTGAGGCTACCACTGGTTACATGGTGGTCATCATCAGTCTGAGCTTATCTGTACTCGTGGATACGAAATGAAAAGAGGCAGACCAACGAACACATGAGGGCGTGACCTGGAGGCAGACATATATAGAACGAATAGCATTTGGAAGAGACTGAAACGGGAGCCCCAGAACATTTTTGGTCAGAGTGCCCTGGTCGTTTGTCTATTTTATTCATGGGTAGTAGGTTAAATGTTGCAACCCACCGTGGTAGAGTTTTAACGTTAGTACTCTAAGAAATGAGACTCCGTATTACAAAATCCATACAATATACGTAGCTGAAGTATCCGTTCCAGGTGAGATTGACCACACAAAAATGAAATAATTGTTAGTGAGCCTTTTTTATAAATGAGCACTAAAACGTTAATACAAAATTTGAAATCTATGGTTTCCGGATATTGTGGTCTTGGAAGCAAACAGGTTTTAAATCCATATAGGTAAAACGAGGCAATTCTCAACACAGTCTAAGTGTATGTCATAAGAACATTCTTAGCCTTAAAAATAAAGCATTCTAGTTGAGATACTTGGTGGATGGATTAAAACCAACTAAGATCGTTTCACCAGAAACACTGCTTAAACAGACGTTTATCGTCTAAAGGGGGCGAGATATAATTTCACTCGTTAGAACTCACTCACAATTTTATTTGGGTATATCGGAGTTGGAAAGCTGTAGGTTTAAGTACGGGCATGACCCACGAACTACATGAGCAATATTCAAGGGTCAACGTTGTCTTGGGGGTGACTTTTCGTCGCACTACATTTTTGTGCGCTGTGAAGTAGTGATAGTTTTCCATATGTTGAAGATCTTAATGTGTCACATCTGATTCTCGATCCTCCCTCTACCATTCACTCTTTCAGCACTCTCATGATATGCAATCGAAAACATGTGGGGAACATACGACTGCGTCCTACGCCGTCAATAGTACCTCCGATACTAGCAAGAGACACGAAATAATACGCTAAGGTTGATGTTTTTGACTGACTTATCATGGATTAACCGAATTACGATATTAGTACTGCTCTAATAATAAACCTAATACTAAAATTGTAGATCTGTCATGACGTAACTGCCTAATCTATAAGATCTTACGTGGTCACATTATTATCTATACTACCTCATCTCACCGCAACAACTACAGGTAAAGGTAATAAGACTTGTAAACTAGAAAATTATTATGTATGGAGTTATATGGATTTTGTAAACGAAATAGTGGGGCAAATGTGTTTACGGGGTTTTTGTGGTGCCAAAGTAATAATAATACACATACATGTAAATAAAAACAAAGACAACTGTATCTCACTGAGAAAATTTTTACGTATATTAGTCAAATTAGGTGATTCATTAGTTAAGATTACTATTGATTGATTGACTCTGAAGTCATCTAAAGCAAGATAAGGGAATGGATATGTTTCTTTTGCAAACATAGCCCCGGACTTTTAATCCAAATGGCTATTGATTCTGCCCTTTAAAGGACTTTGAGTAGGACCGACTTCTACTAACCCGATAAATTGTTGAGAAAGGTTGACTTATACTGGCACTGTGACCAATTTGGAGTATATATGCCCGCATTGATCTCTTCTCTGTTTTCATTACACTTTTGCTTGACCACGTTGAGAGGTGTCAACGAACACAAAATGCAAAATCCCAGAGCTTCAACCGATAAAACTTACTCCAAAAGAGCAATCAAATTAATAAATGTAGAAAGAAGTGGTCATTCCAGATAGTTCGCCTTTTGGCTTCGTTTTCACTATTAGAAGCATGGTTTACATGTGCACAATGTTCCTCGAATTGTTATACTTAATCTCTGGGTTAAAAATTCACTTGTTGCATCATCTCTTAATTGTAGTGCATGAATGGGATTTCTTATTCACTATCTGTATGTCGTCTATTCTAACCTTTGTGATCACTTTAAAGATGTATTCGGAGTTTGACAACGCCTTTACTAATAACACCTTTATGATCTAAGTATGCCAACCTGGTCAAATCAGAAGTCAGAAGTGAAGAGGTTTCGAGTTACATTTGAAAAGCTATCGATATCTCATGAAGCGTTTGGTCTGATCTAGCTAATGTTTGTAGTAGATGAGTAGTACGATGTATCTACTCATGATCTGGTGTTGATGCGTGACCGGGCGCCTTCAACTAGATGTGCCGCGTAAAACTAATGTGTTCAGCATCGAATGTCCAAGACTTACAGAATCAATCATTTTGGGGATTTGTTTAATGTTAAAATATATATGCTTATAAACCGGGTTGTATCTTTTCCTTAAAAATATTGCGCAATGCGTTTGATTATTCTTCAGCTATATCAGTAGGACATTAGGTATGTACTCGATAACTAAGAGTTTTCTTCAGATTTTTTTGGGCACTAGTGGTACAGGGATAGGTATATATACATGCTGTCCTATCCATGTGTTTTTCCTATTTAAGTTCATTCTTATTGATCCATAACAAATCACACAAAACGTTTATTCTACCTTCACTTTCTTCAGGTGTAGACTTCATTAAAATACATAAGGATTTCTAGTTGTAACAAATTACCTTTACATAGGATCAACGTGTCATCTATGGACCGACAGTCATGTGCGAATTTCTCAATGAAATACTTAATTGGGCCATTTCCAAGTCTGACTAGAAAAACACCAGCTAATACGGAAAACAATGGTGAGCCCATTGCAATTCTATCCATTTGTCTATAAATTAGTACGTTAAACGTGAAAGTCAGAGGGCAAATGAAAGCAGTTACATATCGCTTGGCAATGGTATGTCGTGGGCTATACATATCTAGGAAACCTGTGTCATCTTTAAATACTGAATATGTAGAATTATGGTCTACTATGATATTAGTACTGCTCTAATAATAGACCTAATCCTAAATTTGTAGATTTGTCATGATATAACTGCCTAATCCATAAGATCTTACGTGGAAGTCACATCATCGACTATACCAGCTCACTGTATCGTATCAATTACCAATACATGATATAGAACAAGGTTAGGCTAGAGAAAGAACAATATATTTAATATGAATAGAAGATATAAGGTAACATTCAGCAGAGACCACGCCTGCATGGCCGAGCCATGCCACTCGATCAACTCCAGTCCATTCAACTCATTGTTTGCGCCTTCTCCATTGTTAGGTATTTATCCGCGCTAAATATTGAATATCTATTTTCTGAGTAGTCTCGTGTTCAGCTTTGTGGATTGTGCGGTTATTGTTCAATGCCACTACACTACTCTCCCACCAGAATCAACGTGATGTTGGTTCGATACCGAATTGGATGGGATCGTCGTGCGTTGAAGGTTACCAAGACTAGGAAGAATCCCCCGGGTAATGATAAGCTGAAAGATAAATCAAAAAGAAGGCGGCAGCATCTGGTCGGGAAATACATGTAATAATTTTTAAAAAAATCTGCCTTCATGCTTAACACGCTTAAAATGACAATTTTGGTGAAGATTATTTGAACTATAAAAAGTGGGATTACAGTAATAATAATAAAACAATGCGTGTTAATAGCCGTTGGTTAATAACTTAACGTATAGGTAGTAAGTATTTTGTGTTTAGAAATATTAAAGTGATGAATATTGTAGAAATGTTAATATTGGTATTAGTTTTGGTTTAAATTATGAAACCAATTAACAATTATGCCGGTAACCCGTCCATATGTGATTTCCAATTGCATCTGTATTAGTAGGCTAACTGAAAGAACAAAAGTATTACCATGGAAAAAAATTCCAACTAGTGTTCCAGTTAGTTTGATACGGTTTATTTAGTTACGTGGAGATTTTCTCAACCTCGTTTTTATTTGACCGTGATAGAATTTATTAATACTACTAATACACATGAGTGATAATTATATAAGTTTTGGACAGATAGCTAAGAACAAATCGTTAAACATGAGTGTATTCGTAAGAGACATGCTCTAGACTCAATGTCCTGATCTGCGGCAGATTATTTATTTATATTTATACTTGCCGGCTGATGATGCATACAAGTTAGCTGCCAGTACGCAGTTTATCATAAGGCGGAATACGATTTAATTGAGATATAGTGATTGTAAGTTATTGAAATCAGTTAGACCTATGAATCATATTACTAGGTGATGTGGTGCTGCAGGATGTATTCGGCTAAATAAGCTTTTACAAGATGACTAACAGTGAGTGATGCTCATGTGATTATCAGGAAGAACACAAGTTGTAACCAAGGGGAGTACACTCCCAACTCACGTCTATGATAATGGCTTGAACCTTAGTCAGTGTTGGGGTAAATTCGACATTGATGTTTTCAGTTTGCAGGAGATTTGCTCGACTGCTTATACTGATTATTTGCATGCATGATTGTGTCGCTAAACCATCAATTAGACTGACAAGGTTTTGAGATATTTACTGAATGAGCAACTGATAGAGAAACATACTGTAATCATCTGTGATGGATGAAGATAAAAGAAAAACAACACTAGTGATAATTATAAGTCAATTTGCTGATCGATTTTGTTAATAGTTTCATTAATTTTATCAATCATATTACGTGATTGTCAAGTCATGACAATGCTTTATGACGATATCCTGAAACTATTATGTTAAACTAGTTATAGTGTTGATTGAGGATTAGCCAGTGGAAAAATAGGTATTTTTGCTTTAGGTGATTCAAAATTATCAGAAATTTGTAGTGTTACAGAATCCGAGACGCCTAATTATATTATAATTTTCAATCCAGAAATATTCGTTTAGTGGTAATTTTAGTAGGCTACGGAGTTTTGATTTTAAACGTTTGTTTAGTCAACAGCTACCTGGGGATTTAGTTATTTGACTAGTGCCGTTGATAGTACCGAAATTTGTAATCTAATTATCTAAACTATGTCTGCTGTAGCGGTAAATAAATCCCCAAAATAAATAGCTCTGTAAGTTTTCGACATTGGATGCTGATCATATGTTTTAGTGGACTCATCTAGCTGAAGGCGCTCGGTCAGGCATCCGCACCAGATCACGTGTAGTAACGCCGTGCTCAACATCAACCGCAATCGCTAGCCAGATTAGATCAGAGAATTCCAATATATTGGTCATCGCCAAATATACTATTCCGATCTCCTTGACTCTGTCTTTTGATTTCTCTTGGTGGGAACGAAATATATTAGAAGGTGTTACTGGTAGAAGCGTTGTCAAACACTGAATACCTGTGACATCATCATTGGTGAGCCCGACGTGATCTGGTACACCTTATTGCAACTGTGAGTCTGTTCCTTTTTGGGATTTTTATATATCATTGCCTTATTTTTTATTTTTTTTAAACATTGTGATTTTTTTTCGTGTTTTTTCTTGGATATATATATATTTTCCCCTCGTTCATTATTGTACTTCATATTTCATCATGACTGAACAGACACATAAAGTACTCAAGCTTAAGACTTTGTCCCCACCTTCGTTTCAACTGATGCCTTTCTGGCCCGACAACATCGAAGCCTGGTTTTGCTACGCAGAAGCCGACTTCTCCGAGCACGGCGTGATCGACACACGTGCACAATTCCTCGCAGTAGTCAAGGCACTACCGCGCGAATTCAACAGGTACGTAACACCTAGTATGTTTACTAGTGATATTTCCGATCCTTACGAAATCTTAAAACGCTCGATTCTTAAACGAGGAGACCTAACCGATCGACAAAGGTTAGATCAACTCTTCAATAACATCGACCTGCAACACGGTTCTGCGACGGACATGTTGCAACGGATGAGAGAGGTAATAGGCCCAAGAACTTTCGACGAAGGTCTATTCAAACAACTCTTCTTGTCAAAACTTCCCCAACAGGTGCAAGCAGTTCTGGCCTCGTTCCAGAACAACGCCTTAGACGAGCTACCTGCATCTGTCGACCGCATTCTAGAAATTACGAAACCTACTACCGAGGTATTTTCAGTCAAAGAAAAACCTCACACGACTCAGAATGACACAACCGACTTATGTCACACACTCACGCGTTATCTTAGTCTTCGTACCGACCGTAAGAGATCGCGCACCCCACGTAGAAGCATTTCACGCAAGCGATCTGCCTCTAGACCACGAGAGACAGATAACCCCGACTGGTGCTGGTATCATAACCAGTATGGAAAATTTTCCAGAAATTGCAGAAAACCCTGCAATTTTCCCAACACGAAATCGACTGAATCGAAAAACAACTCGGGAAACTTCCAAGCCGGCACGCGTTAACGGCAACCGTAGCCGGCGAACAAAGCCGTCTGTTATTCGTCACAGATGTGACAACGAGAGTTCGCTACCTCGTCGACACTGGCGCAGAAGTTAGCGTTCTCCCAGCAAATCTTAACGACCGGCTTCACGAATCGACCCTAAACTTACAGGCGGCAAACGGAAAACCGATCGCTACGTATGGCAAAAGGTACGTTTACCTTAACGTGGGTTTACGCAAACCCATTCATTGGATCTTCGTTGTTGCAGATGTTTCTATGCCAATCATTGGTATGGACCTTCTACAACACCACAATCTGATCATCGACACTCGCAAACGGAGGCTAGTAGACGGAAACACTAATTTGTCCGTTTGCGTAACTTCTTTTACTGGTTGTAGAGTATCCCCAGTCACAGTTAAACATATGATAGACCCACTCTATCAACCACTACTCGATAAGTACCCTGGGATACAACAAACTCAACCGAAACTACCGTGTGTAACCAGCAACGTTACACATCACATCACGATTACTGGACCACCTGTATTCTCTAAAGCACGACGACTAGCTCCTGAAAAGCTAAGGTTAGTGAAAAACGAATTCGATCACATGATGGACTTAGGAATCATACGACCGTCAAGTAGCCCATATGCATCTCCGTCGCACATGGTCCCTAAAAAGGACAGCAACGATTGGCGTCCAACTGGTGACTATCGGCGATTGAACGCGAAAACCATTCCCGATCGTTACCCGTTGCCTCACATTCACGATTTGACAGCTACCTTGAAAGGTACCACTGTCTTTTCGAAAATCGACTTGGTTAAAGCGTATAACCAAATCCCTATGGCTACTGACGACATACCGAAAACAGCTATCATAACTCCTTTCGGACTCTATGAATTTTTGCGAATGCCTTTCGGTCTAAGAAATGCTGCTCAAACATTCCAAAGATTCATAGACGACGTTTTTCGAGGTCTCAACTTCGTACACGCGTATGTTGACGACTGTCTAATCGCAAGTCCGGACAGAGAAACACATCTCAAGCATCTGGATCTTGTTTTCGAACGATTACGAAAACATGGCATTACTGTAAACGTTCAGAAATGCCAATTCGGAACCGACTCGTTAGACTTTCTGGGACACACTATCGATGCTCAAGGTATCCGACCCCTTAGAACCAAAGTGGCGGCCATTCTGGATTACCCAGAACCGACCACCGTCAAGCAATTACGCACGTTTAACGGCCTCGTAAGTTTCTATAGACGTTTCATACCGAAATGCGCATTACTTATGAAACCTCTGACCGACCAACTTCGTGGAAAAGCGAAATCCATCAATTTGGACGACACCGCACGAAAAGCATTCTCCACAGTTAAGGAACTGATTGCTAAAGCAACAATGCTCGCACATCAGGACACCGAAGCACCCATTAGTATCGCAGTAGACGCATCGGACTCGGCAATCGGTGGCGTCTTACAACAATGGGTTAACAACTCTTGGCAACCCTTGGCATTTTTCTCTAGAAGGTTGCTAGACACCGAATCGAGGTACAGCACATTCGGTAGGGAACTCCTAGCTATGTATTGTGCTGTACGGCATTTCCAACACTATATCGAAGGCCGTGAATTCACTCTTTTCACGGACCATAAACCGCTCACTTTCTCGTTAAGCTCTCCTTCTGACAAGTACTCTCCCCGTGAGTCTCGACAACTGGACTACATTTCGCAGTTTACTTCAGATATTCAACACATCTCTGGAGCAAACAATGTAGTTGCAGACGCCTTATCTCGCATAACTTCCTTGAACAGTTTCCAAGGAAACGACCTTCTGAAACTCACCGAGCTTCAAAAAGAAGACAGTGATCTTCAGCACGAGTTATCGTCCACAACCCTTAAACTACGCATCAAACACATGGGAACAGGTAAGGAAACCTTACTTTGTGACACATCTACAGGTAGGGATCGCCCAATCGAGCCGAAGCATTATCGACGCAATGTCTTCAACACATTGCACAAACTTTCTCATCCAGGTGTTCGTGCAACCATCAAGCTTATAGCAGAACGGTTTTGCTGGCCTGGAATGAACAAAGACGTGAGGGAGTGGGCACGCTCCTGTGTAAGCTGCCAAAAATCTAAGGTTATCAGACACAATAAATGTCCCTTAGGCTCGTTTAAAACTCCCGATGCTCGTTTCGACCATGTTCATCTGGATTTGGTAGGACCTTTACCAGATTCAAACGGATACTCTTATCTCTTAACCTGCGTTGACCGTTTCACTCGATGGCCAGAAGCAGTACCTATTAAGGACATCACTGCTGAAACAGTGGCCCGCACCTTCGTCGAACGATGGGTAGCAAACTTCGGCTGCCCTTCAACCATCACTACAGACCGCGGACGTCAGTTTGAATCTGATCTTTTCTGTCGTCTGACCACACTTTTAGGAACCACTCGCTTCCGAACGACTGCCTACCACCCACAAGCAAACGGGTTGGTAGAACGTTTTCACCGACAACTAAAAGCTTCACTATCAGCTGCAAACGTTTCACAGTGGACCGACGCTCTTCCACTCGTCTTACTAGGTATCCGCAATGCAGTGAAAGCTGACATTGGATACACTGCGTCTCAACTCGTTTATGGAACGACACTTCGACTTTCAGGAGAATTCGTGGATCCTTCATCCTCTTCAATGAACATGGATCTAACCTCCTACACGAACAGGCTTACAAACGCAATGCGTTCAGTTAAACCTGCTTCCACTCGACTTCAATCAACTGATGTTTTCGTTCAACCTGACTTACGATATAGTACACACGTTTTCGTTCGTCGAGACTCGCATCGACGACCATTCGAATCAGCATACGAAGGACCCTTCAAAGTTCTTCAACGTGAATCTAAGTACTATATAGTCGATAAGAACGGAACAAACGATAGCATCAGCATCGATCGCTTAAAAGCAGCGTATTTAGAAGGAAATCCTATCTACGTGGATTTTCCTTCGGTACAATCGAACGACACGACTCCGACACTTATAATACCTCATCCGACAACCAACACACACGAAGATACTTCGACAGTATCCGAAAATAAACTTGAAACGACGCGTTCTGGAAGAAGGGTGAGATGTCCAGAACATTTAAACGACTATTGCACGTAAGGCACTTCTCGACATTTTATATTATTTTTTAAAAAAAAACAATTTTAATATGCTTATATATTTTTATTTCTATTTAAAAAAAAACAAATTTTTTTAACGCTATTACGTGTTCATGAGTTTATTTTCCATTTTTTCCGCCGACATTGTGTTTTTACGCACATACGAGTGTATTTCGACATGCACTTACATTTTCTTTTTTCTTTTCCAGGACGGCTAGAAAAGAACGATGACGTTTATGAGGATCCGAAATTTTCATTGTACATTTTCTTTTTTTTACTATGTTGTACCTCCGTCCCATATAGTAAGGAAAGACGACCAGACGCTGCTAAATTTAGTAAGCTATCAGAAGAGTGTTTACCAACGACAAACTCGTTGGGTTTAAACTTCTGGCTGGCCACGTCTTAGGGTCGTCACTGCCCCACTAGGGGGGGAGTGATCTGTAGCGGTAAATAAATCCCCAAAATAAATAGCTCTGTAAGTTTTCGACATTGGATGCTGATCATATGTTTTAGTGGACTCATCTAGCTGAAGGAGCTCGGTCAGGCATCCGCACCAGATCACGTGTAGTAACGCCGTGCTCAACATCAACCGCAATCGCTAGCCAGATTAGATCAGAGAATTCCAATATATTGGTCATCGCCAAATATACTATTCCGATCTCCTTGACTCTGTCTTTTGATTTCTCTTGGTGGGAACGAAATATATTAGGTGTTACTGGTAGAAGCGTTGTCAAACACTGAATACCTGTGACATCATCACTGCATTTTAGGCTGCTACTATGATAAACCAATCCATAAACCCAAATACGATTAGCAACAACGACTATGATGGGTTTATTTATACACGTTAAAGGCGATTCAGATGATTTCTAAATTTAGAAGACATGAAGATACAGTGTAACGTATGTACGGGCCAGGTTAACAAGCAGGTTGTTGACATATATGACAATTAAAAAATAATGAACACGACCAGGCTGCTTATGAAACTTCAGGCAGGAATATGACGCGTTATAAACATTCCATAAGAAGTTACTGCATTCAGCCTAGGGACACTTACAAATATATGGCAAAAGCAACTGGAAAACATATATATGTTCAGTACAAAAAATCATTAAGTAAGATAGTTGAACTCGCCTGGATTATTTCTAAAAATTAGATTATTCAGTGGACGACATATATAACGCCATTCGTAAAGAGTAGTAATGATCCAAAAGTATCCAGAATAAAACATGCAGTATGGCAATTAATTCCAGGGTGCTTGGTGCTGTTGACGTTTTTGCCACTCGCTCGGATCAGAACAACCGAATGAATCCAGATAATTGTGCGGTCACCATTGAACGAGCCATCTAAAATGACCTTATGATTGCAGAAAACTTATGGCTGAAACTCACCGTATGTTTTTAGAGAAGTGTCATCCTTGTTGTTTGGCAATGGAACTCGAAAATTTGAAATTAGGCAGGCAGTGGTCGGAAAAAAAGATATTACAGGATAGTGCATAGTTTAAAACAGGATGAGGTGATAAGATAAGGAACACTGAATATTAGATCCAGGTAACTATTTAGTCCTTGCTGCATTGTTAGTCAATGTATATTTGCGTTATTTACAGGTCATATTTGCTAGAGCTTGATGCCTAAACAAGTCTATGTCGCTGAAGCATGTAAATGCTATTAAAGCTTGTTAACGAACCATCAAAGCTAATTAGTTAATATAGACGACCAGTTTTTATTATCGACTGAGCTAGTATGTCATGAGAACTAATCAATATAACATTACGATAATACATGTGAGGATTAATCAGGACTGTTAGAATATTGGGTTAACATAAATACAAAATAGATCAAGAAATTTAGAATGGAAATAAGATTAACAATTATAGGTTGCGTTTCTCTAGTCGGGCTCACCAATGTAGAATTATGGTCTACTATGATATTAGTACTGCTCTAATAATAGACCTAATCCTAAATTTGTAGATTTGTCATGATATAACTGCCTAATCCATAAGATCTTACGTGGAAGTCACATCATCGACTATACCAGCTCACTGTATCGTATCAATTACCAATACATGATATAGAACAAGGTTAGGCTAGAGAAAGAACAATATATTTAATATGAATAGAAGATATAAGGTAACATTCAGCAGAGACCACGCCTGCATGGCCGAGCCATGCCACTCGATCAACTCCAGTCCATTCAACTCATTGTTCGCGCCTTCTCCATTGTTAGGTATTTTTCCGCGTTAAATATTGAATATCTATTTTCTGAGTAGTCTCGTGTTCAGCTTTGTGGATTGTGCGGTTATTGTTCAATGCCACTACAAATAAACATGCATTTTCCTGTCCTACTGCACACATTTACGCGGCGTTAAGGATTTATATTCATTGGCCGTGCTTCTCTTTTACCCTTTTTTTCAACATCACGTTAGTAACATGAAACTATAAAGCCTCCACCTTGACCGAGGTCATATTTTCAAAGTTTTTATTAAGATCATAGTTTGTAACAAGAGTCATAACAACAGTAAACCTATTGACAATTCTGGTACTCACAGCTATGCGAAACCTGACATATATGTCTCCATTATCATTACATCGTAAAAGTTTCTTAATTTACTGATGTGATCATTTCTATAACTCTGCTGTGCCGACTCCATATATGTAAAACATTGTTGTGCGTTACTGATAATGAATGTGAAAATGGCATGTAGATACTGTGTCAGAAATATATTGTATCAAAAGTGCATTGGAGCAAATCGAACACAACGTTAGCCACCAGTATATTTATGAACGGACACAGTTAGCACGAGTTTTAGAACTAGAGAATCTAGTTTTGTTCGTGAACCATGACTTAAAAAATAGTTGAACGACGTGATTCATCTAATGCCCAAGATTCGTGTTAATCAGTTCTCAGAGACTTCAGACCATCTGATGGAATGTTTAAAGATGCCACAAGTATTCAGAGTTTGAAAACACCCTAATCAGCAACACCTTTTGTAATCAGAATGTGCCAATCCAGTCAAATCAAAAGTCAGAAGTGAAGAGGTATATATAGAATATCTATATATCGAGAAGTGATAAATCTAGACTGGCTAGAGGTCATTGGAGATTTGAGGCATGGGGTAGTCACTCGTGATCCGGTGCGAATGCGTGACCGTGGTCCCTAAGCTAGGTGAGTCCGTTGGATTTATTGCGGTCAGCATCAAATGTCAAATACTTGCGGAGCTATTGATTTTGGGGATTTATTTACCTCTACATGTTCTAGATTCTATGTGCCACCTACATAAGGCTTTATACAAAGAACTATCTGAGTGGATAGTTCATGTGTAATATCAAATACAGAATCTCTTGAGTTTTTCAGAAGAGTAGCTACTAAATTGGTAATATGGTTTATTAAACTCTTGTTTAGGGATGCCTTTAGTTATATTTCCCATCTTTCCATAGAATAAGGTACCTCATACTAGAATTTTCTATCTTGAATACCAACTTCGGTGATGGCACGTCCCATCATTTTGTTTCTTCTCAGGCTTACTGTCTCAGAGATTATGGTGAAGATGCTCGAAAGCATTAATTTAATAGACTTGAGTTGAAATCCTGCCACATCCATAGAGTAAGCACTGACTAGAGCTGGATAAGTTCTACTACTACTACTTAAACGCTTTTCAAGAGAAAGTGAGTCTTCTATAGGAAAGAACCGCAAGAGTTGACAGGTCAACCAACCTTCTCTCTTTATTACTATCTCTGATATTGACAAAGAATGTCCCCAAGAATGTCCGTCCGGTCATCAAAGAGCCTAGGATTCATAAACGTGCTTCGACCTCCAAACAAAAAGGTTCTGAAAATGAACGCACCGGAAAACCTGGGAAAACAATAATGGTTCGTGATGACTCTCTCATAATCATGAACCTCAAAGACAACCCTGACTTTCCTTTCAGTTTGCAGGACAAAAATGACAGGATGCTCTGGGGTGAATTGCACAAGGAACTTGAACTTCCTAGGATAGAGCCTTAGACGGTCACACGGCTCACTCGGGGAAAGAAATCTAAGCATCAAAATCACCCGAGGCTACTTCGTGTAACACTTAGGAATGCTACCGACGTAGAGGATATCTTGCTAGCGAGTCATTTACTGAAATCAGATGGGAATGTAAGAATACTGCCCGACATACCGTATTCTGAGCGCGATCTCATCCGGAATATCACTAAAGAATCTCGGGAGTTTTTCCGCGGAAGTAAAACAATTGTGCGAGAAGTACCTGAAAACGCGGACCCTAATCTAGCAAACTCTGATATTAGGTAATGGAAATTCATCAAACAGTCCTTGAGGCTCAAAAACGTACTGACTCAACATGTGACTAGACTAGCCAAGAAGGACGGTGATCCTAGACCCCGTCTAATGAAGATAACCTTCCCATCTTCCCACATGGCGGCTGCAGTTCTGGAAGTATTTCGTGCCAACAGACGTCGATTGCCATCTGGAATCCACATGCACCCGGATAGGCCATACGAAGCTAGGACCAAGAACAAAGGCAAGTTGGAGCTGACCATTCCACTTGTGGACTGTCTAAATGATAAAAAAAACGTGTAAAGGACAGGGCCTACCAACTCGGCAAACCTCATATAGGTGGGCTACCTGTCCATTCACATAAGGTTCATACAGAAAAACAGGACGAAACTCACGCGTTCCAAATTGAAAGCATAAACTGCTTATATATGAACGCCGCGAGTCTACCAAACAAACTGGATGAACTACGTGAACTTAGCAACGCTAATAAGGCCCATCTGATAGGAATATCTGAGACCTGGATACCTTCTCAGTTCTCGGACCAAGAGTTAGCATTACCTGGGATGACTTTGTTCCGCAACGACAGAAAAACAGGAATTGGGGGCGGAGTAGCCATATACATAAGTTCTTGCTTGGAGGTGCACCAAGTTCATAACCTCGAGTTTAACAGTCTTGAGGAATCCATATGGTGCTCTGTTAGATTGTCAAGTACTTCGAGGTGTCTAGTCGGAGTCATTTACAGGAAGCCAACTGCCGACATCGAGTACGATAGTCGTATGCTGGAAGGACTATCCCGCTCTACCCGTCTCGGTTTCACACACATCCTGATTCTAGGGGACTTTAATCTCCCTAGAGTCAACTTCGCGGAACACACGTACACTGGAGGTGAAAACCCAACTGAAGCTCGGTTCTTCGACCTCATCGATGAGTTGGGCTTATACGAAAATGTGAGGTCGGCAACTCGTTGGAGAAACAGTCAGACACCATCGCGCTTAGACTGTGTATTCACTAACGAAGAATTCCTAGTTGACAACCTCTCAATCCTGGCTCCCCTAGGAAGAAGCGATCACGCCGTTATAGCTTTCAGTTACGTCAGCAAAATTGAGCTAAGATATCCCACCAACAACATGCGCTGGAATTTCAAACGGTTGAAAGTGTTAGCTCTATAGAACTATCTACAACAGGTGGATTGGGATGTTCACCCTCAACTCGATGTGAATACTCATTGGAACTTGGTACTTTACACGCTTTTATGTGCTACAAAGCATTCAGTTCCTCAAACGGTCCCCAGAAGCTACAAGCAACCTACAATCATCAAGAACCGCACTCTTCGCCCACTAAGCCGCAAAATGCACTGTTGGGCAGAGTACAAACGAACTAACAACAGTGGAGTGTATAGGCAATACAAACATATAAGGAACATATGCACGAAGGCTATAAGAGAAGACGGGCTTCAGTACCAGACAAAGCTTATGGACAAATTTGTCTCTAATCCGAAAAGCTTATTCCGTTATGCAGCCTGTCTTCGTCAAGCCAAAACAAGAGTTTCCCAACTGCTAGGTCCAAACGGCCAGACCAATGACGACGGCGACGCCGATAACCTTTTGGCTGAACAATGCTCTCGGACATTCCAACCGACCCAAATCAACTATACTGATGAAAGCTTCATCTGCAACTCCAAAGGACTTTCCGAAGTGAACCTGAGCGCTGACTTGGTGTTCCGGAAACCGCAGCACTTAAGAATAGACACTTCTCCTGACCTGGATATGGACCATTCTGCCATACTGGTGGAGGCAGCTTCAATCCTGGCAACGCCGCCTACCGTAATGTTCTCACACTCGCTAAGCCGAGGAAAACTACCGAAAAATTGGAAGCTAGCTCACATCACACCAATTTTCAAAGGTGGTCGACGCAGCGAAACTTCAAGTTACCGACCGGTGGCTCTTCTCTCAACACATTCAAAAATCATGGAGTCCCTGATATGCAATGGTATAAATGACTATTTACTGTCATTAGATTTATTCTCACCCCAACAACATGGTTTCAAGAAGGGTTACTCTTGTATAAACAACCTGTTGACTGCGGTGGACAGATGGACATGCATCCTCGATCACAAGGGGAAGTTTGATACCATCTACATAGATTTCTCAAAAGCTTTTGATAAGGTTAACCATACTTGTCTTATCAACAAGCTCAAGCGATTGAGTATCAGACCACCTCTAATCGATTGGCTCACTTCATACCTTAAAAATCGACATGGAATGTCCTAGTGGGGTCCCTCAGGGCTCAGTACTAGGACCTCTTCTCTTCTTGATCCACATAAATGATCTTCCTCAACAGGTAACGTCAGACTTATTACTTTTTGCCAACGACCTGAAACTTTGGAGAGAGATACGCAACCAAGACGATATACAGGCACTTCAGGAGGATCAGACTGGACTTCAGAGTTGGGCAGACGATAACGGACTTACCTTTAACATTTCAAAGTGTAAAGTATTCCATCTGCGACATGTCGCAGACTACGGTTACAACTTAGGAAACTCCTCTCCAGTAGTATCTCAAGTCGAAAAAGATTTAGGAGTCCTGGTGCCCCATGATTTAAAGTCTTACGCTAACTGTGACAAAAATGCCTTCCGAGCAAACCTTGCACTGGTAAAATTGAAGCGCATTTTTGGCCAGTTTGACGGAATAACTTTCCATATAATCTTCAATAGTTTTATCCGTCCCCATTTAGAGTACGGAAGCATAGTATGTCCTCCCTCACTCCAAAAGTATAAGGACATATGGAGCGTATCCAACGGCGAGCCACGAAATCAGTTAGAGGACTCAAATTTCAACCTAATGAAGAGCGCCTCCAATCACTTAACCTTTACCCATTAGAGTATAGGCGTCTTAGAGGCGATTTATTAATGGCTTATAGTATTCTTGACACTTCTGGACATCCTCTTAAACACCTACTTGAGCTTAGTTTCAACACTAACCTAAGAGGTAACACCCAGAAACTTGAGACACAACATAGCGGAACGGACTGTAGACACAACTTCTACTCCTTAAGAGTTGCCAAGTGCTGGAATTCGCTGCCGGTCGAGCTAGTGCAAGCGACTTCTCAGGAGTCCTTTAAGAGGCAACTTGATCTATTCTTAAGGATTAGGGATAGTATCATACTATGATTTACCAATTTCTTTTTCCTCTTTTATTGTTAATATACCTAGGCCACTGCCTGAAGGTTTTGGTGATCCCCTGCTACTAGAAACATAAGCCTGTTAAGCGAAAGCTTCTTCTATTCCGTCCACAACCATTTGAACCATTCAAATGCCAACGCTACTTGAAAGTCCTTCGACGATTTGGACAGACCAATAGCGCTGTTGCACGTTTGTAAGCAAAGAGCAGCAGGACTCACCATATTTGTTTCTTGTTGTTTAAGATATAATTCGCTAGTATCTATTATTGTTTGGGTATTCAAATCCTAAAACCCCTCTTTTTATAAAATATTGGGTTGTTTGGTGTCATAGCTATCACGTCTACCTTTTCTATTAGTCCTTGGTGTACTCACTATTGACGACCATTACGTAGAATTTGTTTGGTGTTCACCAAAGTGAGTTGCCAGGCAACTAATAACTTAGTGGTCCACTAGCCTTTAGTATTTCTGTCTAAGCTGTTTACAGACGTCATCAAATTTTTTGTAGCAGTCTAGACGTCCTGTAGACCTGACTTGGAACGGAAAGCCTCTTTGTAGTAAACTAGCTGCTAAGCCGACTCTTCCTCAAACCCTTGATATTCCCATCCGTTTGCTGAGTTCAGTCTTCAGTAATAAGGATAGAAGGTCTATTGACCTATATAAATCCTTGCAGTTTGTAATACTGTAGAGGTCCAATCTCGTTTTGAATATATCAACGGAAGGTGCTGATGTTACGTGTCCCGGTAGAGAATTCCAGTAACTCACTACTCGGTGCGAGAAACGAAACTCCAGACGTAAACGTTTTGATCTCGGTTTTTTGAACTTTCTTCTAATGTCCTCTCAAGTGATCAGTCCTGGACGGAAGTAAAAGGTAAGACATGTTAATACCAAGGTCATCGTTCAGTATACGATAAGCCAATATTAGATCACCCCATAGTCTACGGTAAGATAACGGAAATAAGTTGAGGTGTCTCAGTCTGTCTCCATAAGGTAGGCCAGCTAGACCTTGTACCATATTAGTACCTCGTCGTTGGACTCTTTCCAGTATATCTGCTTCATACTTGAAACAAGGACTCGCTGCTTGAATCCCATATTCTAAATGTGGTCCCACATAAATCGGGTATAATAATCTAAACATTTCATCATCTAGATACTGGAAAGACCTACAAATAGACCATAATACCCTATAGCCTTTCGCAGCAGCAGCCTTACAGTGACTAGTGGTTTTGAGATCACTGCTTAATACTACTCCTAAATCTTTATAGTTTCTTACTTTGGGTAGCACGAATCCACCTATTGTGTAGTGATACGATCCATCATATTTATTTGCATCACTATACTCTTATTAGGATTTACTTCTAGTGACCACCTGTCTAACCATGCCACCGATGAGCTAAGATCATTCTGTAATACTATCCTCTCCGACATACTGTGTATGGTTCTCTTAGAAGTTTTCCCCTTGTAAGTATTTTGTATTCATTAGAGCCCACTATAACATGCGCTTCTACTAGAGTACGACCAATTTCCTCGTTTATTCTCCAGAGTTAGTGATCTATCAATCCTCTCAGTCGATGACTAGTAAGGATCCACATTCATCGTCTGGTTAGTCTGTGGCCATCAGGCCTGAAGATATTTCTCTTCTCTAGCCTGAAACGCTGTAGCTAAGCCTAATAGTGCCAACTTCAAACAAGTGTTTTAATAAAAATGCTTGCACAGATATTCTGGTAACAGTATCTTTCTGCTTTCATGTAGAAGCTCAGAAAATGTTTGCCAAAACATCGAAAATGATGTCTTTCTCCTGCATAGTTGGCATCTTAATATGTATTTACGCATTACATGTGGAGCATTCAAAGGAATCAAATAAGGAGTACCGTGCATTTTGTGATATTTCCGAATATATGAGTTGTTCGAATGTATTGACATCAAAGTAAGACTATGTTTGCATACCTTTTTTTTAAAACTCTGATACGGCCGAGGACTTGGATTACCGATAAATTCTTACGGGAACGCCATATTTACCCAAAGAAATCCAGTATATGGTCTATTTTACTACACTCTGATGTTCTTGCTAAGTAATTCGTTTTAACTAGCTCATCGTCATACTCGATGCGTTTTATTTTATAGGTTGTGTCAAATCGAGGATAATGACAAAATTATCAATACTACTGTCTTGCATTTCTGTTCTGGGCTCAATTTACTTGTGTTACATTTTATTTTTTATTCTCAGAGATATTTGTCTTGTTTGTTTGTCTATATACGCTGTAAACATTATTATTTGTTACATATCATTTAAACGCTATACAAATGAACATTTTATAAAGAAATCATTATGAAATTACCTAATGTTTTTTTAAATTCGTATACTGCATTTACTGCCATGTAATATTATTATGTTTCGCTTTTTCTCTACCTTTCTCTCTTTTTAGAAGTATTGAAAATGTTGTGGCATATAGTTGTAACGTTCTTGTATAGCGAGATGTTCGTTGTTTTGCTGATGATTCTTCCATTTTTCTCATCACAAACGTAAGATTCATATACATTCCAAGTTTAGGTAGTTATCATTTTTTTAAAACTTAGGTGGAGCAAATTCTTCAAATTCAGCATAATCCAGAAGATTTCAGAAAAATCATCATTCTATTTTCGTTTATTTCTCGTAATGTTAGTATGCGTGTTAGCTGGTAAGTGAAACATATGTTTTTGTTGCATTTTTCACAGAAATCTGTGCATTTTTTTCAAAGCCTAACGACTAAATGTACATGATAAACCACTGATGGTCTCAGAAATATAGTTTGTCATTTTGAGACAATTTCAGTTCGTGGATTGGTGTTACGGATGTCGTTACTTATATCAAACGTGGTTAGAGATGACCGTGAAACTATTGTTGGTTGGTTACTTAGGTTGATATTTGAAATAAAGATTTGACAATCGAATCTTCCAGAAGGTTGTAAGATTTGCTCTTAATAATCCAATCGGAAATTTGTAAAATGTATGGTATAGATTTTATTGGCATTTAAACGCAAATTACTAATTTCCTATACTTGAAATATTTTTGGTTGCTCAAGTATAAAATCATTTGGCAGCCTAGGTAATTGATTGTATAAGATGAATTCAAGGGTTGTAAATCTGTCAAGTCCTTGAACACTTTGACTAGTTATGTCTTGTTAAATACCAAACATAGAAATTATGTTGTTTTGGATTCTCCCTTCTCCTAAAGAGACCTCATGATTTTGATGGAGTTTTGTTCTCTGAGCTGGATGGTTTGGTCGTGACGATCAAAATCATCCACTTGAGCTGCAAATCTTGCCCACCATCTCGAGATTTCATGATGCAATCCATTTAATGAATACAGGTTTTGAGTTAATATTTTTGTATGACGGCTACTGACGCTTCATGGCTACTGAAAGTGAATTAGGTGAAGTGTGGTTCAAACTTCTGACTATCTATTCATTTCCCGAATTAATAATAGAGTGAAGTAGTTGAACTCAGTGACCACTTCACCTATCTTGGAAGTCTCATCAGTCCTGACGGTTTGGTGTCTGACAAATTTTCGGCACGTATTCTGAGGGCTCAATCGGCTTTTGTCAACTTTCGTCACTTGTAGCGTAGGCGAGATATTCGTCTATCAACCAATGGACAAATTCATTATACAATAGTTGACTCCGTCCTACTTTATGGGTATTAAACCTGGTCATTAATAATAAAAAATATTCGTAGGTTACTTTTAGTTGATCATAGGTATTTTCGAAACATTCGTCATGTATTTTGGGACCACCGGGTAAGCAATACCTGGGTTGGGAATATAGTACTATGTAAAGATAGCAAATGAATTGATGAGGTAGTAAATCTTCATCAACCGAATTGAATGGGACATGTCTTAAGTATGCCCAACCACCATCTATCTTGACAGGTGGTGTGATTACCACTAGTACTCTTACTACTCCTACTATTCTAGGATTTGACTTGACAAATCTCTGTGCTCATGGGGTATAGAAACTTAAACCTATGTACATACGTACTAGATCCTACGTTGTGACTGACTGATTGACTACTCTGGAATTTGTGGACCGATGCATGTGCGTTCTACGTCGCATATGAATGGCTGAGTGGTCATTGATAATAGGTTATTTCCATTCCTTTTTTTACTCATTTTGTTAATTCCATCTCTTTCGCGTAGCAACTTGAGCCAATGCACACATATCAGGTTTCAACATTGACCCTAACTGAATGCTTTTTAATCTCAAGTATTTTACAACTTATTATACTTAAATATCGAATGAATCAATAATTAATGTAAGACACTTAACAGTTTCAAAAATTTTAAGAAGACATGTTAAAATGATATAATTAAATATCACATTCGAAATGAAGTTGTATGGAATAAAAAATACAACTGAAAATAAACCTTTCTACGATTTCGTAACCTAATAAGTACCTAGTCAGTTCACATGGGCTCCAGTATCCTTAAGGAAAAAATGGCGTATGAACCAGTTATTGGTCACCGGTTATCACGGGAATGCATCTCCTTACGTCGCGCCACTGCCTTGTGCATCATACTTTTAGGTCAAAGTCTCCGGATGTGGCCCCCTAAGAAAACCATCAACTTCGATTTGGGCACCCGGGCAGTATCACAGGCCTCACACATATCGAATGAGATTTGTGTGGCGCATATGTATCTGTTGCTCCCTTGTACCGATATCTGTGTGTTCAAATAAATAAATAAATAAATACAATTAAATGTACAGTTCTAATTTGTTGGTATATTGTATGGTCAGTCAGTCATTTAGCTACAACGTAGGACCAGGCACATATATGTATCGGTCCAAGTTGCCATACCTCAACAACAAGATGAACACCAAATTCATAGAAGTAGTTAATTCAGTGGTGGTAATATATAAAAGAAAGATTGCACATAAGGACATAGTACCGGAAGAAAGAATTAGTTCGTAGAAAGAACGATATGAAGCGATTTTAATCTCATAGTTTGGGGGAAGACAAAGAGTGTATACACTGACGCCATTGACATCGATTCTGAGATATTAAGAAGTATATGGTAATCGAGAAATAATGTGATTAACTAAGAGAATCATAAGTTGTATTCAATTGTATGTTTATATCATTATTACTAAGAGTTTGTATTATCCCATTGTTGTTAATCGGGATCAGTTTTTGATCAATCTTTGTTGGGGTATATGCATCTTGTCCCTATTGCATCGATGTAGCCATTTTGTCCTCAAGTTATTTAAAATAGATAGATTATAGCTAGATGACACGTTTCGTCCTATTTGAGACTCATCGTTTAGATGTACTTAGATCTTAGTATCCTGAATATCAGCTTTAGAATGTGAGTAAATTCAGTTGACAAGTTTCGAATTTGACTGCTAGTTATAATCCTCCTATTTAAGGGTGTATAGTGATTGTTTTGTTTTGAATATTTTACTTGTAATTTTTGTGCAGAATACCATCTTATAAATGTTATCGATTTTTTGAAATTTTGTTCATAGAAGCACTTCGTAATATATGGGTACTGAGACAAGCCTATAATTCAATTAAAGATCATCCTCATGAAATGCGTCCAGAAACAGAATCTCTTTACTTGATGCGTATGTTCCGTGCTCAACGTAATTTTTATATTACTGGATTTTCGTTATTCGTGTGGTTGTAAGTTAGCTTTTTTCACTTAATTTTACTTTGATCTTTTTCTAAAGGCGAACTTTTAATGTATAAATTAATTGGCGTTAAACATTTTTAGTCAGGCTTTTAATCATACCAGTGATTAGATTGTAGTCTGAATACCGGTTACTGGAATACAGTTGGTACCTTAACGTGGTGGTAGGGCTTGCCTATCGTGATGAACCACTCGAGCCATACTGGCTGGAGCAATCGCTCCTCAAGGTCCTACCATGCCAGACAGGTCGGTTGAAGAACGATAAAACTAAAAGCAGCAAACCCAAGGTCCGAAGGCGAACTCGCACTGCTGACTGTACAGAGGTGTGACGGCAGTAAGTCGTTTCCTTCGGACAACTAGCATAACAGCGATGCTGCCTTCCTACAAAGACGGGTGGGGTTAAAAAAGGTCGACCCTAAAAATGCACACCTCGCCTTGTCCCACGGATACCCGTCTCCGTCGATAAGGTCTCAACAAGTACGGAGTTAACACGAAAATTACTCACAATAAGGCCGTGTCTGGCAGACCTCAAGCAGTTGTCCCTTGAGCACTGCAGTCACGCTCTCGGGCCACTAAGACCACCTATAATGCAATCTCCTTTACAGGTACCTCTAGAAGAACCCTTCCACGATGTGGGCAACCGGGAAGTGATAACAGCCCTCATACTTTTAACAACATTCAAGACCACTGTATTCATAATCAACCTCCCTGACTGTCGTCATCTAAGTGATCATGATTTATGCCCTCTAACGAGATCTTTTGGACACTTTTTTAATTATAAAAGCCAACTCACCAGTGATGTGTTATTCGTCTGTTGTCTACTAATTGTGTTTTTAGTTTGTCATAGCCATTGCGCTTCTACTTCGTTTGTTTTTATGTATGATGGTTAGTGTAAAAGAATTATTTTATTTATCACTTCATTTCTAATGACTGAAAATTCGGAAATATAGGTATACATGAAGATACTACAGTTCATAGTTTCAACCTAATCTATAGATTGCAACTCGTAGGCTTTAAAAGACTTGTTCTACCGAAAGACGTCCGAGTTTCAGCTATTAAGTCTCAGGTTCGGTTCAGGCAATCGGTTAGTACCACTAGCTCTCACACTTAAAAGGTAGTCCATACTCAATTACCTGGTGAATGAGTTAACTAGATTTGATTTTTATTTTAACATCTGATGTGGTGATTTTAGCTTAGGAATTTGATACACAGAAAGTTACATCAAGGAAGAATTAGTCAAGATTAGAGATGACGAAGGTAGGATAATTTTTTAGAATCATAAATATTATAGGAGAAAAAACTGAAGAATTTCCCATCTCATCTCCAACTTCAACCAATGTTTTTCTGTAATTGTCACGTAAAATGTCGTTTTTTCAGACAGTTTATACAATTAGTGGATATAGTATATGACTAGCCGTGGAATCTAAGATGCATGTCTCATCTTGTTTGGGACTTGTCAGATGGATTTACATGCATCAGTGTTGGTGTTCACATGGCAACTATAACTCAGTACCTTTCGCTTCAAATGCCCAATACCTTATCTATTGAGCTACTGATTCCAGATAACCACTTCTTAACTGAGTGCGAATAGCCATTGAGTTGGATTTTAAGTCATTTGTAACGTTTGTTCGAACGTTCTCGTTGATTCAATTGATTGCAGTTGATTAGTGTCTTGAAGTGAAAGGTACTGTGTTCGAATCTCTGTGGTTACATCCAGCTAATGAGTCCTAAATAGAATGAAACGCGTATTCTCGACTTAAATGCTAGTCACTATTGTTTAAAACACAATCATACATATAAAAAAGATTATCTTTTTCGTATTATTTCTTGTTTAAACCTTCGTTATATCTAATTGCAACTGATTCTCATATTTCAAGTGTACTGCATCGTCTTGTCAGTTTACTTTCGGAACATGCCAAAATGCAAGCTTCCGAAGAGGCGAGTATTAAACAAGCTCAGAGTGCAACAGCAGCAGCGCAACGTTTGTTAGATCAATCAAAAGTTACTGATAGTGATACGGAAGATATATATGTAAGTTTATTATTATCATCATCGAAATGTTATATGAGCTGGGTGGTTTAATTACGAAGGTTTCTAATTGGCATTCTAGAGACCATTATTAGCGCAAGGTTCTGATAACAATGTTTAACGTTCAACCTTTATTATTATGTTGTGCGGCTTTCCGAATACTTATACTGATATACGCAAGCTTCCTATACTCAATTGTAGACCAACTAATTGGATGAGAAGGAAGCTTTATTGACAAAATGGAATCGATAATATATGTGCATGCTTTCCCTTAGAAGATAAAGCCACACTTTCAATCAATCATATGTCCCCACCTAGAAAGATATAACCAAATCTTGACTAACGACGTGCGCCGATCTTTTGGCCAATGTCTGATCAGATTTATTATTAGGATCACCTCTGATCTACAGGGGAAGTGTAGCGAGCAGTATGTTTGGAAGGGAAAAGAATAAGAGAAAAAGTAAGCCGATAGTTTAGTGAGCACATAAGATGCACTTACATTTAACAATATACACAATCAATGACATTATCGATAATATAGGCATGAGATTAAGACAGTCGGATAATTGAAACTAGAAGCTGATAGCATAAGATTCCAAATGAGTTACAGTAAGATATTGTCCTTATACATACCTAACAGCCTATTCTGTTAACCTTGACCTTCACTGATTGTTGTTTACACTCGTCCCGTTATTAGCTGAACATTTATTCAATCGATTTTTTTCGATCTTGACAGCACTTTTAGAAGCTTGGCATTCAGGTTAATCAGTGTTTAATAAACGTATAGAAATCTATTTAATCTATTGATTAATTAGAAAAATCTTAAATAATTATAAGGTCAATGATCACGTCAAATGTTCAGCCATTGATAAGACAAATAATATCTTCTCATTGATGCTACTAAGGTCTGTAATTGATCAGTCTCGTTTTCTGTATTTGTGTACACTGAGCGAATCGCTTCAATATTACGATGAATTCACAGGTGTCTTTAAAAAACTTGGTGATAAGTAACAGTAGAATCCAGAAAATGCGTTTCGTCCTGTTTAGGATTCATCAGCCTGATGTACCTACATCCCAGTATTGATCTTCACACTGAAATTTGAACACAATACCATTCGCTTCCAATACCAACTCGTTATCCACAGAAATACTAAGTCCAGATAGCCACTGGATTATGTAATGAGGATGAATTTGATTTGTAAATATTTATATCTCCCTTTTATGATATTAAACACTATAATTGATCAATACATTTTTGGCATACATGTGAGTCCTAGATAAAACAAACACTCATCATGGATTCCATTGCTAAACACTATTCAACTTTACTAAAATAATAAGACAAGTGTTAAAAACAACTAATCAAATCCAAGGTTGACAGAACAAACTGTTAGTTATATATGGATAAATTCGAATAGCTCACTTTTATCTAAATTTTGTATTTGTAATGTTTTCTGGAAGGAAAATAAGGCAGTTTCATGATCAGACCTTAAAGTTCTGAATGTGATTCTCGGTGAGGTCGTAGATGGATACTTCTGTGAAACTCCACAGTAATACGAAATGTTTACTGATTTTCATTGGTCGTCTCGCTACAGTCAATTCGTGATACAAACTGTGAAATTCAATGATCTCCACAAACCTGCCACACTAATTTTTGTGCCTTATTAATTTAACCAAGTAATCTAGTTGTACATTAACTACTTTGTGCTTCACAATTGTTATTGTTAGGATTATAGAATGCCCTGATATGACCGAGGGTAGAGAGAGTCCACTCCCCCCTCCATATTCTCTCATATGATCACGCGTATATAGCCACTCATCATTAAGTCCTACTCCCTGCCTTCCCGCCAACAGGCTGCTCTTCACGAAGTCGAGAGGACGAAAAGCAAATATTTAGAACTTAGACCACATTAGTGGACAGATACAGAGGATCTACCTAGGACAGTTGGAAAACCCTGGTTCCAAACCGATGGTGAACATGGGCTTCAGGATCCTAAGGGAACAAATGGAGTATGAACCTAATCTTGGTCACGGGCTACGATGTGATCGCATCTCGTAACGTTTCTTCACTGTCTTGTAGAGTAGATTCCTTGACCAAAGGCTTATGGAGTAGCTCCCAAGACAACCAACTGCTTCGGTTTGGACAACCTTACAGTATCTCAGCCCACATACAAACGGAGTGATTTTTGTGGCGCATATATATTTTGGTGCTCCTTTGTATCGGTGTATATGCGTTTAAATATTCAGTCAGTCAGTAACAATGTAGAACTTCGTACGTACGTACATCAGTTCGAGCTGCCATACCATATTAGCATAGAGATGCAGTTGTTGATTCAAATCCCGTAGTGGTAGAGGTATTAAAAGTATAAGCAGCGTTTTAATAAATAGATAAAGATTACAGAGTGATGAATTTTCTTTATGTTCACACTTAAAATATAAATTCCATAACTGTGCAAGCATTGCAGGAGAAGGTATTTAATTTTAACTAATGTTGATGTTAGACAGGAGGTCTAACTACAATATTGAACCATATTGAGTATATTAGACTGTGTAAAATAAACCAGTTCTGTGTTTTAAAAGTTATTCTTTGCATGTATGGTTAAAACTACGACCACATAACTATTAGGGCTATGTTGTGTTAGGGTTAGTCGCGTTTGATCCAAGCATGGAGTAACGACAATGAGTAGCAAAATCTCTATGGCTAGCTGGAAACCTCAGCTGTGTGCCTCGACGCAGCAACCGCGGGTGCAGATCTTAGTGGTCGTAGCAAGTATTCAAGTAAGAACATAGAAGGCTGAGATGGGGTGGGGTTCCATGCGAATAGGAGTCGAATATGGGCCAAGCGGTCCAAAATTATCTGGCAAATTGGGACTGAGGCGGTGTTTATGACATTGTCCGTCCGCAGGATTCGCGCAGTAATGTGCAAAGCACTGTGGCATTGTAGCCCCCTGTACGGAAAGGGAGTCGAGTTAATATTCCCGACCTTAACCACAGAAATTGGTGTATTTTGAGTCTTTGGCTCGAATTAAGCCCGGTGCGGTGACGCGATCAACCTCGAAGACATCGGCGAGAGTTCTAGGAAGAGTCCTCTTTTCTCTACCAGCAATCTACCCACTCCTTATAATCGGCTTGATCAGGGACAGGGGGTAGCCTGCATAAAGCATTACCTTTATGGTATCCAAAACGCTTTTGTAGACCATAAGCAATAAGAAGAGAAGCAGTTTGATTTTCCTGGCATCCTATACTCATATCTACAGCAGCTATTTAAGGTATACGGCCTTTGAAAACTGACATATCGGTAAAGGAAGCTAGCAAATTGGACCCGTAACGTTGAGAGGAAGATTGACTCTAGGGGCCAAGATCAAATGCATGTTGGTCCAATCGGGAGCTGGTTTCTTTGCTTCACTGTGTGCTCCGATGTGGATTGTAGTGAGGTTTCTGAACTCTAACCAGGGTCCATTGTGGGTGAGTTCAGCTGTTAGTGCTAAGCAACTCTCAATTCTAGTAAAAAACTACAAAATGCCGTATAGGAAATTATAGTTTGTAACAAAATTTTGAACTCTATATTTGTTTAAAGTGTTTTTTAATCACTATATATATATTAACACATAATTTGAATATAGCTTTCTGTTATCTGTGAAATTCTTCTCTTTCTTGTTCACTAGCCTGATACTATGGAAGCATTAAAAGATGAATTGGCGAAATTAACTAAGAAATTTGAATCTGAGGAAAAAGGTTAGTTCTAATCTTGAACTACATGATCATATATATTGTGTATTTTGTATTGTTTTTTACAGAATAAGAGAATAATAAACGCAGTTTTGAAACTCCAAGGTCTAGGAATAGACGAAGATCGAATGTATCTGTACCATGTCGACTGATTCTGAGTCGTATCACTCAATATTTCAAACCATTAGTCACTCTAATCAGAGGAACTCTAAACAGATAATCTGGTAGGTAGTTGCAGGTAGTCTCCAGGATACCTTGGGGCTATTTCCCATGCCAACTTACACTCTATTTAATCTTACTCTTAATCTTTATGGAACTTATGCTCCCTTTTGTATTCTTTTTTGACTTCCGTTGTCTGAAATCTGATGCATATACACTAGATTCTACACACTAACCTCACAACGGACTACTTGAGCGAGAACACAAAAGTGAGCGATGAAGTGTATTAGACTACCGAGTCAAATGCACAAATACTCATATATATACCATTCTACCCTTAAGAACTTGACTAATTGACTAATTTCATCTATTAAGCTGTAATGTAACCACTAGTCTAAATGACTCAACATTGCATGAACTATATTAAGCTGTTAAGCAGTGTATCAAGGTACTAGGTGGGAAACCCTGTTTGATCTGTTACTTACCTACTTACGCCTGTTACTCTCAATGGAGTATAGGTCACCGATCAGCATTCTCCAACCCATTCTGTCCTGGGCCTTCTTTTCAACTTCTATCCAATTTTTGTTCATTCTTTTCATGCCTGTCTCCATTTCACGGTGTAATGTGTTGTTTGGTTTTCTTCTCTTCCTTTGGCCTTGAGGATTCCAAGTGATGAGGGCTTGCCTTGTAACTCAATTGAATGCTTCCCTCAATGTGTATCCTGTTCACTTCCAGTTGTTCATCCTGATTTCTTCCTCCACTGGAATCCGGTTTGTTCTCTCCCACAATAGATTGTTACTGATATTGTCTGGCCAACGGATTTCGAAGTATTTTGTGTAGATAGCTGTTAATAAACAGTTGTATCTTCTGGATGATGGCTTTCATAGTTTCCGCCTATTACCCATTAGTCAACACGAACTTTATTAAGTAAAGGAATTACATTAGTTATTTCATAACGGCTAAATTCAGAATGGTTTAAACCTTTTGTAAATATTACTTTATCCTTTTAAGTTAGTCATTAATGAGAATTGAATGTTTTCTTTCATTGAATCTTATATCTCTATATAATAGCTCATCAAAAAACTAAACAAGATTTGGAAACTTTAAAGAAACAAACTCTTCAAACGAATACTGAATACGATCGTGTCACACAAGAATGTCAAAAACTACAAGTAAGTTACAAAGAGGGATGATTCATGTTCTGTAATTATTTTACAATGAAGTAATCAACAGCTTGTTACAATAATATTTTATTGAAATATTGTGACCTGTTGTGGTAATAGGGATGGGGTTTAGAGTATTTCACTAAATACCCATATATTATCTTAATTATTATTTATTTAAGCGCATAAACATTGATATTAAAGGAGCACCAAAATATATATGCGCCACAAAAATCACTCCGTTTTTATGTGGGCTGAGATACTGTTCGGTTGTCCAAATTGAAGCAATTGGTTTTCTTAGGAGCCACTCCATAAGCCTTTGGTCAAGGAATCTACTCTACAAGACAGTGAAGAAACGTTAGGAGATGCGATTTTAATGGCCCGTAGATCTGACTCCATGTAGATCGTACGAATGTTTGTTATCACCTATCCTCGTATACAATCATCGACTTAAATCACGTTAGTCAATAACGAAGTTAAATAAGTCAAATAACGTGAATGGCCTTTGAATACATATATTTTGTATGTAAAGTGAATGTAATAGAACAAAGCAAAATGACGCGCAGTGGAGATGGCTGGTAAGCCAACTCATTTTTAGCCAGGCGTTACTCAATATTTATAGACAGACAAAATAAACTACAGACATGGGATATGAAGTGCACACACATATGAGCTCATATAAAAACAGTCAAGACTGATAAGCGAATAATTAACAAGGTCAAAATATGACTCAAGTAGAATGAATAGATTGGGCTGTCCGAAAGTTAGAATAAAGTATATGGGCTTAACATAATAACTGACACTACACGACCACATGGTAACCCGTGACAAAGATTAGGTTCATACTCCATTTGTTCCCTTAGGATCCTGAAGCCCATGTTCACCATTGGTTTGGAACCAGGGCTTTCCAACTGTCCTAGGTAGATCCTCTGTATCCGTCCACTAATGTGGTTTAATTTCCGAATATTTGCTTTTCGTCCTCTTGAATTCGTGAAAAGCAGCCCTTTGGCGGGAAGGTAGGGAGTAGGACTTACTGGTGAGTGGCTATATACACGTAGTCATATGAGAGAATATAGAGGGGGAGAGCGGACTGTCTCTTCCCTCGGTCGTATTGTGGTGTGTGCTACTAATGTCGATAGATATAAGTAGAATGTATCGTCAATTGAAAGGGAAATGCCTGGCGTCAGAAGGTCAAAAAGATCGAAGAGAAGAGAAAGAGAACAGAGAATGATTGGTGTGAAAACGAAAGAACAACAAAATCTGAGATGATTGATTGATATTTTGAGAATGAAATGTTCACTGTATGGTTGTCAGATTTCACCAAGAGATATTGTAACTTTGTGTTGACTTGTTCTTCATCTTTTTCTTTAGAATGTTATCTCTTTCTTTGTATTGTTGGTAATGGTCTATTATTCTAGTACTGTACTATATCACAATTTACATGTATAGCTGCAATAAGCAAATAAATAAATAAATAAGGATTATATAAGATTGCTTGTGATTTGTTTCCTACTTCAAAAGTTTATTTGCTTTTTACATTTACTTACTTAATTTCTTACGCCTGATACTCCCGATGAAGCATAGGTCACCGATCACCATTCTCCAACCCATTCTGTCTTGGGCCTTCTTTTCAACTTCTATCCAATTTTTGTTCATTCTTTTCATGTCTGTCTCCATTTCTCGGCGTAATGTGTTTTTTGGTTTTCCTCTCCTTTGGCCTTGAGGATTCCAAGTGAGAGCTTGTCTTGTGACACAGTTGGATGTTTTCCTCAATGTGTATCCTATCGACTTCCAGTTGTTCATCCTGATTTCTTCCTCCACTGGAATCTGGTTTGTTCTCTCCCACAATAGATTGTTACTGATATTGTCTGGCCAACGGATTTCGAAGTATTTTGTGTAGATAGCTGTTAATAAACAGTTGTATCTTCTGGATGATGACTTTCGTAGTTAAATTGTTTAAATTAGACTATAATACATGTAGCTTATTTATATTGTAGTTAGTTTTATTTCACTCCTTATAAATATTGAATAAACATTTATAATTCAATAATCATTGAGTAAACCAGTTAGGCACCCATTCCCCAAATGATCAATAGAGTTCGATCCGTATTAAAAGACTGGACAAATATGACATTTGTTACTATTCACCCAATGAATAATCTTCATTGTGAGACTATAATTTATGGACGACGAGCTTTGAGCGATGCCAAAGTGTCCTTGAGAATGTCTATCTACTTAATAGGGCTAAATGAAGATTATAAAACAGTTTGAGGAATAAAGATAATGATTTACTGTTGATGGTAAAGGTTAGAAATTAGATTGATGGTTTTCATCACGAACTGACATCATGCAAATGGATGTGAGTGAATTTCACGCCACAATCCAAGACCTGTTATCCCAAAATCTGATTGATTCGTCCATAAATGATAGTTTCATCATCTTCATTTCTTTCAATGATCACTTCTCTATTCATGTTTTTTTTTGTCTTCTTCATAGTATCGTCTTCAAATGTTAGAAGGTGGTGGTTCAACAAACAAGAAAGCTGATTAGATCTGTGATCATTCATTGTCAACAATATTTTGACACTAATCAACTATTGATCTTGATCCGGTGTCAATAAACACAATAATTTGCATCATTCTATATGTTTACTTTTTAAATGTTACATCTTTCAGATATACTTCGTTACTTATTTATTGTTTATGGTTTTGTAACAGATTGTGTTTGTAACTTTCGAACATTGTTTTGTGTTCTCTACATATAAATTTATTGCTCTATATCGAATATAACTGTAGATGTAATAATTCTTCAATGAATTTATTCTGACATGAATGAATTTCTTCCTGTTATAATTTGTGACCTGAGTGCCCTGTTAATGGACAACATAATGATACCGCCAATTAGACAGCAATGAATTATCCATTGAACCAATGACGCATAAAACATGTCCCAGTAGTCTATAGTCCTCATTGGTCCTGCTTCCCGCTTAGCCCAACCTGTTATGTCCAGAACACCAATCTCAGCCTTTGTGATATGAAACATATATTCCAAACATACTTGGTTTATATACCAACTAGACAGACCACATCGTACCATAAGATTTAGCCAAAATTGGCTGTGAATGTGGGAGGTAGTGATTGATAGGTTGGGCATAACTCAAGAATGTTAAATCGTATAATAGTAGTCCATGGGTCAAAATAAAGTTTATGATAAAAGGGAAATGAATGTGAATAGTTTAGTTACTTAACAATTATACGATAAAAGTATACGTATAGTATTAGTCCAGAAATGGATCCCAAAAGTTAACATTCATTATTGTAAAGAAGGAACGAATTGAGCGAAGAAATTTCTTTTCAATTAGTTTTTCATCATGGCTCTACACTAATATATATACGTTTTACAATAATAATATAATACTCATCGAGTGGATACGTTACGTAATAATAATTACATAATGACATTTAAATTAACATTGATTAATTGGAAGAAAGAGGATTATTAATATTCAAAGTAATCAAGAAGTTGCTATGTTGCGTAATATAAGAAACAAAGAAGGAATAGAATTTTACCGGATGGTCAATAGGATAGTAGTTACGTAAGAATCAAGAGATGAATGTTGAGAAGTTATTAAGTTCAAAAGCAACCGAAATAAAATTACAAAAGTTAAAAAAAAAATGGAAGAAGTATGAAAAATAGTTCTTTTGAAGGAGATCTTAAACTGATGGCCAGGGCAGGGAAAGTGGTTGTACGAATCTCTTTTGAATGCAAAGGTCAGGTTTGTAAACATGGATTGCGATGGCTTCCGCAATGTGCAAGAGGCGCACTCGTAAACCATGTGGCAAATTAGATGGGATATTATAGATAACCTTAAAAGCTTTATTCAATTCGACTTGATGACCTGTGTCAACCAAGTGAGAGAGAATAGAACTTTTAATCACTTTCACCTGTCCTTTGTTTAACCACGACGGATGATGTTCAGTAATGCGATGACGGACTTGCCGAATTGTACGCCCAATATAACTGGCTCCACAGGAGCAGTTGAAACGATAGATACACATAGATTTGGCGAATTCAGGCAGTCTGTCTTTAATGGATGTTCTTATTTTCGGGTGGTTGTAGAAGATGACATTTAATTTGGCAGCATTAAATGTTTTTTGTACCGCTCTTCTTAGTTTCTGAGTCATGACTTCTTCAATGGTGTCATTTATGAATTGCAAAACTGGAAAATGGACCACTTAAAAGTACAATTACGCATTTACCAACTTATTATCGCTATATAGATGATACCTTCATAGTATTAGAAAAAGAAAATGATAAGCACAATCTACTTAATATATTTAATAACGTTCACCCATCAATTAACTTCACATCAGAAGATGAACAAAATAATAGCATATCTTTTCTAGATGTCCAACTAACTAGAAGAACAGATGGAACTATAAAAAGAAGAGTACACAGAAAGTCAGCAGCTGGTCAATACACTCATTTCCACAGTGCAGTTCCAATCAGATACAAAAGGAACTTAATAAAGATCTTGACACATCGTGCTAGAATGATCTGTTCTGAAGACACTATTGAAGATGAATTGAACAATATTCGGAACCTACTCAGTCTGAATGGGTACCCAATGAAATTCATCGAAAAACATATGACGGAGAAGAAAACAAGGACAAAAATACCCACTGTCCCCAAGAAGGTATTATTCATAAAACTACAATTCATAAATGACACCATTGAAGAAGTCATGACTCAGAAACTAAGAAGAGCGGTACAAAAAACATTTAATGCTGCCAAATTAAATGTCATCTTCTACAACCACCCGAAAATAAGAACATCCATTAAAGACAGACTGCCTGAATTCGCCAAATCTATGTGTATCTATCGTTTCAACTGCTCCTGTGGAGCCAGTTATATTGGGCGTACAATTCGGCAAGTCCGTCATCGCATTACTGAACATCATCCGTCGTGGTTAAACAAAGGACAGGTGAAAGTGATTAAAAGTTCTATTCTCTCTCACTTGGTTGACACAGGTCATCAAGTCGAAGTGAATAAAGCTTTTAAGGTTATCTACAATATTCCATCAAATCTACCACATGGTTTACGAGTGCGCCTTTTGCACATTGCGGAAGCCATCGCAATCCATGTTCACAAACCTGACCTTTGCATTCAAAAGAGATTCGTACAACCACTTTCCCTGCCCTGGCCATCAGTTTAAGATTTCCTTCAAAAGAACTATTTTTCATACTTCTTCCATTTTTTTTTTAACTTTTGTAATTTTATTTCGGTTGCTTTTGAACTTAATAACTTCTCAACATTCATCTCTTGATTCTTACGTAACTACTATCCTATTGACCATCCGGTAAAATTCTATTCCTTCTTTGTTTCTTATATTACGCAACATAGCAACTTCTTGATTACTTTGAATATTAATAATCCTCTTTCTTCCAATTAATCAATGTTAATTTAAATGTCATTATGTAATTATTATTACGTAACGTATCCACTCGATGAGTATTATATTATTATTGTAAAACGTATATATATTAGTGTAGAGCCATGATGAAAAACTAATTGAAAAGAAATTTCTTCGCTCAATTCGTTCCTTCTTTATTTACCAAATGGCAAAATGGGAATTTTCACTATATTCATTATTGTTATCAGGACAACATTTCCCCTGTAAAAAAGTAATAATGGATGGAATTCGGTGGAGATTACTTAGATTGTTAATCGTCACATTTTCAGTTTTGTCATGTCACAGAATAATAAACTGTGATAGAAGTTTAAAATTGACATAATAACAGTTTCACTGGTTGAAATCATGAGTTAATTGAAGCTAGACCAGTGGGATTCAACCAGGACTGTTGTGAGATAGGAACTCACTGAAGACAATGGTGTACAGTGACGCAACTTCGTGGATTGGTTGAAGTTAGATATTAACACCATTGGATGCCGGGTGAGTGGTCTAGTTGGTGAAGCGCCTGGCGTCAGACTGGTAGGTCCCGGGTTCGAATCTCGCGGGAAGTGGCGTCGTGGATGCGCACCGCTATGGAGTCCCGTGCTAGAACGAAACAGCCGTCGAATGCTCCCAGGTTTCCCATGGTGGTCTAGCTTCAACTGACTCATGATTTCAACCAGTGAAATTTCTAAAATCTCCACAATACCCATTCTGATAATAACTGAATTGTTAAAATTTTAAACTTTATATTATCAAGTTTGAACTTGATTTCATCTAGAAAAATTTCATTACCTTGTTGGATAAATCACATCAACCTTTAGTGAATAGAGTAAGCAAATGTACACATGTTACAATAACTGATTCATTAATGAATATCAAAACTTGAATGCATGTTGAACATTTTCATTTTATGATAAATAAACAACTAAATTAGAGTATCAGTTATAACATAAGGAGAGACGAATATAAATAAGCTATGAAAAAACAATATGAGAAATCAAAATAGGATACAAAAAAATAAAACAGGATATCACAAATACACAACAAAAATTGTCGTACATCCAAAAATAGAAAATAATCAAATTCAAAAAATTATTAAAACAAATAAAACTACAAAAAAGAACGGGTAAAATTAAAGAACAAGAAGAAAACAAAAAAGGAACGACCAAAAAACAAACCATAAAAGTCAACGAATCAATAAAATTATTAGAAATGAATAAGCCATATCCAACACACTGTCAGTCTATTTCACCTCACCTCTACACCATACAACCAGTCCACATGAAACACATCCAACCACACACTGTCTCAACACAACAAACCAGTCATATTGCCAGTCAAACATTAGCATATACCAAACATACACAGTCACAATATCATCACGTGCACATCGACAACCAGATACACCAGTAGACGACATGTACACCACGTTCATGATGACTCTTCATGATGACTGTTCATGATGACTAGTGAGTGGAAAAGTGCAATGACTAATTGACTGACAATGCAGATTTCCATTGGACTCCAGTTGTGAACAAGCAATCTGGTGATCAGACAGACATTGGATTCAGTTGTATGTGTTGATTGATGTTGCCTGATATCTATCTGTTGGCTGTGTGACTGATGAATGAGTGATACAGACTGGAGTGGATTTGATCAGTGTATGTGGTCGGTGCATTGAATGGATATGTGGAGCAGTTAGTGGTAGTTGTTGTGACAATTGTCAGTGTGACTGACTGTGGTAATTTGTGTAGTTTGAGTGATTGAGTGAATGACTAGTGATTGGGGATGTTGACGAGTAGTAGTGAGTATTTGATTAGTATGTGTGAGTGTGTGTTTTGTTGATGTGTCGTTTGAGTGGTGGTGTAGTTGGCGGCGACCATACCACGTTGAAAGCACCGGTTCTCGTCCGATCACCGCAGTTAAGCAACGTTGGGCCCGGTCAGTACTTGCATGGGTGACCGGCTGGGAATACCGGGTGTCGCCGGCTTTTAACAACCCACACACACAATCTATTTCTCAATCGTCAACAACAACAACTACTACATCGATCAATCCCAATGACCGAAACTACCGCCACTACAATTATACACATTGTTCCCATTCACATCTAATTAATATTATTATTTTCATTACTATTCTGGCCACACTGTCTCACACACACACACTTGATCAACTCGCATCACAACTATCCAACACACTGTCAGTCTATTTCACCTCACCTCTACACCATACAACCAGTCCACATGAAACACATCCAACCACACACTGTCTCAACACAACAAACCAGTCATATTGCCAGTCAAACATTAGCATACACCAAACATACACAGTCACAATATCATCACGTGCACATCGACAACCAGATACACCAGTAGACGACATGTACACCACGTTCATGATGACTCTTCATGATGACTGTTCATGATGACTAGTGAGTGGAAAAGTGCAATGACTAATTGACTGACAATGCGGATTTCCATTGGACTCCAGTTGTGAACAAGCAATCTGGTGATCAGACAGACATTGGATTCAGTTGTATGTGTTGATTGATGTTGCCTGATATCTATCTGTTGGCTGTGTGACTGATGAATGAGTGATACAGACTGGAGTGGATTTGATCAGTGTATGTGGTCGGTGCATTGAATGGATATGTGGAGCAGTTAGTGGTAGTTGTTGTGACAATTGTCAGTGTGACTGACTGTGGTAATTTGTGTAGTTTGAGTGATTGAGTGAATGACTAGTGATTGGGGATGTTGACGAGTAGTAGTGAGTATTTGATTAGTATGTGTGAGTGTGTGTTTTGTTGATGTGTCGTTTGAGTGGTGGTGTAGTTGGCGGCGACCATACCACGTTGAAAGCACCGGTTCTCGTCCGATCACCGCAGTTAAGCAACGTTGGGCCCGGTCAGTACTTGCATGGGTGACCGGCTGGGAATACCGGGTGTCGCCGGCTTTTAACAACCCACACACACAATCTATTTCTCAATCGTCAACAACAACAACTACTACATCGATCAATCCCAATGACCGAAACTACCGCCACTACAATTATACACATTGTTCCCATTCACATCTAATTAATATTATTATTTTCATTACTATTCTGGCCACACTGTCTCACACACACACACTTGATCAACTCGCATCACAACTATCCAACACACTGTCAGTCTATTTCACCTCACCTCTACACCATACAACCAGTCCACATGAAACACATCCAACCACACACTGTCTCAACACAACAAACCAGTCATATTGCCAGTCAAACATTAGCATACACCAAACATACACAGTCACAATATCATCACGTGCACATCGACAACCAGATACACCAGTAGACGACATGTACACCACGTTCATGATGACTCTTCATGATGACTGTTCATGATGACTAGTGAGTGGAAAAGTGCAATGACTAATTGACTGACAATGCGGATTTCCATTGGACTCCAGTTGTGAACAAGCAATCTGGTGATCAGACAGACATTGGATTCAGTTGTATGTGTTGATTGATGTTGCCTGATATCTATCTGTTGGCTGTGTGACTGATGAATGAGTGATACAGACTGGAGTGGATTTGATCAGTGTATGTGGTCGGTGCATTGAATGGATATGTGGAGCAGTTAGTGGTAGTTGTTGTGACAATTGTCAGTGTGACTGACTGTGGTAATTTGTGTAGTTTGAGTGATTGAGTGAATGACTAGTGATTGGGGATGTTGACGAGTAGTAGTGAGTATTTGATTAGTATGTGTGAGTGTGTGTTTTGTTGATGTGTCGTTTGAGTGGTGATGTAGTTGGCGGCGACCATACCACGTTGAAAGCACCGGTTCTCGTCCGATCACCGCAGTTAAGCAACGTTGGGCCCGGTCAGTACTTGCATGGGTGACCGGCTGGGAATACCGGGTGTCGCCGGCTTTTAACAACCCACACACACAATCTATTTCTCAATCGTCAACAACAACAACTACTACATCGATCAATCCCAATGACCGAAACTACCGCCACTACAATTATACACATTGTTCCCATTCACATCTAATTAATATTATTATTTTCATTACTATTCTGGCCACACTGTCTCACACACACACACTTGATCAACTCGCATCACAACTATCCAACACACTGTCAGTCTATTTCACCTCACCTCTACACCATACAACCAGTCCACATGAAACACATCCAACCACACACTGTCTCAACACAACAAACCAGTCATATTGCCAGTCAAACATTAGCATACACCAAACATACACAGTCACAATATCATCACGTGCACATCGACAACCAGATACACCAGTAGACGACATGTACACCACGTTCATGATGACTCTTCATGATGACTGTTCATGATGACTAGTGAGTGGAAAAGTGCAATGACTAATTGACTGACAATGCGGATTTCCATTGGACTCCAGTTGTGAACAAGCAATCTGGTGATCAGACAGACATTGGATTCAGTTGTATGTGTTGATTGATGTTGCCTGATATCTATCTGTTGGCTGTGTGACTGATGAATGAGTGATACAGACTGGAGTGGATTTGATCAGTGTATGTGGTCGGTGCATTGAATGGATATGTGGAGCAGTTAGTGGTAGTTGTTGTGACAATTGTCAGTGTGACTGACTGTGGTAATTTGTGTAGTTTGAGTGATTGAGTGAATGACTAGTGATTGGGGATGTTGACGAGTAGTAGTGAGTATTTGATTAGTATGTGTGAGTGTGTGTTTTGTTGATGTGTCGTTTGAGTGGTGATGTAGTTGGCGGCGACCATACCACGTTGAAAGCACCGGTTCTCGTCCGATCACCGCAGTTAAGCAACGTTGGGCCCGGTCAGTACTTGCATGGGTGACCGGCTGGGAATACCGGGTGTCGCCGGCTTTTAACAACCCACACACACAATCTATTTCTCAATCGTCAACAACAACAACTACTACATCGATCAATCCCAATGACCGAAACTACCGCCACTACAATTATACACATTGTTCCCATTCACATCTAATTAATATTATTATTTTCATTACTATTCTGGCCACACTGTCTCACACACACACACTTGATCAACTCGCATCACAACTATCCAACACACTGTCAGTCTATTTCACCTCACCTCTACACCATACAACCAGTCCACATGAAACACATCCAACCACACACTGTCTCAACACAACAAACCAGTCATATTGCCAGTCAAACATTAGCATACACCAAACATACACAGTCACAATATCATCACGTGCACATCGACAACCAGATACACCAGTAGACGACATGTACACCACGTTCATGATGACTCTTCATGATGACTGTTCATGATGACTAGTGAGTGGAAAAGTGCAATGACTAATTGACTGACAATGCGGATTTCCATTGGACTCCAGTTGTGAACAAGCAATCTGGTGATCAGACAGACATTGGATTCAGTTGTATGTGTTGATTGATGTTGCCTGATATCTATCTGTTGGCTGTGTGACTGATGAATGAGTGATACAGACTGGAGTGGATTTGATCAGTGTATGTGGTCGGTGCATTGAATGGATATGTGGAGCAGTTAGTGGTAGTTGTTGTGACAATTGTCAGTGTGACTGACTGTGGTAATTTGTGTAGTTTGAGTGATTGAGTGAATGACTAGTGATTGGGGATGTTGACGAGTAGTAGTGAGTATTTGATTAGTATGTGTGAGTGTGTGTTTTGTTGATGTGTCGTTTGAGTGGTGATGTAGTTGGCGGCGACCATACCACGTTGAAAGCACCGGTTCTCGTCCGATCACCGCAGTTAAGCAACGTTGGGCCCGGTCAGTACTTGCATGGGTGACCGGCTGGGAATACCGGGTGTCGCCGGCTTTTAACAACCCACACACACAATCTATTTCTCAATCGTCAACAACAACAACTACTACATCGATCAATCCCAATGACCGAAACTACCGCCACTACAATTATACACATTGTTCCCATTCACATCTAATTAATATTATTATTTTCATTACTATTCTGGCCACACTGTCTCACACACACACACTTGATCAACTCGCATCACAACTATCCAACACACTGTCAGTCTATTTCACCTCACCTCTACACCATACAACCAGTCCACATGAAACACATCCAACCACACACTGTCTCAACACAACAAACCAGTCATATTGCCAGTCAAACATTAGCATACACCAAACATACACAGTCACAATATCATCACGTGCACATCGACAACCAGATACACCAGTAGACGACATGTACACCACGTTCATGATGACTCTTCATGATGACTGTTCATGATGACTAGTGAGTGGAAAAGTGCAATGACTAATTGACTGACAATGCGGATTTCCATTGGACTCCAGTTGTGAACAAGCAATCTGGTGATCAGACAGACATTGGATTCAGTTGTATGTGTTGATTGATGTTGCCTGATATCTATCTGTTGGCTGTGTGACTGATGAATGAGTGATACAGACTGGAGTGGATTTGATCAGTGTATGTGGTCGGTGCATTGAATGGATATGTGGAGCAGTTAGTGGTAGTTGTTGTGACAATTGTCAGTGTGACTGACTGTGGTAATTTGTGTAGTTTGAGTGATTGAGTGAATGACTAGTGATTGGGGATGTTGACGAGTAGTAGTGAGTATTTGATTAGTATGTGTGAGTGTGTGTTTTGTTGATGTGTCGTTTGAGTGGTGATGTAGTTGGCGGCGACCATACCACGTTGAAAGCACCGGTTCTCGTCCGATCACCGCAGTTAAGCAACGTTGGGCCCGGTCAGTACTTGCATGGGTGACCGGCTGGGAATACCGGGTGTCGCCGGCTTTTAACAACCCACACACACAATCTATTTCTCAATCGTCAACAACAACAACTACTACATCGATCAATCCCAATGACCGAAACTACCGCCACTACAATTATACACATTGTTCCCATTCACATCTAATTAATATTATTATTTTCATTACTATTCTGGCCACACTGTCTCACACACACACACTTGATCAACTCGCATCACAACTATCCAACACACTGTCAGTCTATTTCACCTCACCTCTACACCATACAACCAGTCCACATGAAACACATCCAACCACACACTGTCTCAACACAACAAACCAGTCATATTGCCAGTCAAACATTAGCATACACCAAACATACACAGTCACAATATCATCACGTGCACATCGACAACCAGATACACCAGTAGACGACATGTACACCACGTTCATGATGACTCTTCATGATGACTGTTCATGATGACTAGTGAGTGGAAAAGTGCAATGACTAATTGACTGACAATGCGGATTTCCATTGGACTCCAGTTGTGAACAAGCAATCTGGTGATCAGACAGACATTGGATTCAGTTGTATGTGTTGATTGATGTTGCCTGATATCTATCTGTTGGCTGTGTGACTGATGAATGAGTGATACAGACTGGAGTGGATTTGATCAGTGTATGTGGTCGGTGCATTGAATGGATATGTGGAGCAGTTAGTGGTAGTTGTTGTGACAATTGTCAGTGTGACTGACTGTGGTAATTTGTGTAGTTTGAGTGATTGAGTGAATGACTAGTGATTGGGGATGTTGACGAGTAGTAGTGAGTATTTGATTAGTATGTGTGAGTGTGTGTTTTGTTGATGTGTCGTTTGAGTGGTGGTGTAGTTGGCGGCGACCATACCACGTTGAAAGCACCGGTTCTCGTCCGATCACCGCAGTTAAGCAACGTTGGGCCCGGTCAGTACTTGCATGGGTGACCGGCTGGGAATACCGGGTGTCGCCGGCTTTTAACAACCCACACACACAATCTATTTCTCAATCGTCAACAACAACAACTACTACATCGATCAATCCCAATGACCGAAACTACCGCCACTACAATTATACACATTGTTCCCATTCACATCTAATTAATATTATTATTTTCATTACTATTCTGGCCACACTGTCTCACACACACACACTTGATCAACTCGCATCACAACTATCCAACACACTGTCAGTCTATTTCACCTCACCTCTACACCATACAACCAGTCCACATGAAACACATCCAACCACACACTGTCTCAACACAACAAACCAGTCATATTGCCAGTCAAACATTAGCATACACCAAACATACACAGTCACAATATCATCACGTGCACATCGACAACCAGATACACCAGTAGACGACATGTACACCACGTTCATGATGACTCTTCATGATGACTGTTCATGATGACTAGTGAGTGGAAAAGTGCAATGACTAATTGACTGACAATGCGGATTTCCATTGGACTCCAGTTGTGAACAAGCAATCTGGTGATCAGACAGACATTGGATTCAGTTGTATGTGTTGATTGATGTTGCCTGATATCTATCTGTTGGCTGTGTGACTGATGAATGAGTGATACAGACTGGAGTGGATTTGATCAGTGTATGTGGTCGGTGCATTGAATGGATATGTGGAGCAGTTAGTGGTAGTTGTTGTGACAATTGTCAGTGTGACTGACTGTGGTAATTTGTGTAGTTTGAGTGATTGAGTGAATGACTAGTGATTGGGGATGTTGACGAGTAGTAGTGAGTATTTGATTAGTATGTGTGAGTGTGTGTTTTGTTGATGTGTCGTTTGAGTGGTGATGTAGTTGGCGGCGACCATACCACGTTGAAAGCACCGGTTCTCGTCCGATCACCGCAGTTAAGCAACGTTGGGCCCGGTCAGTACTTGCATGGGTGACCGGCTGGGAATACCGGATGTCGCCGGCTTTTAACAACCCACACACACAATCTATTTCTCAATCGTCAACAACAACAACTACTACATCGATCAATCCCAATGACCGAAACTACCGCCACTACAATTATACACATTGTTCCCATTCACATCTAATTAATATTATTATTTTCATTACTATTCTGGCCACACTGTCTCACACACACACACTTGATCAACTCGCATCACAACTATCCAACACACTGTCAGTCTATTTCACCTCACCTCTACACCATACAACCAGTCCACATGAAACACATCCAACCACACACTGTCTCAACACAACAAACCAGTCATATTGCCAGTCAAACATTAGCATACACCAAACATACACAGTCACAATATCATCACGTGCACATCGACAACCAGATACACCAGTAGACGACATGTACACCACGTTCATGATGACTCTTCATGATGACTGTTCATGATGACTAGTGAGTGGAAAAGTGCAATGACTAATTGACTGACAATGCGGATTTCCATTGGACTCCAGTTGTGAACAAGCAATCTGGTGATCAGACAGACATTGGATTCAGTTGTATGTGTTGATTGATGTTGCCTGATATCTATCTGTTGGCTGTGTGACTGATGAATGAGTGATACAGACTGGAGTGGATTTGATCAGTGTATGTGGTCGGTGCATTGAATGGATATGTGGAGCAGTTAGTGGTAGTTGTTGTGACAATTGTCAGTGTGACTGACTGTGGTAATTTGTGTAGTTTGAGTGATTGAGTGAATGACTAGTGATTGGGGATGTTGACGAGTAGTAGTGAGTATTTGATTAGTATGTGTGAGTGTGTGTTTTGTTGATGTGTCGTTTGAGTGGTGATGTAGTTGGCGGCGACCATACCACGTTGAAAGCACCGGTTCTCGTCCGATCACCGCAGTTAAGCAACGTTGGGCCCGGTCAGTACTTGCATGGGTGACCGGCTGGGAATACCGGGTGTCGCCGGCTTTTAACAACCCACACACACAATCTATTTCTCAATCGTCAACAACAACAACTACTACATCGATCAATCCCAATGACCGAAACTACCGCCACTACAATTATACACATTGTTCCCATTCACATCTAATTAATATTATTATTTTCATTACTATTCTGGCCACACTGTCTCACACACACACACTTGATCAACTCGCATCACAACTATCCAACACACTGTCAGTCTATTTCACCTCACCTCTACACCATACAACCAGTCCACATGAAACACATCCAACCACACACTGTCTCAACACAACAAACCAGTCATATTGCCAGTCAAACATTAGCATACACCAAACATACACAGTCACAATATCATCACGTGCACATCGACAACCAGATACACCAGTAGACGACATGTACACCACGTTCATGATGACTCTTCATGATGACTGTTCATGATGACTAGTGAGTGGAAAAGTGCAATGACTAATTGACTGACAATGCGGATTTCCATTGGACTCCAGTTGTGAACAAGCAATCTGGTGATCAGACAGACATTGGATTCAGTTGTATGTGTTGATTGATGTTGCCTGATATCTATCTGTTGGCTGTGTGACTGATGAATGAGTGATACAGACTGGAGTGGATTTGATCAGTGTATGTGGTCGGTGCATTGAATGGATATGTGGAGCAGTTAGTGGTAGTTGTTGTGACAATTGTCAGTGTGACTGACTGTGGTAATTTGTGTAGTTTGAGTGATTGAGTGAATGACTAGTGATTGGGGATGTTGACGAGTAGTAGTGAGTATTTGATTAGTATGTGTGAGTGTGTGTTTTGTTGATGTGTCGTTTGAGTGGTGATGTAGTTGGCGGCGACCATACCACGTTGAAAGCACCGGTTCTCGTCCGATCACCGCAGTTAAGCAACGTTGGGCCCGGTCAGTACTTGCATGGGTGACCGGCTGGGAATACCGGGTGTCGCCGGCTTTTAACAACCCACACACACAATCTATTTCTCAATCGTCAACAACAACAACTACTACATCGATCAATCCCAATGACCGAAACTACCGCCACTACAATTATACACATTGTTCCCATTCACATCTAATTAATATTATTATTTTCATTACTATTCTGGCCACACTGTCTCACACACACACACTTGATCAACTCGCATCACAACTATCCAACACACTGTCAGTCTATTTCACCTCACCTCTACACCATACAACCAGTCCACATGAAACACATCCAACCACACACTGTCTCAACACAACAAACCAGTCATATTGCCAGTCAAACATTAGCATACACCAAACATACACAGTCACAATATCATCACGTGCACATCGACAACCAGATACACCAGTAGACGACATGTACACCACGTTCATGATGACTCTTCATGATGACTGTTCATGATGACTAGTGAGTGGAAAAGTGCAATGACTAATTGACTGACAATGCGGATTTCCATTGGACTCCAGTTGTGAACAAGCAATCTGGTGATCAGACAGACATTGGATTCAGTTGTATGTGTTGATTGATGTTGCCTGATATCTATCTGTTGGCTGTGTGACTGATGAATGAGTGATACAGACTGGAGTGGATTTGATCAGTGTATGTGGTCGGTGCATTGAATGGATATGTGGAGCAGTTAGTGGTAGTTGTTGTGACAATTGTCAGTGTGACTGACTGTGGTAATTTGTGTAGTTTGAGTGATTGAGTGAATGACTAGTGATTGGGGATGTTGACGAGTAGTAGTGAGTATTTGATTAGTATGTGTGAGTGTGTGTTTTGTTGATGTGTCGTTTGAGTGGTGATGTAGTTGGCGGCGACCATACCACGTTGAAAGCACCGGTTCTCGTCCGATCACCGCAGTTAAGCAACGTTGGGCCCGGTCAGTACTTGCATGGGTGACCGGCTGGGAATACCGGGTGTCGCCGGCTTTTAACAACCCACACACACAATCTATTTCTCAATCGTCAACAACAACAACTACTACATCGATCAATCCCAATGACCGAAACTACCGCCACTACAATTATACACATTGTTCCCATTCACATCTAATTAATATTATTATTTTCATTACTATTCTGGCCACACTGTCTCACACACACACACTTGATCAACTCGCATCACAACTATCCAACACACTGTCAGTCTATTTCACCTCACCTCTACACCATACAACCAGTCCACATGAAACACATCCAACCACACACTGTCTCAACACAACAAACCAGTCATATTGCCAGTCAAACATTAGCATACACCAAACATACACAGTCACAATATCATCACGTGCACATCGACAACCAGATACACCAGTAGACGACATGTACACCACGTTCATGATGACTCTTCATGATGACTGTTCATGATGACTAGTGAGTGGAAAAGTGCAATGACTAATTGACTGACAATGCGGATTTCCATTGGACTCCAGTTGTGAACAAGCAATCTGGTGATCAGACAGACATTGGATTCAGTTGTATGTGTTGATTGATGTTGCCTGATATCTATCTGTTGGCTGTGTGACTGATGAATGAGTGATACAGACTGGAGTGGATTTGATCAGTGTATGTGGTCGGTGCATTGAATGGATATGTGGAGCAGTTAGTGGTAGTTGTTGTGACAATTGTCAGTGTGACTGACTGTGGTAATTTGTGTAGTTTGAGTGATTGAGTGAATGACTAGTGATTGGGGATGTTGACGAGTAGTAGTGAGTATTTGATTAGTATGTGTGAGTGTGTGTTTTGTTGATGTGTCGTTTGAGTGGTGATGTAGTTGGCGGCGACCATACCACGTTGAAAGCACCGGTTCTCGTCCGATCACCGCAGTTAAGCAACGTTGGGCCCGGTCAGTACTTGCATGGGTGACCGGCTGGGAATACCGGGTGTCGCCGGCTTTTAACAACCCACACACACAATCTATTTCTCAATCGTCAACAACAACAACTACTACATCGATCAATCCCAATGACCGAAACTACCGCCACTACAATTATACACATTGTTCCCATTCACATCTAATTAATATTATTATTTTCATTACTATTCTGGCCACACTGTCTCACACACACACACTTGATCAACTCGCATCACAACTATCCAACACACTGTCAGTCTATTTCACCTCACCTCTACACCATACAACCAGTCCACATGAAACACATCCAACCACACACTGTCTCAACACAACAAACCAGTCATATTGCCAGTCAAACATTAGCATACACCAAACATACACAGTCACAATATCATCACGTGCACATCGACAACCAGATACACCAGTAGACGACATGTACACCACGTTCATGATGACTCTTCATGATGACTGTTCATGATGACTAGTGAGTGGAAAAGTGCAATGACTAATTGACTGACAATGCGGATTTCCATTGGACTCCAGTTGTGAACAAGCAATCTGGTGATCAGACAGACATTGGATTCAGTTGTATGTGTTGATTGATGTTGCCTGATATCTATCTGTTGGCTGTGTGACTGATGAATGAGTGATACAGACTGGAGTGGATTTGATCAGTGTATGTGGTCGGTGCATTGAATGGATATGTGGAGCAGTTAGTGGTAGTTGTTGTGACAATTGTCAGTGTGACTGACTGTGGTAATTTGTGTAGTTTGAGTGATTGAGTGAATGACTAGTGATTGGGGATGTTGACGAGTAGTAGTGAGTATTTGATTAGTATGTGTGAGTGTGTGTTTTGTTGATGTGTCGTTTGAGTGGTGATGTAGTTGGCGGCGACCATACCACGTTGAAAGCACCGGTTCTCGTCCGATCACCGCAGTTAAGCAACGTTGGGCCCGGTCAGTACTTGCATGGGTGACCGGCTGGGAATACCGGGTGTCGCCGGCTTTTAACAACCCACACACACAATCTATTTCTCAATCGTCAACAACAACAACTACTACATCGATCAATCCCAATGACCGAAACTACCGCCACTACAATTATACACATTGTTCCCATTCACATCTAATTAATATTATTATTTTCATTACTATTCTGGCCACACTGTCTCACACACACACACTTGATCAACTCGCATCACAACTATCCAACACACTGTCAGTCTATTTCACCTCACCTCTACACCATACAACCAGTCCACATGAAACACATCCAACCACACACTGTCTCAACACAACAAACCAGTCATATTGCCAGTCAAACATTAGCATACACCAAACATACACAGTCACAATATCATCACGTGCACATCGACAACCAGATACACCAGTAGACGACATGTACACCACGTTCATGATGACTCTTCATGATGACTGTTCATGATGACTAGTGAGTGGAAAAGTGCAATGACTAATTGACTGACAATGCGGATTTCCATTGGACTCCAGTTGTGAACAAGCAATCTGGTGATCAGACAGACATTGGATTCAGTTGTATGTGTTGATTGATGTTGCCTGATATCTATCTGTTGGCTGTGTGACTGATGAATGAGTGATACAGACTGGAGTGGATTTGATCAGTGTATGTGGTCGGTGCATTGAATGGATATGTGGAGCAGTTAGTGGTAGTTGTTGTGACAATTGTCAGTGTGACTGACTGTGGTAATTTGTGTAGTTTGAGTGATTGAGTGAATGACTAGTGATTGGGGATGTTGACGAGTAGTAGTGAGTATTTGATTAGTATGTGTGAGTGTGTGTTTTGTTGATGTGTCGTTTGAGTGGTGATGTAGTTGGCGGCGACCATACCACGTTGAAAGCACCGGTTCTCGTCCGATCACCGCAGTTAAGCAACGTTGGGCCCGGTCAGTACTTGCATGGGTGACCGGCTGGGAATACCGGGTGTCGCCGGCTTTTAACAACCCACACACACAATCTATTTCTCAATCGTCAACAACAACAACTACTACATCGATCAATCCCAATGACCGAAACTACCGCCACTACAATTATACACATTGTTCCCATTCACATCTAATTAATATTATTATTTTCATTACTATTCTGGCCACACTGTCTCACACACACACACTTGATCAACTCGCATCACAACTATCCAACACACTGTCAGTCTATTTCACCTCACCTCTACACCATACAACCAGTCCACATGAAACACATCCAACCACACACTGTCTCAACACAACAAACCAGTCATATTGCCAGTCAAACATTAGCATACACCAAACATACACAGTCACAATATCATCACGTGCACATCGACAACCAGATACACCAGTAGACGACATGTACACCACGTTCATGATGACTCTTCATGATGACTGTTCATGATGACTAGTGAGTGGAAAAGTGCAATGACTAATTGACTGACAATGCGGATTTCCATTGGACTCCAGTTGTGAACAAGCAATCTGGTGATCAGACAGACATTGGATTCAGTTGTATGTGTTGATTGATGTTGCCTGATATCTATCTGTTGGCTGTGTGACTGATGAATGAGTGATACAGACTGGAGTGGATTTGATCAGTGTATGTGGTCGGTGCATTGAATGGATATGTGGAGCAGTTAGTGGTAGTTGTTGTGACAATTGTCAGTGTGACTGACTGTGGTAATTTGTGTAGTTTGAGTGATTGAGTGAATGACTAGTGATTGGGGATGTTGACGAGTAGTAGTGAGTATTTGATTAGTATGTGTGAGTGTGTGTTTTGTTGATGTGTCGTTTGAGTGGTGATGTAGTTGGCGGCGACCATACCACGTTGAAAGCACCGGTTCTCGTCCGATCACCGCAGTTAAGCAACGTTGGGCCCGGTCAGTACTTGCATGGGTGACCGGCTGGGAATACCGGGTGTCGCCGGCTTTTAACAACCCACACACACAATCTATTTCTCAATCGTCAACAACAACAACTACTACATCGATCAATCCCAATGACCGAAACTACCGCCACTACAATTATACACATTGTTCCCATTCACATCTAATTAATATTATTATTTTCATTACTATTCTGGCCACACTGTCTCACACACACACACTTGATCAACTCGCATCACAACTATCCAACACACTGTCAGTCTATTTCACCTCACCTCTACACCATACAACCAGTCCACATGAAACACATCCAACCACACACTGTCTCAACACAACAAACCAGTCATATTGCCAGTCAAACATTAGCATACACCAAACATACACAGTCACAATATCATCACGTGCACATCGACAACCAGATACACCAGTAGACGACATGTACACCACGTTCATGATGACTCTTCATGATGACTGTTCATGATGACTAGTGAGTGGAAAAGTGCAATGACTAATTGACTGACAATGCGGATTTCCATTGGACTCCAGTTGTGAACAAGCAATCTGGTGATCAGACAGACATTGGATTCAGTTGTATGTGTTGATTGATGTTGCCTGATATCTATCTGTTGGCTGTGTGACTGATGAATGAGTGATACAGACTGGAGTGGATTTGATCAGTGTATGTGGTCGGTGCATTGAATGGATATGTGGAGCAGTTAGTGGTAGTTGTTGTGACAATTGTCAGTGTGACTGACTGTGGTAATTTGTGTAGTTTGAGTGATTGAGTGAATGACTAGTGATTGGGGATGTTGACGAGTAGTAGTGAGTATTTGATTAGTATGTGTGAGTGTGTGTTTTGTTGATGTGTCGTTTGAGTGGTGATGTAGTTGGCGGCGACCATACCACGTTGAAAGCACCGGTTCTCGTCCGATCACCGCAGTTAAGCAACGTTGGGCCCGGTCAGTACTTGCATGGGTGACCGGCTGGGAATACCGGGTGTCGCCGGCTTTTAACAACCCACACACACAATCTATTTCTCAATCGTCAACAACAACAACTACTACATCGATCAATCCCAATGACCGAAACTACCGCCACTACAATTATACACATTGTTCCCATTCACATCTAATTAATATTATTATTTTCATTACTATTCTGGCCACACTGTCTCACACACACACACTTGATCAACTCGCATCACAACTATCCAACACACTGTCAGTCTATTTCACCTCACCTCTACACCATACAACCAGTCCACATGAAACACATCCAACCACACACTGTCTCAACACAACAAACCAGTCATATTGCCAGTCAAACATTAGCATACACCAAACATACACAGTCACAATATCATCACGTGCACATCGACAACCAGATACACCAGTAGACGACATGTACACCACGTTCATGATGACTCTTCATGATGACTGTTCATGATGACTAGTGAGTGGAAAAGTGCAATGACTAATTGACTGACAATGCGGATTTCCATTGGACTCCAGTTGTGAACAAGCAATCTGGTGATCAGACAGACATTGGATTCAGTTGTATGTGTTGATTGATGTTGCCTGATATCTATCTGTTGGCTGTGTGACTGATGAATGAGTGATACAGACTGGAGTGGATTTGATCAGTGTATGTGGTCGGTGCATTGAATGGATATGTGGAGCAGTTAGTGGTAGTTGTTGTGACAATTGTCAGTGTGACTGACTGTGGTAATTTGTGTAGTTTGAGTGATTGAGTGAATGACTAGTGATTGGGGATGTTGACGAGTAGTAGTGAGTATTTGATTAGTATGTGTGAGTGTGTGTTTTGTTGATGTGTCGTTTGAGTGGTGATGTAGTTGGCGGCGACCATACCACGTTGAAAGCACCGGTTCTCGTCCGATCACCGCAGTTAAGCAACGTTGGGCCCGGTCAGTACTTGCATGGGTGACCGGCTGGGAATACCGGGTGTCGCCGGCTTTTAACAACCCACACACACAATCTATTTCTCAATCGTCAACAACAACAACTACTACATCGATCAATCCCAATGACCGAAACTACCGCCACTACAATTATACACATTGTTCCCATTCACATCTAATTAATATTATTATTTTCATTACTATTCTGGCCACACTGTCTCACACACACACACTTGATCAACTCGCATCACAACTATCCAACACACTGTCAGTCTATTTCACCTCACCTCTACACCATACAACCAGTCCACATGAAACACATCCAACCACACACTGTCTCAACACAACAAACCAGTCATATTGCCAGTCAAACATTAGCATACACCAAACATACACAGTCACAATATCATCACGTGCACATCGACAACCAGATACACCAGTAGACGACATGTACACCACGTTCATGATGACTCTTCATGATGACTGTTCATGATGACTAGTGAGTGGAAAAGTGCAATGACTAATTGACTGACAATGCGGATTTCCATTGGACTCCAGTTGTGAACAAGCAATCTGGTGATCAGACAGACATTGGATTCAGTTGTATGTGTTGATTGATGTTGCCTGATATCTATCTGTTGGCTGTGTGACTGATGAATGAGTGATACAGACTGGAGTGGATTTGATCAGTGTATGTGGTCGGTGCATTGAATGGATATGTGGAGCAGTTAGTGGTAGTTGTTGTGACAATTGTCAGTGTGACTGACTGTGGTAATTTGTGTAGTTTGAGTGATTGAGTGAATGACTAGTGATTGGGGATGTTGACGAGTAGTAGTGAGTATTTGATTAGTATGTGTGAGTGTGTGTTTTGTTGATGTGTCGTTTGAGTGGTGATGTAGTTGGCGGCGACCATACCACGTTGAAAGCACCGGTTCTCGTCCGATCACCGCAGTTAAGCAACGTTGGGCCCGGTCAGTACTTGCATGGGTGACCGGCTGGGAATACCGGGTGTCGCCGGCTTTTAACAACCCACACACACAATCTATTTCTCAATCGTCAACAACAACAACTACTACATCGATCAATCCCAATGACCGAAACTACCGCCACTACAATTATACACATTGTTCCCATTCACATCTAATTAATATTATTATTTTCATTACTATTCTGGCCACACTGTCTCACACACACACACTTGATCAACTCGCATCACAACTATCCAACACACTGTCAGTCTATTTCACCTCACCTCTACACCATACAACCAGTCCACATGAAACACATCCAACCACACACTGTCTCAACACAACAAACCAGTCATATTGCCAGTCAAACATTAGCATACACCAAACATACACAGTCACAATATCATCACGTGCACATCGACAACCAGATACACCAGTAGACGACATGTACACCACGTTCATGATGACTCTTCATGATGACTGTTCATGATGACTAGTGAGTGGAAAAGTGCAATGACTAATTGACTGACAATGCGGATTTCCATTGGACTCCAGTTGTGAACAAGCAATCTGGTGATCAGACAGACATTGGATTCAGTTGTATGTGTTGATTGATGTTGCCTGATATCTATCTGTTGGCTGTGTGACTGATGAATGAGTGATACAGACTGGAGTGGATTTGATCAGTGTATGTGGTCGGTGCATTGAATGGATATGTGGAGCAGTTAGTGGTAGTTGTTGTGACAATTGTCAGTGTGACTGACTGTGGTAATTTGTGTAGTTTGAGTGATTGAGTGAATGACTAGTGATTGGGGATGTTGACGAGTAGTAGTGAGTATTTGATTAGTATGTGTGAGTGTGTGTTTTGTTGATGTGTCGTTTGAGTGGTGATGTAGTTGGCGGCGACCATACCACGTTGAAAGCACCGGTTCTCGTCCGATCACCGCAGTTAAGCAACGTTGGGCCCGGTCAGTACTTGCATGGGTGACCGGCTGGGAATACCGGGTGTCGCCGGCTTTTAACAACCCACACACACAATCTATTTCTCAATCGTCAACAACAACAACTACTACATCGATCAATCCCAATGACCGAAACTACCGCCACTACAATTATACACATTGTTCCCATTCACATCTAATTAATATTATTATTTTCATTACTATTCTGGCCACACTGTCTCACACACACACACTTGATCAACTCGCATCACAACTATCCAACACACTGTCAGTCTATTTCACCTCACCTCTACACCATACAACCAGTCCACATGAAACACATCCAACCACACACTGTCTCAACACAACAAACCAGTCATATTGCCAGTCAAACATTAGCATACACCAAACATACACAGTCACAATATCATCACGTGCACATCGACAACCAGATACACCAGTAGACGACATGTACACCACGTTCATGATGACTCTTCATGATGACTGTTCATGATGACTAGTGAGTGGAAAAGTGCAATGACTAATTGACTGACAATGCGGATTTCCATTGGACTCCAGTTGTGAACAAGCAATCTGGTGATCAGACAGACATTGGATTCAGTTGTATGTGTTGATTGATGTTGCCTGATATCTATCTGTTGGCTGTGTGACTGATGAATGAGTGATACAGACTGGAGTGGATTTGATCAGTGTATGTGGTCGGTGCATTGAATGGATATGTGGAGCAGTTAGTGGTAGTTGTTGTGACAATTGTCAGTGTGACTGACTGTGGTAATTTGTGTAGTTTGAGTGATTGAGTGAATGACTAGTGATTGGGGATGTTGACGAGTAGTAGTGAGTATTTGATTAGTATGTGTGAGTGTGTGTTTTGTTGATGTGTCGTTTGAGTGGTGATGTAGTTGGCGGCGACCATACCACGTTGAAAGCACCGGTTCTCGTCCGATCACCGCAGTTAAGCAACGTTGGGCCCGGTCAGTACTTGCATGGGTGACCGGCTGGGAATACCGGGTGTCGCCGGCTTTTAACAACCCACACACACAATCTATTTCTCAATCGTCAACAACAACAACTACTACATCGATCAATCCCAATGACCGAAACTACCGCCACTACAATTATACACATTGTTCCCATTCACATCTAATTAATATTATTATTTTCATTACTATTCTGGCCACACTGTCTCACACACACACACTTGATCAACTCGCATCACAACTATCCAACACACTGTCAGTCTATTTCACCTCACCTCTACACCATACAACCAGTCCACATGAAACACATCCAACCACACACTGTCTCAACACAACAAACCAGTCATATTGCCAGTCAAACATTAGCATACACCAAACATACACAGTCACAATATCATCACGTGCACATCGACAACCAGATACACCAGTAGACGACATGTACACCACGTTCATGATGACTCTTCATGATGACTGTTCATGATGACTAGTGAGTGGAAAAGTGCAATGACTAATTGACTGACAATGCGGATTTCCATTGGACTCCAGTTGTGAACAAGCAATCTGGTGATCAGACAGACATTGGATTCAGTTGTATGTGTTGATTGATGTTGCCTGATATCTATCTGTTGGCTGTGTGACTGATGAATGAGTGATACAGACTGGAGTGGATTTGATCAGTGTATGTGGTCGGTGCATTGAATGGATATGTGGAGCAGTTAGTGGTAGTTGTTGTGACAATTGTCAGTGTGACTGACTGTGGTAATTTGTGTAGTTTGAGTGATTGAGTGAATGACTAGTGATTGGGGATGTTGACGAGTAGTAGTGAGTATTTGATTAGTATGTGTGAGTGTGTGTTTTGTTGATGTGTCGTTTGAGTGGTGATGTAGTTGGCGGCGACCATACCACGTTGAAAGCACCGGTTCTCGTCCGATCACCGCAGTTAAGCAACGTTGGGCCCGGTCAGTACTTGCATGGGTGACCGGCTGGGAATACCGGGTGTCGCCGGCTTTTAACAACCCACACACACAATCTATTTCTCAATCGTCAACAACAACAACTACTACATCGATCAATCCCAATGACCGAAACTACCGCCACTACAATTATACACATTGTTCCCATTCACATCTAATTAATATTATTATTTTCATTACTATTCTGGCCACACTGTCTCACACACACACACTTGATCAACTCGCATCACAACTATCCAACACACTGTCAGTCTATTTCACCTCACCTCTACACCATACAACCAGTCCACATGAAACACATCCAACCACACACTGTCTCAACACAACAAACCAGTCATATTGCCAGTCAAACATTAGCATACACCAAACATACACAGTCACAATATCATCACGTGCACATCGACAACCAGATACACCAGTAGACGACATGTACACCACGTTCATGATGACTCTTCATGATGACTGTTCATGATGACTAGTGAGTGGAAAAGTGCAATGACTAATTGACTGACAATGCGGATTTCCATTGGACTCCAGTTGTGAACAAGCAATCTGGTGATCAGACAGACATTGGATTCAGTTGTATGTGTTGATTGATGTTGCCTGATATCTATCTGTTGGCTGTGTGACTGATGAATGAGTGATACAGACTGGAGTGGATTTGATCAGTGTATGTGGTCGGTGCATTGAATGGATATGTGGAGCAGTTAGTGGTAGTTGTTGTGACAATTGTCAGTGTGACTGACTGTGGTAATTTGTGTAGTTTGAGTGATTGAGTGAATGACTAGTGATTGGGGATGTTGACGAGTAGTAGTGAGTATTTGATTAGTATGTGTGAGTGTGTGTTTTGTTGATGTGTCGTTTGAGTGGTGATGTAGTTGGCGGCGACCATACCACGTTGAAAGCACCGGTTCTCGTCCGATCACCGCAGTTAAGCAACGTTGGGCCCGGTCAGTACTTGCATGGGTGACCGGCTGGGAATACCGGGTGTCGCCGGCTTTTAACAACCCACACACACAATCTATTTCTCAATCGTCAACAACAACAACTACTACATCGATCAATCCCAATGACCGAAACTACCGCCACTACAATTATACACATTGTTCCCATTCACATCTAATTAATATTATTATTTTCATTACTATTCTGGCCACACTGTCTCACACACACACACTTGATCAACTCGCATCACAACTATCCAACACACTGTCAGTCTATTTCACCTCACCTCTACACCATACAACCAGTCCACATGAAACACATCCAACCACACACTGTCTCAACACAACAAACCAGTCATATTGCCAGTCAAACATTAGCATACACCAAACATACACAGTCACAATATCATCACGTGCACATCGACAACCAGATACACCAGTAGACGACATGTACACCACGTTCATGATGACTCTTCATGATGACTGTTCATGATGACTAGTGAGTGGAAAAGTGCAATGACTAATTGACTGACAATGCGGATTTCCATTGGACTCCAGTTGTGAACAAGCAATCTGGTGATCAGACAGACATTGGATTCAGTTGTATGTGTTGATTGATGTTGCCTGATATCTATCTGTTGGCTGTGTGACTGATGAATGAGTGATACAGACTGGAGTGGATTTGATCAGTGTATGTGGTCGGTGCATTGAATGGATATGTGGAGCAGTTAGTGGTAGTTGTTGTGACAATTGTCAGTGTGACTGACTGTGGTAATTTGTGTAGTTTGAGTGATTGAGTGAATGACTAGTGATTGGGGATGTTGACGAGTAGTAGTGAGTATTTGATTAGTATGTGTGAGTGTGTGTTTTGTTGATGTGTCGTTTGAGTGGTGATGTAGTTGGCGGCGACCATACCACGTTGAAAGCACCGGTTCTCGTCCGATCACCGCAGTTAAGCAACGTTGGGCCCGGTCAGTACTTGCATGGGTGACCGGCTGGGAATACCGGGTGTCGCCGGCTTTTAACAACCCACACACACAATCTATTTCTCAATCGTCAACAACAACAACTACTACATCGATCAATCCCAATGACCGAAACTACCGCCACTACAATTATACACATTGTTCCCATTCACATCTAATTAATATTATTATTTTCATTACTATTCTGGCCACACTGTCTCACACACACACACTTGATCAACTCGCATCACAACTATCCAACACACTGTCAGTCTATTTCACCTCACCTCTACACCATACAACCAGTCCACATGAAACACATCCAACCACACACTGTCTCAACACAACAAACCAGTCATATTGCCAGTCAAACATTAGCATACACCAAACATACACAGTCACAATATCATCACGTGCACATCGACAACCAGATACACCAGTAGACGACATGTACACCACGTTCATGATGACTCTTCATGATGACTGTTCATGATGACTAGTGAGTGGAAAAGTGCAATGACTAATTGACTGACAATGCGGATTTCCATTGGACTCCAGTTGTGAACAAGCAATCTGGTGATCAGACAGACATTGGATTCAGTTGTATGTGTTGATTGATGTTGCCTGATATCTATCTGTTGGCTGTGTGACTGATGAATGAGTGATACAGACTGGAGTGGATTTGATCAGTGTATGTGGTCGGTGCATTGAATGGATATGTGGAGCAGTTAGTGGTAGTTGTTGTGACAATTGTCAGTGTGACTGACTGTGGTAATTTGTGTAGTTTGAGTGATTGAGTGAATGACTAGTGATTGGGGATGTTGACGAGTAGTAGTGAGTATTTGATTAGTATGTGTGAGTGTGTGTTTTGTTGATGTGTCGTTTGAGTGGTGATGTAGTTGGCGGCGACCATACCACGTTGAAAGCACCGGTTCTCGTCCGATCACCGCAGTTAAGCAACGTTGGGCCCGGTCAGTACTTGCATGGGTGACCGGCTGGGAATACCGGGTGTCGCCGGCTTTTAACAACCCACACACACAATCTATTTCTCAATCGTCAACAACAACAACTACTACATCGATCAATCCCAATGACCGAAACTACCGCCACTACAATTATACACATTGTTCCCATTCACATCTAATTAATATTATTATTTTCATTACTATTCTGGCCACACTGTCTCACACACACACACTTGATCAACTCGCATCACAACTATCCAACACACTGTCAGTCTATTTCACCTCACCTCTACACCATACAACCAGTCCACATGAAACACATCCAACCACACACTGTCTCAACACAACAAACCAGTCATATTGCCAGTCAAACATTAGCATACACCAAACATACACAGTCACAATATCATCACGTGCACATCGACAACCAGATACACCAGTAGACGACATGTACACCACGTTCATGATGACTCTTCATGATGACTGTTCATGATGACTAGTGAGTGGAAAAGTGCAATGACTAATTGACTGACAATGCGGATTTCCATTGGACTCCAGTTGTGAACAAGCAATCTGGTGATCAGACAGACATTGGATTCAGTTGTATGTGTTGATTGATGTTGCCTGATATCTATCTGTTGGCTGTGTGACTGATGAATGAGTGATACAGACTGGAGTGGATTTGATCAGTGTATGTGGTCGGTGCATTGAATGGATATGTGGAGCAGTTAGTGGTAGTTGTTGTGACAATTGTCAGTGTGACTGACTGTGGTAATTTGTGTAGTTTGAGTGATTGAGTGAATGACTAGTGATTGGGGATGTTGACGAGTAGTAGTGAGTATTTGATTAGTATGTGTGAGTGTGTGTTTTGTTGATGTGTCGTTTGAGTGGTGATGTAGTTGGCGGCGACCATACCACGTTGAAAGCACCGGTTCTCGTCCGATCACCGCAGTTAAGCAACGTTGGGCCCGGTCAGTACTTGCATGGGTGACCGGCTGGGAATACCGGGTGTCGCCGGCTTTTAACAACCCACACACACAATCTATTTCTCAATCGTCAACAACAACAACTACTACATCGATCAATCCCAATGACCGAAACTACCGCCACTACAATTATACACATTGTTCCCATTCACATCTAATTAATATTATTATTTTCATTACTATTCTGGCCACACTGTCTCACACACACACACTTGATCAACTCGCATCACAACTATCCAACACACTGTCAGTCTATTTCACCTCACCTCTACACCATACAACCAGTCCACATGAAACACATCCAACCACACACTGTCTCAACACAACAAACCAGTCATATTGCCAGTCAAACATTAGCATACACCAAACATACACAGTCACAATATCATCACGTGCACATCGACAACCAGATACACCAGTAGACGACATGTACACCACGTTCATGATGACTCTTCATGATGACTGTTCATGATGACTAGTGAGTGGAAAAGTGCAATGACTAATTGACTGACAATGCGGATTTCCATTGGACTCCAGTTGTGAACAAGCAATCTGGTGATCAGACAGACATTGGATTCAGTTGTATGTGTTGATTGATGTTGCCTGATATCTATCTGTTGGCTGTGTGACTGATGAATGAGTGATACAGACTGGAGTGGATTTGATCAGTGTATGTGGTCGGTGCATTGAATGGATATGTGGAGCAGTTAGTGGTAGTTGTTGTGACAATTGTCAGTGTGACTGACTGTGGTAATTTGTGTAGTTTGAGTGATTGAGTGAATGACTAGTGATTGGGGATGTTGACGAGTAGTAGTGAGTATTTGATTAGTATGTGTGAGTGTGTGTTTTGTTGATGTGTCGTTTGAGTGGTGATGTAGTTGGCGGCGACCATACCACGTTGAAAGCACCGGTTCTCGTCCGATCACCGCAGTTAAGCAACGTTGGGCCCGGTCAGTACTTGCATGGGTGACCGGCTGGGAATACCGGGTGTCGCCGGCTTTTAACAACCCACACACACAATCTATTTCTCAATCGTCAACAACAACAACTACTACATCGATCAATCCCAATGACCGAAACTACCGCCACTACAATTATACACATTGTTCCCATTCACATCTAATTAATATTATTATTTTCATTACTATTCTGGCCACACTGTCTCACACACACACACTTGATCAACTCGCATCACAACTATCCAACACACTGTCAGTCTATTTCACCTCACCTCTACACCATACAACCAGTCCACATGAAACACATCCAACCACACACTGTCTCAACACAACAAACCAGTCATATTGCCAGTCAAACATTAGCATACACCAAACATACACAGTCACAATATCATCACGTGCACATCGACAACCAGATACACCAGTAGACGACATGTACACCACGTTCATGATGACTCTTCATGATGACTGTTCATGATGACTAGTGAGTGGAAAAGTGCAATGACTAATTGACTGACAATGCGGATTTCCATTGGACTCCAGTTGTGAACAAGCAATCTGGTGATCAGACAGACATTGGATTCAGTTGTATGTGTTGATTGATGTTGCCTGATATCTATCTGTTGGCTGTGTGACTGATGAATGAGTGATACAGACTGGAGTGGATTTGATCAGTGTATGTGGTCGGTGCATTGAATGGATATGTGGAGCAGTTAGTGGTAGTTGTTGTGACAATTGTCAGTGTGACTGACTGTGGTAATTTGTGTAGTTTGAGTGATTGAGTGAATGACTAGTGATTGGGGATGTTGACGAGTAGTAGTGAGTATTTGATTAGTATGTGTGAGTGTGTGTTTTGTTGATGTGTCGTTTGAGTGGTGATGTAGTTGGCGGCGACCATACCACGTTGAAAGCACCGGTTCTCGTCCGATCACCGCAGTTAAGCAACGTTGGGCCCGGTCAGTACTTGCATGGGTGACCGGCTGGGAATACCGGGTGTCGCCGGCTTTTAACAACCCACACACACAATCTATTTCTCAATCGTCAACAACAACAACTACTACATCGATCAATCCCAATGACCGAAACTACCGCCACTACAATTATACACATTGTTCCCATTCACATCTAATTAATATTATTATTTTCATTACTATTCTGGCCACACTGTCTCACACACACACACTTGATCAACTCGCATCACAACTATCCAACACACTGTCAGTCTATTTCACCTCACCTCTACACCATACAACCAGTCCACATGAAACACATCCAACCACACACTGTCTCAACACAACAAACCAGTCATATTGCCAGTCAAACATTAGCATACACCAAACATACACAGTCACAATATCATCACGTGCACATCGACAACCAGATACACCAGTAGACGACATGTACACCACGTTCATGATGACTCTTCATGATGACTGTTCATGATGACTAGTGAGTGGAAAAGTGCAATGACTAATTGACTGACAATGCGGATTTCCATTGGACTCCAGTTGTGAACAAGCAATCTGGTGATCAGACAGACATTGGATTCAGTTGTATGTGTTGATTGATGTTGCCTGATATCTATCTGTTGGCTGTGTGACTGATGAATGAGTGATACAGACTGGAGTGGATTTGATCAGTGTATGTGGTCGGTGCATTGAATGGATATGTGGAGCAGTTAGTGGTAGTTGTTGTGACAATTGTCAGTGTGACTGACTGTGGTAATTTGTGTAGTTTGAGTGATTGAGTGAATGACTAGTGATTGGGGATGTTGACGAGTAGTAGTGAGTATTTGATTAGTATGTGTGAGTGTGTGTTTTGTTGATGTGTCGTTTGAGTGGTGATGTAGTTGGCGGCGACCATACCACGTTGAAAGCACCGGTTCTCGTCCGATCACCGCAGTTAAGCAACGTTGGGCCCGGTCAGTACTTGCATGGGTGACCGGCTGGGAATACCGGGTGTCGCCGGCTTTTAACAACCCACACACACAATCTATTTCTCAATCGTCAACAACAACAACTACTACATCGATCAATCCCAATGACCGAAACTACCGCCACTACAATTATACACATTGTTCCCATTCACATCTAATTAATATTATTATTTTCATTACTATTCTGGCCACACTGTCTCACACACACACACTTGATCAACTCGCATCACAACTATCCAACACACTGTCAGTCTATTTCACCTCACCTCTACACCATACAACCAGTCCACATGAAACACATCCAACCACACACTGTCTCAACACAACAAACCAGTCATATTGCCAGTCAAACATTAGCATACACCAAACATACACAGTCACAATATCATCACGTGCACATCGACAACCAGATACACCAGTAGACGACATGTACACCACGTTCATGATGACTCTTCATGATGACTGTTCATGATGACTAGTGAGTGGAAAAGTGCAATGACTAATTGACTGACAATGCGGATTTCCATTGGACTCCAGTTGTGAACAAGCAATCTGGTGATCAGACAGACATTGGATTCAGTTGTATGTGTTGATTGATGTTGCCTGATATCTATCTGTTGGCTGTGTGACTGATGAATGAGTGATACAGACTGGAGTGGATTTGATCAGTGTATGTGGTCGGTGCATTGAATGGATATGTGGAGCAGTTAGTGGTAGTTGTTGTGACAATTGTCAGTGTGACTGACTGTGGTAATTTGTGTAGTTTGAGTGATTGAGTGAATGACTAGTGATTGGGGATGTTGACGAGTAGTAGTGAGTATTTGATTAGTATGTGTGAGTGTGTGTTTTGTTGATGTGTCGTTTGAGTGGTGATGTAGTTGGCGGCGACCATACCACGTTGAAAGCACCGGTTCTCGTCCGATCACCGCAGTTAAGCAACGTTGGGCCCGGTCAGTACTTGCATGGGTGACCGGCTGGGAATACCGGGTGTCGCCGGCTTTTAACAACCCACACACACAATCTATTTCTCAATCGTCAACAACAACAACTACTACATCGATCAATCCCAATGACCGAAACTACCGCCACTACAATTATACACATTGTTCCCATTCACATCTAATTAATATTATTATTTTCATTACTATTCTGGCCACACTGTCTCACACACACACACTTGATCAACTCGCATCACAACTATCCAACACACTGTCAGTCTATTTCACCTCACCTCTACACCATACAACCAGTCCACATGAAACACATCCAACCACACACTGTCTCAACACAACAAACCAGTCATATTGCCAGTCAAACATTAGCATACACCAAACATACACAGTCACAATATCATCACGTGCACATCGACAACCAGATACACCAGTAGACGACATGTACACCACGTTCATGATGACTCTTCATGATGACTGTTCATGATGACTAGTGAGTGGAAAAGTGCAATGACTAATTGACTGACAATGCGGATTTCCATTGGACTCCAGTTGTGAACAAGCAATCTGGTGATCAGACAGACATTGGATTCAGTTGTATGTGTTGATTGATGTTGCCTGATATCTATCTGTTGGCTGTGTGACTGATGAATGAGTGATACAGACTGGAGTGGATTTGATCAGTGTATGTGGTCGGTGCATTGAATGGATATGTGGAGCAGTTAGTGGTAGTTGTTGTGACAATTGTCAGTGTGACTGACTGTGGTAATTTGTGTAGTTTGAGTGATTGAGTGAATGACTAGTGATTGGGGATGTTGACGAGTAGTAGTGAGTATTTGATTAGTATGTGTGAGTGTGTGTTTTGTTGATGTGTCGTTTGAGTGGTGATGTAGTTGGCGGCGACCATACCACGTTGAAAGCACCGGTTCTCGTCCGATCACCGCAGTTAAGCAACGTTGGGCCCGGTCAGTACTTGCATGGGTGACCGGCTGGGAATACCGGGTGTCGCCGGCTTTTAACAACCCACACACACAATCTATTTCTCAATCGTCAACAACAACAACTACTACATCGATCAATCCCAATGACCGAAACTACCGCCACTACAATTATACACATTGTTCCCATTCACATCTAATTAATATTATTATTTTCATTACTATTCTGGCCACACTGTCTCACACACACACACTTGATCAACTCGCATCACAACTATCCAACACACTGTCAGTCTATTTCACCTCACCTCTACACCATACAACCAGTCCACATGAAACACATCCAACCACACACTGTCTCAACACAACAAACCAGTCATATTGCCAGTCAAACATTAGCATACACCAAACATACACAGTCACAATATCATCACGTGCACATCGACAACCAGATACACCAGTAGACGACATGTACACCACGTTCATGATGACTCTTCATGATGACTGTTCATGATGACTAGTGAGTGGAAAAGTGCAATGACTAATTGACTGACAATGCGGATTTCCATTGGACTCCAGTTGTGAACAAGCAATCTGGTGATCAGACAGACATTGGATTCAGTTGTATGTGTTGATTGATGTTGCCTGATATCTATCTGTTGGCTGTGTGACTGATGAATGAGTGATACAGACTGGAGTGGATTTGATCAGTGTATGTGGTCGGTGCATTGAATGGATATGTGGAGCAGTTAGTGGTAGTTGTTGTGACAATTGTCAGTGTGACTGACTGTGGTAATTTGTGTAGTTTGAGTGATTGAGTGAATGACTAGTGATTGGGGATGTTGACGAGTAGTAGTGAGTATTTGATTAGTATGTGTGAGTGTGTGTTTTGTTGATGTGTCGTTTGAGTGGTGATGTAGTTGGCGGCGACCATACCACGTTGAAAGCACCGGTTCTCGTCCGATCACCGCAGTTAAGCAACGTTGGGCCCGGTCAGTACTTGCATGGGTGACCGGCTGGGAATACCGGGTGTCGCCGGCTTTTAACAACCCACACACACAATCTATTTCTCAATCGTCAACAACAACAACTACTACATCGATCAATCCCAATGACCGAAACTACCGCCACTACAATTATACACATTGTTCCCATTCACATCTAATTAATATTATTATTTTCATTACTATTCTGGCCACACTGTCTCACACACACACACTTGATCAACTCGCATCACAACTATCCAACACACTGTCAGTCTATTTCACCTCACCTCTACACCATACAACCAGTCCACATGAAACACATCCAACCACACACTGTCTCAACACAACAAACCAGTCATATTGCCAGTCAAACATTAGCATACACCAAACATACACAGTCACAATATCATCACGTGCACATCGACAACCAGATACACCAGTAGACGACATGTACACCACGTTCATGATGACTCTTCATGATGACTGTTCATGATGACTAGTGAGTGGAAAAGTGCAATGACTAATTGACTGACAATGCGGATTTCCATTGGACTCCAGTTGTGAACAAGCAATCTGGTGATCAGACAGACATTGGATTCAGTTGTATGTGTTGATTGATGTTGCCTGATATCTATCTGTTGGCTGTGTGACTGATGAATGAGTGATACAGACTGGAGTGGATTTGATCAGTGTATGTGGTCGGTGCATTGAATGGATATGTGGAGCAGTTAGTGGTAGTTGTTGTGACAATTGTCAGTGTGACTGACTGTGGTAATTTGTGTAGTTTGAGTGATTGAGTGAATGACTAGTGATTGGGGATGTTGACGAGTAGTAGTGAGTATTTGATTAGTATGTGTGAGTGTGTGTTTTGTTGATGTGTCGTTTGAGTGGTGATGTAGTTGGCGGCGACCATACCACGTTGAAAGCACCGGTTCTCGTCCGATCACCGCAGTTAAGCAACGTTGGGCCCGGTCAGTACTTGCATGGGTGACCGGCTGGGAATACCGGGTGTCGCCGGCTTTTAACAACCCACACACACAATCTATTTCTCAATCGTCAACAACAACAACTACTACATCGATCAATCCCAATGACCGAAACTACCGCCACTACAATTATACACATTGTTCCCATTCACATCTAATTAATATTATTATTTTCATTACTATTCTGGCCACACTGTCTCACACACACACACTTGATCAACTCGCATCACAACTATCCAACACACTGTCAGTCTATTTCACCTCACCTCTACACCATACAACCAGTCCACATGAAACACATCCAACCACACACTGTCTCAACACAACAAACCAGTCATATTGCCAGTCAAACATTAGCATACACCAAACATACACAGTCACAATATCATCACGTGCACATCGACAACCAGATACACCAGTAGACGACATGTACACCACGTTCATGATGACTCTTCATGATGACTGTTCATGATGACTAGTGAGTGGAAAAGTGCAATGACTAATTGACTGACAATGCGGATTTCCATTGGACTCCAGTTGTGAACAAGCAATCTGGTGATCAGACAGACATTGGATTCAGTTGTATGTGTTGATTGATGTTGCCTGATATCTATCTGTTGGCTGTGTGACTGATGAATGAGTGATACAGACTGGAGTGGATTTGATCAGTGTATGTGGTCGGTGCATTGAATGGATATGTGGAGCAGTTAGTGGTAGTTGTTGTGACAATTGTCAGTGTGACTGACTGTGGTAATTTGTGTAGTTTGAGTGATTGAGTGAATGACTAGTGATTGGGGATGTTGACGAGTAGTAGTGAGTATTTGATTAGTATGTGTGAGTGTGTGTTTTGTTGATGTGTCGTTTGAGTGGTGATGTAGTTGGCGGCGACCATACCACGTTGAAAGCACCGGTTCTCGTCCGATCACCGCAGTTAAGCAACGTTGGGCCCGGTCAGTACTTGCATGGGTGACCGGCTGGGAATACCGGGTGTCGCCGGCTTTTAACAACCCACACACACAATCTATTTCTCAATCGTCAACAACAACAACTACTACATCGATCAATCCCAATGACCGAAACTACCGCCACTACAATTATACACATTGTTCCCATTCACATCTAATTAATATTATTATTTTCATTACTATTCTGGCCACACTGTCTCACACACACACACTTGATCAACTCGCATCACAACTATCCAACACACTGTCAGTCTATTTCACCTCACCTCTACACCATACAACCAGTCCACATGAAACACATCCAACCACACACTGTCTCAACACAACAAACCAGTCATATTGCCAGTCAAACATTAGCATACACCAAACATACACAGTCACAATATCATCACGTGCACATCGACAACCAGATACACCAGTAGACGACATGTACACCACGTTCATGATGACTCTTCATGATGACTGTTCATGATGACTAGTGAGTGGAAAAGTGCAATGACTAATTGACTGACAATGCGGATTTCCATTGGACTCCAGTTGTGAACAAGCAATCTGGTGATCAGACAGACATTGGATTCAGTTGTATGTGTTGATTGATGTTGCCTGATATCTATCTGTTGGCTGTGTGACTGATGAATGAGTGATACAGACTGGAGTGGATTTGATCAGTGTATGTGGTCGGTGCATTGAATGGATATGTGGAGCAGTTAGTGGTAGTTGTTGTGACAATTGTCAGTGTGACTGACTGTGGTAATTTGTGTAGTTTGAGTGATTGAGTGAATGACTAGTGATTGGGGATGTTGACGAGTAGTAGTGAGTATTTGATTAGTATGTGTGAGTGTGTGTTTTGTTGATGTGTCGTTTGAGTGGTGATGTAGTTGGCGGCGACCATACCACGTTGAAAGCACCGGTTCTCGTCCGATCACCGCAGTTAAGCAACGTTGGGCCCGGTCAGTACTTGCATGGGTGACCGGCTGGGAATACCGGGTGTCGCCGGCTTTTAACAACCCACACACACAATCTATTTCTCAATCGTCAACAACAACAACTACTACATCGATCAATCCCAATGACCGAAACTACCGCCACTACAATTATACACATTGTTCCCATTCACATCTAATTAATATTATTATTTTCATTACTATTCTGGCCACACTGTCTCACACACACACACTTGATCAACTCGCATCACAACTATCCAACACACTGTCAGTCTATTTCACCTCACCTCTACACCATACAACCAGTCCACATGAAACACATCCAACCACACACTGTCTCAACACAACAAACCAGTCATATTGCCAGTCAAACATTAGCATACACCAAACATACACAGTCACAATATCATCACGTGCACATCGACAACCAGATACACCAGTAGACGACATGTACACCACGTTCATGATGACTCTTCATGATGACTGTTCATGATGACTAGTGAGTGGAAAAGTGCAATGACTAATTGACTGACAATGCGGATTTCCATTGGACTCCAGTTGTGAACAAGCAATCTGGTGATCAGACAGACATTGGATTCAGTTGTATGTGTTGATTGATGTTGCCTGATATCTATCTGTTGGCTGTGTGACTGATGAATGAGTGATACAGACTGGAGTGGATTTGATCAGTGTATGTGGTCGGTGCATTGAATGGATATGTGGAGCAGTTAGTGGTAGTTGTTGTGACAATTGTCAGTGTGACTGACTGTGGTAATTTGTGTAGTTTGAGTGATTGAGTGAATGACTAGTGATTGGGGATGTTGACGAGTAGTAGTGAGTATTTGATTAGTATGTGTGAGTGTGTGTTTTGTTGATGTGTCGTTTGAGTGGTGATGTAGTTGGCGGCGACCATACCACGTTGAAAGCACCGGTTCTCGTCCGATCACCGCAGTTAAGCAACGTTGGGCCCGGTCAGTACTTGCATGGGTGACCGGCTGGGAATACCGGGTGTCGCCGGCTTTTAACAACCCACACACACAATCTATTTCTCAATCGTCAACAACAACAACTACTACATCGATCAATCCCAATGACCGAAACTACCGCCACTACAATTATACACATTGTTCCCATTCACATCTAATTAATATTATTATTTTCATTACTATTCTGGCCACACTGTCTCACACACACACACTTGATCAACTCGCATCACAACTATCCAACACACTGTCAGTCTATTTCACCTCACCTCTACACCATACAACCAGTCCACATGAAACACATCCAACCACACACTGTCTCAACACAACAAACCAGTCATATTGCCAGTCAAACATTAGCATACACCAAACATACACAGTCACAATATCATCACGTGCACATCGACAACCAGATACACCAGTAGACGACATGTACACCACGTTCATGATGACTCTTCATGATGACTGTTCATGATGACTAGTGAGTGGAAAAGTGCAATGACTAATTGACTGACAATGCGGATTTCCATTGGACTCCAGTTGTGAACAAGCAATCTGGTGATCAGACAGACATTGGATTCAGTTGTATGTGTTGATTGATGTTGCCTGATATCTATCTGTTGGCTGTGTGACTGATGAATGAGTGATACAGACTGGAGTGGATTTGATCAGTGTATGTGGTCGGTGCATTGAATGGATATGTGGAGCAGTTAGTGGTAGTTGTTGTGACAATTGTCAGTGTGACTGACTGTGGTAATTTGTGTAGTTTGAGTGATTGAGTGAATGACTAGTGATTGGGGATGTTGACGAGTAGTAGTGAGTATTTGATTAGTATGTGTGAGTGTGTGTTTTGTTGATGTGTCGTTTGAGTGGTGATGTAGTTGGCGGCGACCATACCACGTTGAAAGCACCGGTTCTCGTCCGATCACCGCAGTTAAGCAACGTTGGGCCCGGTCAGTACTTGCATGGGTGACCGGCTGGGAATACCGGGTGTCGCCGGCTTTTAACAACCCACACACACAATCTATTTCTCAATCGTCAACAACAACAACTACTACATCGATCAATCCCAATGACCGAAACTACCGCCACTACAATTATACACATTGTTCCCATTCACATCTAATTAATATTATTATTTTCATTACTATTCTGGCCACACTGTCTCACACACACACACTTGATCAACTCGCATCACAACTATCCAACACACTGTCAGTCTATTTCACCTCACCTCTACACCATACAACCAGTCCACATGAAACACATCCAACCACACACTGTCTCAACACAACAAACCAGTCATATTGCCAGTCAAACATTAGCATACACCAAACATACACAGTCACAATATCATCACGTGCACATCGACAACCAGATACACCAGTAGACGACATGTACACCACGTTCATGATGACTCTTCATGATGACTGTTCATGATGACTAGTGAGTGGAAAAGTGCAATGACTAATTGACTGACAATGCGGATTTCCATTGGACTCCAGTTGTGAACAAGCAATCTGGTGATCAGACAGACATTGGATTCAGTTGTATGTGTTGATTGATGTTGCCTGATATCTATCTGTTGGCTGTGTGACTGATGAATGAGTGATACAGACTGGAGTGGATTTGATCAGTGTATGTGGTCGGTGCATTGAATGGATATGTGGAGCAGTTAGTGGTAGTTGTTGTGACAATTGTCAGTGTGACTGACTGTGGTAATTTGTGTAGTTTGAGTGATTGAGTGAATGACTAGTGATTGGGGATGTTGACGAGTAGTAGTGAGTATTTGATTAGTATGTGTGAGTGTGTGTTTTGTTGATGTGTCGTTTGAGTGGTGATGTAGTTGGCGGCGACCATACCACGTTGAAAGCACCGGTTCTCGTCCGATCACCGCAGTTAAGCAACGTTGGGCCCGGTCAGTACTTGCATGGGTGACCGGCTGGGAATACCGGGTGTCGCCGGCTTTTAACAACCCACACACACAATCTATTTCTCAATCGTCAACAACAACAACTACTACATCGATCAATCCCAATGACCGAAACTACCGCCACTACAATTATACACATTGTTCCCATTCACATCTAATTAATATTATTATTTTCATTACTATTCTGGCCACACTGTCTCACACACACACACTTGATCAACTCGCATCACAACTATCCAACACACTGTCAGTCTATTTCACCTCACCTCTACACCATACAACCAGTCCACATGAAACACATCCAACCACACACTGTCTCAACACAACAAACCAGTCATATTGCCAGTCAAACATTAGCATACACCAAACATACACAGTCACAATATCATCACGTGCACATCGACAACCAGATACACCAGTAGACGACATGTACACCACGTTCATGATGACTCTTCATGATGACTGTTCATGATGACTAGTGAGTGGAAAAGTGCAATGACTAATTGACTGACAATGCGGATTTCCATTGGACTCCAGTTGTGAACAAGCAATCTGGTGATCAGACAGACATTGGATTCAGTTGTATGTGTTGATTGATGTTGCCTGATATCTATCTGTTGGCTGTGTGACTGATGAATGAGTGATACAGACTGGAGTGGATTTGATCAGTGTATGTGGTCGGTGCATTGAATGGATATGTGGAGCAGTTAGTGGTAGTTGTTGTGACAATTGTCAGTGTGACTGACTGTGGTAATTTGTGTAGTTTGAGTGATTGAGTGAATGACTAGTGATTGGGGATGTTGACGAGTAGTAGTGAGTATTTGATTAGTATGTGTGAGTGTGTGTTTTGTTGATGTGTCGTTTGAGTGGTGATGTAGTTGGCGGCGACCATACCACGTTGAAAGCACCGGTTCTCGTCCGATCACCGCAGTTAAGCAACGTTGGGCCCGGTCAGTACTTGCATGGGTGACCGGCTGGGAATACCGGGTGTCGCCGGCTTTTAACAACCCACACACACAATCTATTTCTCAATCGTCAACAACAACAACTACTACATCGATCAATCCCAATGACCGAAACTACCGCCACTACAATTATACACATTGTTCCCATTCACATCTAATTAATATTATTATTTTCATTACTATTCTGGCCACACTGTCTCACACACACACACTTGATCAACTCGCATCACAACTATCCAACACACTGTCAGTCTATTTCACCTCACCTCTACACCATACAACCAGTCCACATGAAACACATCCAACCACACACTGTCTCAACACAACAAACCAGTCATATTGCCAGTCAAACATTAGCATACACCAAACATACACAGTCACAATATCATCACGTGCACATCGACAACCAGATACACCAGTAGACGACATGTACACCACGTTCATGATGACTCTTCATGATGACTGTTCATGATGACTAGTGAGTGGAAAAGTGCAATGACTAATTGACTGACAATGCGGATTTCCATTGGACTCCAGTTGTGAACAAGCAATCTGGTGATCAGACAGACATTGGATTCAGTTGTATGTGTTGATTGATGTTGCCTGATATCTATCTGTTGGCTGTGTGACTGATGAATGAGTGATACAGACTGGAGTGGATTTGATCAGTGTATGTGGTCGGTGCATTGAATGGATATGTGGAGCAGTTAGTGGTAGTTGTTGTGACAATTGTCAGTGTGACTGACTGTGGTAATTTGTGTAGTTTGAGTGATTGAGTGAATGACTAGTGATTGGGGATGTTGACGAGTAGTAGTGAGTATTTGATTAGTATGTGTGAGTGTGTGTTTTGTTGATGTGTCGTTTGAGTGGTGATGTAGTTGGCGGCGACCATACCACGTTGAAAGCACCGGTTCTCGTCCGATCACCGCAGTTAAGCAACGTTGGGCCCGGTCAGTACTTGCATGGGTGACCGGCTGGGAATACCGGGTGTCGCCGGCTTTTAACAACCCACACACACAATCTATTTCTCAATCGTCAACAACAACAACTACTACATCGATCAATCCCAATGACCGAAACTACCGCCACTACAATTATACACATTGTTCCCATTCACATCTAATTAATATTATTATTTTCATTACTATTCTGGCCACACTGTCTCACACACACACACTTGATCAACTCGCATCACAACTATCCAACACACTGTCAGTCTATTTCACCTCACCTCTACACCATACAACCAGTCCACATGAAACACATCCAACCACACACTGTCTCAACACAACAAACCAGTCATATTGCCAGTCAAACATTAGCATACACCAAACATACACAGTCACAATATCATCACGTGCACATCGACAACCAGATACACCAGTAGACGACATGTACACCACGTTCATGATGACTCTTCATGATGACTGTTCATGATGACTAGTGAGTGGAAAAGTGCAATGACTAATTGACTGACAATGCGGATTTCCATTGGACTCCAGTTGTGAACAAGCAATCTGGTGATCAGACAGACATTGGATTCAGTTGTATGTGTTGATTGATGTTGCCTGATATCTATCTGTTGGCTGTGTGACTGATGAATGAGTGATACAGACTGGAGTGGATTTGATCAGTGTATGTGGTCGGTGCATTGAATGGATATGTGGAGCAGTTAGTGGTAGTTGTTGTGACAATTGTCAGTGTGACTGACTGTGGTAATTTGTGTAGTTTGAGTGATTGAGTGAATGACTAGTGATTGGGGATGTTGACGAGTAGTAGTGAGTATTTGATTAGTATGTGTGAGTGTGTGTTTTGTTGATGTGTCGTTTGAGTGGTGATGTAGTTGGCGGCGACCATACCACGTTGAAAGCACCGGTTCTCGTCCGATCACCGCAGTTAAGCAACGTTGGGCCCGGTCAGTACTTGCATGGGTGACCGGCTGGGAATACCGGGTGTCGCCGGCTTTTAACAACCCACACACACAATCTATTTCTCAATCGTCAACAACAACAACTACTACATCGATCAATCCCAATGACCGAAACTACCGCCACTACAATTATACACATTGTTCCCATTCACATCTAATTAATATTATTATTTTCATTACTATTCTGGCCACACTGTCTCACACACACACACTTGATCAACTCGCATCACAACTATCCAACACACTGTCAGTCTATTTCACCTCACCTCTACACCATACAACCAGTCCACATGAAACACATCCAACCACACACTGTCTCAACACAACAAACCAGTCATATTGCCAGTCAAACATTAGCATACACCAAACATACACAGTCACAATATCATCACGTGCACATCGACAACCAGATACACCAGTAGACGACATGTACACCACGTTCATGATGACTCTTCATGATGACTGTTCATGATGACTAGTGAGTGGAAAAGTGCAATGACTAATTGACTGACAATGCGGATTTCCATTGGACTCCAGTTGTGAACAAGCAATCTGGTGATCAGACAGACATTGGATTCAGTTGTATGTGTTGATTGATGTTGCCTGATATCTATCTGTTGGCTGTGTGACTGATGAATGAGTGATACAGACTGGAGTGGATTTGATCAGTGTATGTGGTCGGTGCATTGAATGGATATGTGGAGCAGTTAGTGGTAGTTGTTGTGACAATTGTCAGTGTGACTGACTGTGGTAATTTGTGTAGTTTGAGTGATTGAGTGAATGACTAGTGATTGGGGATGTTGACGAGTAGTAGTGAGTATTTGATTAGTATGTGTGAGTGTGTGTTTTGTTGATGTGTCGTTTGAGTGGTGATGTAGTTGGCGGCGACCATACCACGTTGAAAGCACCGGTTCTCGTCCGATCACCGCAGTTAAGCAACGTTGGGCCCGGTCAGTACTTGCATGGGTGACCGGCTGGGAATACCGGGTGTCGCCGGCTTTTAACAACCCACACACACAATCTATTTCTCAATCGTCAACAACAACAACTACTACATCGATCAATCCCAATGACCGAAACTACCGCCACTACAATTATACACATTGTTCCCATTCACATCTAATTAATATTATTATTTTCATTACTATTCTGGCCACACTGTCTCACACACACACACTTGATCAACTCGCATCACAACTATCCAACACACTGTCAGTCTATTTCACCTCACCTCTACACCATACAACCAGTCCACATGAAACACATCCAACCACACACTGTCTCAACACAACAAACCAGTCATATTGCCAGTCAAACATTAGCATACACCAAACATACACAGTCACAATATCATCACGTGCACATCGACAACCAGATACACCAGTAGACGACATGTACACCACGTTCATGATGACTCTTCATGATGACTGTTCATGATGACTAGTGAGTGGAAAAGTGCAATGACTAATTGACTGACAATGCGGATTTCCATTGGACTCCAGTTGTGAACAAGCAATCTGGTGATCAGACAGACATTGGATTCAGTTGTATGTGTTGATTGATGTTGCCTGATATCTATCTGTTGGCTGTGTGACTGATGAATGAGTGATACAGACTGGAGTGGATTTGATCAGTGTATGTGGTCGGTGCATTGAATGGATATGTGGAGCAGTTAGTGGTAGTTGTTGTGACAATTGTCAGTGTGACTGACTGTGGTAATTTGTGTAGTTTGAGTGATTGAGTGAATGACTAGTGATTGGGGATGTTGACGAGTAGTAGTGAGTATTTGATTAGTATGTGTGAGTGTGTGTTTTGTTGATGTGTCGTTTGAGTGGTGATGTAGTTGGCGGCGACCATACCACGTTGAAAGCACCGGTTCTCGTCCGATCACCGCAGTTAAGCAACGTTGGGCCCGGTCAGTACTTGCATGGGTGACCGGCTGGGAATACCGGGTGTCGCCGGCTTTTAACAACCCACACACACAATCTATTTCTCAATCGTCAACAACAACAACTACTACATCGATCAATCCCAATGACCGAAACTACCGCCACTACAATTATACACATTGTTCCCATTCACATCTAATTAATATTATTATTTTCATTACTATTCTGGCCACACTGTCTCACACACACACACTTGATCAACTCGCATCACAACTATCCAACACACTGTCAGTCTATTTCACCTCACCTCTACACCATACAACCAGTCCACATGAAACACATCCAACCACACACTGTCTCAACACAACAAACCAGTCATATTGCCAGTCAAACATTAGCATACACCAAACATACACAGTCACAATATCATCACGTGCACATCGACAACCAGATACACCAGTAGACGACATGTACACCACGTTCATGATGACTCTTCATGATGACTGTTCATGATGACTAGTGAGTGGAAAAGTGCAATGACTAATTGACTGACAATGCGGATTTCCATTGGACTCCAGTTGTGAACAAGCAATCTGGTGATCAGACAGACATTGGATTCAGTTGTATGTGTTGATTGATGTTGCCTGATATCTATCTGTTGGCTGTGTGACTGATGAATGAGTGATACAGACTGGAGTGGATTTGATCAGTGTATGTGGTCGGTGCATTGAATGGATATGTGGAGCAGTTAGTGGTAGTTGTTGTGACAATTGTCAGTGTGACTGACTGTGGTAATTTGTGTAGTTTGAGTGATTGAGTGAATGACTAGTGATTGGGGATGTTGACGAGTAGTAGTGAGTATTTGATTAGTATGTGTGAGTGTGTGTTTTGTTGATGTGTCGTTTGAGTGGTGATGTAGTTGGCGGCGACCATACCACGTTGAAAGCACCGGTTCTCGTCCGATCACCGCAGTTAAGCAACGTTGGGCCCGGTCAGTACTTGCATGGGTGACCGGCTGGGAATACCGGGTGTCGCCGGCTTTTAACAACCCACACACACAATCTATTTCTCAATCGTCAACAACAACAACTACTACATCGATCAATCCCAATGACCGAAACTACCGCCACTACAATTATACACATTGTTCCCATTCACATCTAATTAATATTATTATTTTCATTACTATTCTGGCCACACTGTCTCACACACACACACTTGATCAACTCGCATCACAACTATCCAACACACTGTCAGTCTATTTCACCTCACCTCTACACCATACAACCAGTCCACATGAAACACATCCAACCACACACTGTCTCAACACAACAAACCAGTCATATTGCCAGTCAAACATTAGCATACACCAAACATACACAGTCACAATATCATCACGTGCACATCGACAACCAGATACACCAGTAGACGACATGTACACCACGTTCATGATGACTCTTCATGATGACTGTTCATGATGACTAGTGAGTGGAAAAGTGCAATGACTAATTGACTGACAATGCGGATTTCCATTGGACTCCAGTTGTGAACAAGCAATCTGGTGATCAGACAGACATTGGATTCAGTTGTATGTGTTGATTGATGTTGCCTGATATCTATCTGTTGGCTGTGTGACTGATGAATGAGTGATACAGACTGGAGTGGATTTGATCAGTGTATGTGGTCGGTGCATTGAATGGATATGTGGAGCAGTTAGTGGTAGTTGTTGTGACAATTGTCAGTGTGACTGACTGTGGTAATTTGTGTAGTTTGAGTGATTGAGTGAATGACTAGTGATTGGGGATGTTGACGAGTAGTAGTGAGTATTTGATTAGTATGTGTGAGTGTGTGTTTTGTTGATGTGTCGTTTGAGTGGTGATGTAGTTGGCGGCGACCATACCACGTTGAAAGCACCGGTTCTCGTCCGATCACCGCAGTTAAGCAACGTTGGGCCCGGTCAGTACTTGCATGGGTGACCGGCTGGGAATACCGGGTGTCGCCGGCTTTTAACAACCCACACACACAATCTATTTCTCAATCGTCAACAACAACAACTACTACATCGATCAATCCCAATGACCGAAACTACCGCCACTACAATTATACACATTGTTCCCATTCACATCTAATTAATATTATTATTTTCATTACTATTCTGGCCACACTGTCTCACACACACACACTTGATCAACTCGCATCACAACTATCCAACACACTGTCAGTCTATTTCACCTCACCTCTACACCATACAACCAGTCCACATGAAACACATCCAACCACACACTGTCTCAACACAACAAACCAGTCATATTGCCAGTCAAACATTAGCATACACCAAACATACACAGTCACAATATCATCACGTGCACATCGACAACCAGATACACCAGTAGACGACATGTACACCACGTTCATGATGACTCTTCATGATGACTGTTCATGATGACTAGTGAGTGGAAAAGTGCAATGACTAATTGACTGACAATGCGGATTTCCATTGGACTCCAGTTGTGAACAAGCAATCTGGTGATCAGACAGACATTGGATTCAGTTGTATGTGTTGATTGATGTTGCCTGATATCTATCTGTTGGCTGTGTGACTGATGAATGAGTGATACAGACTGGAGTGGATTTGATCAGTGTATGTGGTCGGTGCATTGAATGGATATGTGGAGCAGTTAGTGGTAGTTGTTGTGACAATTGTCAGTGTGACTGACTGTGGTAATTTGTGTAGTTTGAGTGATTGAGTGAATGACTAGTGATTGGGGATGTTGACGAGTAGTAGTGAGTATTTGATTAGTATGTGTGAGTGTGTGTTTTGTTGATGTGTCGTTTGAGTGGTGATGTAGTTGGCGGCGACCATACCACGTTGAAAGCACCGGTTCTCGTCCGATCACCGCAGTTAAGCAACGTTGGGCCCGGTCAGTACTTGCATGGGTGACCGGCTGGGAATACCGGGTGTCGCCGGCTTTTAACAACCCACACACACAATCTATTTCTCAATCGTCAACAACAACAACTACTACATCGATCAATCCCAATGACCGAAACTACCGCCACTACAATTATACACATTGTTCCCATTCACATCTAATTAATATTATTATTTTCATTACTATTCTGGCCACACTGTCTCACACACACACACTTGATCAACTCGCATCACAACTATCCAACACACTGTCAGTCTATTTCACCTCACCTCTACACCATACAACCAGTCCACATGAAACACATCCAACCACACACTGTCTCAACACAACAAACCAGTCATATTGCCAGTCAAACATTAGCATACACCAAACATACACAGTCACAATATCATCACGTGCACATCGACAACCAGATACACCAGTAGACGACATGTACACCACGTTCATGATGACTCTTCATGATGACTGTTCATGATGACTAGTGAGTGGAAAAGTGCAATGACTAATTGACTGACAATGCGGATTTCCATTGGACTCCAGTTGTGAACAAGCAATCTGGTGATCAGACAGACATTGGATTCAGTTGTATGTGTTGATTGATGTTGCCTGATATCTATCTGTTGGCTGTGTGACTGATGAATGAGTGATACAGACTGGAGTGGATTTGATCAGTGTATGTGGTCGGTGCATTGAATGGATATGTGGAGCAGTTAGTGGTAGTTGTTGTGACAATTGTCAGTGTGACTGACTGTGGTAATTTGTGTAGTTTGAGTGATTGAGTGAATGACTAGTGATTGGGGATGTTGACGAGTAGTAGTGAGTATTTGATTAGTATGTGTGAGTGTGTGTTTTGTTGATGTGTCGTTTGAGTGGTGATGTAGTTGGCGGCGACCATACCACGTTGAAAGCACCGGTTCTCGTCCGATCACCGCAGTTAAGCAACGTTGGGCCCGGTCAGTACTTGCATGGGTGACCGGCTGGGAATACCGGGTGTCGCCGGCTTTTAACAACCCACACACACAATCTATTTCTCAATCGTCAACAACAACAACTACTACATCGATCAATCCCAATGACCGAAACTACCGCCACTACAATTATACACATTGTTCCCATTCACATCTAATTAATATTATTATTTTCATTACTATTCTGGCCACACTGTCTCACACACACACACTTGATCAACTCGCATCACAACTATCCAACACACTGTCAGTCTATTTCACCTCACCTCTACACCATACAACCAGTCCACATGAAACACATCCAACCACACACTGTCTCAACACAACAAACCAGTCATATTGCCAGTCAAACATTAGCATACACCAAACATACACAGTCACAATATCATCACGTGCACATCGACAACCAGATACACCAGTAGACGACATGTACACCACGTTCATGATGACTCTTCATGATGACTGTTCATGATGACTAGTGAGTGGAAAAGTGCAATGACTAATTGACTGACAATGCGGATTTCCATTGGACTCCAGTTGTGAACAAGCAATCTGGTGATCAGACAGACATTGGATTCAGTTGTATGTGTTGATTGATGTTGCCTGATATCTATCTGTTGGCTGTGTGACTGATGAATGAGTGATACAGACTGGAGTGGATTTGATCAGTGTATGTGGTCGGTGCATTGAATGGATATGTGGAGCAGTTAGTGGTAGTTGTTGTGACAATTGTCAGTGTGACTGACTGTGGTAATTTGTGTAGTTTGAGTGATTGAGTGAATGACTAGTGATTGGGGATGTTGACGAGTAGTAGTGAGTATTTGATTAGTATGTGTGAGTGTGTGTTTTGTTGATGTGTCGTTTGAGTGGTGATGTAGTTGGCGGCGACCATACCACGTTGAAAGCACCGGTTCTCGTCCGATCACCGCAGTTAAGCAACGTTGGGCCCGGTCAGTACTTGCATGGGTGACCGGCTGGGAATACCGGGTGTCGCCGGCTTTTAACAACCCACACACACAATCTATTTCTCAATCGTCAACAACAACAACTACTACATCGATCAATCCCAATGACCGAAACTACCGCCACTACAATTATACACATTGTTCCCATTCACATCTAATTAATATTATTATTTTCATTACTATTCTGGCCACACTGTCTCACACACACACACTTGATCAACTCGCATCACAACTATCCAACACACTGTCAGTCTATTTCACCTCACCTCTACACCATACAACCAGTCCACATGAAACACATCCAACCACACACTGTCTCAACACAACAAACCAGTCATATTGCCAGTCAAACATTAGCATACACCAAACATACACAGTCACAATATCATCACGTGCACATCGACAACCAGATACACCAGTAGACGACATGTACACCACGTTCATGATGACTCTTCATGATGACTGTTCATGATGACTAGTGAGTGGAAAAGTGCAATGACTAATTGACTGACAATGCGGATTTCCATTGGACTCCAGTTGTGAACAAGCAATCTGGTGATCAGACAGACATTGGATTCAGTTGTATGTGTTGATTGATGTTGCCTGATATCTATCTGTTGGCTGTGTGACTGATGAATGAGTGATACAGACTGGAGTGGATTTGATCAGTGTATGTGGTCGGTGCATTGAATGGATATGTGGAGCAGTTAGTGGTAGTTGTTGTGACAATTGTCAGTGTGACTGACTGTGGTAATTTGTGTAGTTTGAGTGATTGAGTGAATGACTAGTGATTGGGGATGTTGACGAGTAGTAGTGAGTATTTGATTAGTATGTGTGAGTGTGTGTTTTGTTGATGTGTCGTTTGAGTGGTGATGTAGTTGGCGGCGACCATACCACGTTGAAAGCACCGGTTCTCGTCCGATCACCGCAGTTAAGCAACGTTGGGCCCGGTCAGTACTTGCATGGGTGACCGGCTGGGAATACCGGGTGTCGCCGGCTTTTAACAACCCACACACACAATCTATTTCTCAATCGTCAACAACAACAACTACTACATCGATCAATCCCAATGACCGAAACTACCGCCACTACAATTATACACATTGTTCCCATTCACATCTAATTAATATTATTATTTTCATTACTATTCTGGCCACACTGTCTCACACACACACACTTGATCAACTCGCATCACAACTATCCAACACACTGTCAGTCTATTTCACCTCACCTCTACACCATACAACCAGTCCACATGAAACACATCCAACCACACACTGTCTCAACACAACAAACCAGTCATATTGCCAGTCAAACATTAGCATACACCAAACATACACAGTCACAATATCATCACGTGCACATCGACAACCAGATACACCAGTAGACGACATGTACACCACGTTCATGATGACTCTTCATGATGACTGTTCATGATGACTAGTGAGTGGAAAAGTGCAATGACTAATTGACTGACAATGCGGATTTCCATTGGACTCCAGTTGTGAACAAGCAATCTGGTGATCAGACAGACATTGGATTCAGTTGTATGTGTTGATTGATGTTGCCTGATATCTATCTGTTGGCTGTGTGACTGATGAATGAGTGATACAGACTGGAGTGGATTTGATCAGTGTATGTGGTCGGTGCATTGAATGGATATGTGGAGCAGTTAGTGGTAGTTGTTGTGACAATTGTCAGTGTGACTGACTGTGGTAATTTGTGTAGTTTGAGTGATTGAGTGAATGACTAGTGATTGGGGATGTTGACGAGTAGTAGTGAGTATTTGATTAGTATGTGTGAGTGTGTGTTTTGTTGATGTGTCGTTTGAGTGGTGATGTAGTTGGCGGCGACCATACCACGTTGAAAGCACCGGTTCTCGTCCGATCACCGCAGTTAAGCAACGTTGGGCCCGGTCAGTACTTGCATGGGTGACCGGCTGGGAATACCGGGTGTCGCCGGCTTTTAACAACCCACACACACAATCTATTTCTCAATCGTCAACAACAACAACTACTACATCGATCAATCCCAATGACCGAAACTACCGCCACTACAATTATACACATTGTTCCCATTCACATCTAATTAATATTATTATTTTCATTACTATTCTGGCCACACTGTCTCACACACACACACTTGATCAACTCGCATCACAACTATCCAACACACTGTCAGTCTATTTCACCTCACCTCTACACCATACAACCAGTCCACATGAAACACATCCAACCACACACTGTCTCAACACAACAAACCAGTCATATTGCCAGTCAAACATTAGCATACACCAAACATACACAGTCACAATATCATCACGTGCACATCGACAACCAGATACACCAGTAGACGACATGTACACCACGTTCATGATGACTCTTCATGATGACTGTTCATGATGACTAGTGAGTGGAAAAGTGCAATGACTAATTGACTGACAATGCGGATTTCCATTGGACTCCAGTTGTGAACAAGCAATCTGGTGATCAGACAGACATTGGATTCAGTTGTATGTGTTGATTGATGTTGCCTGATATCTATCTGTTGGCTGTGTGACTGATGAATGAGTGATACAGACTGGAGTGGATTTGATCAGTGTATGTGGTCGGTGCATTGAATGGATATGTGGAGCAGTTAGTGGTAGTTGTTGTGACAATTGTCAGTGTGACTGACTGTGGTAATTTGTGTAGTTTGAGTGATTGAGTGAATGACTAGTGATTGGGGATGTTGACGAGTAGTAGTGAGTATTTGATTAGTATGTGTGAGTGTGTGTTTTGTTGATGTGTCGTTTGAGTGGTGATGTAGTTGGCGGCGACCATACCACGTTGAAAGCACCGGTTCTCGTCCGATCACCGCAGTTAAGCAACGTTGGGCCCGGTCAGTACTTGCATGGGTGACCGGCTGGGAATACCGGGTGTCGCCGGCTTTTAACAACCCACACACACAATCTATTTCTCAATCGTCAACAACAACAACTACTACATCGATCAATCCCAATGACCGAAACTACCGCCACTACAATTATACACATTGTTCCCATTCACATCTAATTAATATTATTATTTTCATTACTATTCTGGCCACACTGTCTCACACACACACACTTGATCAACTCGCATCACAACTATCCAACACACTGTCAGTCTATTTCACCTCACCTCTACACCATACAACCAGTCCACATGAAACACATCCAACCACACACTGTCTCAACACAACAAACCAGTCATATTGCCAGTCAAACATTAGCATACACCAAACATACACAGTCACAATATCATCACGTGCACATCGACAACCAGATACACCAGTAGACGACATGTACACCACGTTCATGATGACTCTTCATGATGACTGTTCATGATGACTAGTGAGTGGAAAAGTGCAATGACTAATTGACTGACAATGCGGATTTCCATTGGACTCCAGTTGTGAACAAGCAATCTGGTGATCAGACAGACATTGGATTCAGTTGTATGTGTTGATTGATGTTGCCTGATATCTATCTGTTGGCTGTGTGACTGATGAATGAGTGATACAGACTGGAGTGGATTTGATCAGTGTATGTGGTCGGTGCATTGAATGGATATGTGGAGCAGTTAGTGGTAGTTGTTGTGACAATTGTCAGTGTGACTGACTGTGGTAATTTGTGTAGTTTGAGTGATTGAGTGAATGACTAGTGATTGGGGATGTTGACGAGTAGTAGTGAGTATTTGATTAGTATGTGTGAGTGTGTGTTTTGTTGATGTGTCGTTTGAGTGGTGATGTAGTTGGCGGCGACCATACCACGTTGAAAGCACCGGTTCTCGTCCGATCACCGCAGTTAAGCAACGTTGGGCCCGGTCAGTACTTGCATGGGTGACCGGCTGGGAATACCGGGTGTCGCCGGCTTTTAACAACCCACACACACAATCTATTTCTCAATCGTCAACAACAACAACTACTACATCGATCAATCCCAATGACCGAAACTACCGCCACTACAATTATACACATTGTTCCCATTCACATCTAATTAATATTATTATTTTCATTACTATTCTGGCCACACTGTCTCACACACACACACTTGATCAACTCGCATCACAACTATCCAACACACTGTCAGTCTATTTCACCTCACCTCTACACCATACAACCAGTCCACATGAAACACATCCAACCACACACTGTCTCAACACAACAAACCAGTCATATTGCCAGTCAAACATTAGCATACACCAAACATACACAGTCACAATATCATCACGTGCACATCGACAACCAGATACACCAGTAGACGACATGTACACCACGTTCATGATGACTCTTCATGATGACTGTTCATGATGACTAGTGAGTGGAAAAGTGCAATGACTAATTGACTGACAATGCGGATTTCCATTGGACTCCAGTTGTGAACAAGCAATCTGGTGATCAGACAGACATTGGATTCAGTTGTATGTGTTGATTGATGTTGCCTGATATCTATCTGTTGGCTGTGTGACTGATGAATGAGTGATACAGACTGGAGTGGATTTGATCAGTGTATGTGGTCGGTGCATTGAATGGATATGTGGAGCAGTTAGTGGTAGTTGTTGTGACAATTGTCAGTGTGACTGACTGTGGTAATTTGTGTAGTTTGAGTGATTGAGTGAATGACTAGTGATTGGGGATGTTGACGAGTAGTAGTGAGTATTTGATTAGTATGTGTGAGTGTGTGTTTTGTTGATGTGTCGTTTGAGTGGTGATGTAGTTGGCGGCGACCATACCACGTTGAAAGCACCGGTTCTCGTCCGATCACCGCAGTTAAGCAACGTTGGGCCCGGTCAGTACTTGCATGGGTGACCGGCTGGGAATACCGGGTGTCGCCGGCTTTTAACAACCCACACACACAATCTATTTCTCAATCGTCAACAACAACAACTACTACATCGATCAATCCCAATGACCGAAACTACCGCCACTACAATTATACACATTGTTCCCATTCACATCTAATTAATATTATTATTTTCATTACTATTCTGGCCACACTGTCTCACACACACACACTTGATCAACTCGCATCACAACTATCCAACACACTGTCAGTCTATTTCACCTCACCTCTACACCATACAACCAGTCCACATGAAACACATCCAACCACACACTGTCTCAACACAACAAACCAGTCATATTGCCAGTCAAACATTAGCATACACCAAACATACACAGTCACAATATCATCACGTGCACATCGACAACCAGATACACCAGTAGACGACATGTACACCACGTTCATGATGACTCTTCATGATGACTGTTCATGATGACTAGTGAGTGGAAAAGTGCAATGACTAATTGACTGACAATGCGGATTTCCATTGGACTCCAGTTGTGAACAAGCAATCTGGTGATCAGACAGACATTGGATTCAGTTGTATGTGTTGATTGATGTTGCCTGATATCTATCTGTTGGCTGTGTGACTGATGAATGAGTGATACAGACTGGAGTGGATTTGATCAGTGTATGTGGTCGGTGCATTGAATGGATATGTGGAGCAGTTAGTGGTAGTTGTTGTGACAATTGTCAGTGTGACTGACTGTGGTAATTTGTGTAGTTTGAGTGATTGAGTGAATGACTAGTGATTGGGGATGTTGACGAGTAGTAGTGAGTATTTGATTAGTATGTGTGAGTGTGTGTTTTGTTGATGTGTCGTTTGAGTGGTGATGTAGTTGGCGGCGACCATACCACGTTGAAAGCACCGGTTCTCGTCCGATCACCGCAGTTAAGCAACGTTGGGCCCGGTCAGTACTTGCATGGGTGACCGGCTGGGAATACCGGGTGTCGCCGGCTTTTAACAACCCACACACACAATCTATTTCTCAATCGTCAACAACAACAACTACTACATCGATCAATCCCAATGACCGAAACTACCGCCACTACAATTATACACATTGTTCCCATTCACATCTAATTAATATTATTATTTTCATTACTATTCTGGCCACACTGTCTCACACACACACACTTGATCAACTCGCATCACAACTATCCAACACACTGTCAGTCTATTTCACCTCACCTCTACACCATACAACCAGTCCACATGAAACACATCCAACCACACACTGTCTCAACACAACAAACCAGTCATATTGCCAGTCAAACATTAGCATACACCAAACATACACAGTCACAATATCATCACGTGCACATCGACAACCAGATACACCAGTAGACGACATGTACACCACGTTCATGATGACTCTTCATGATGACTGTTCATGATGACTAGTGAGTGGAAAAGTGCAATGACTAATTGACTGACAATGCGGATTTCCATTGGACTCCAGTTGTGAACAAGCAATCTGGTGATCAGACAGACATTGGATTCAGTTGTATGTGTTGATTGATGTTGCCTGATATCTATCTGTTGGCTGTGTGACTGATGAATGAGTGATACAGACTGGAGTGGATTTGATCAGTGTATGTGGTCGGTGCATTGAATGGATATGTGGAGCAGTTAGTGGTAGTTGTTGTGACAATTGTCAGTGTGACTGACTGTGGTAATTTGTGTAGTTTGAGTGATTGAGTGAATGACTAGTGATTGGGGATGTTGACGAGTAGTAGTGAGTATTTGATTAGTATGTGTGAGTGTGTGTTTTGTTGATGTGTCGTTTGAGTGGTGATGTAGTTGGCGGCGACCATACCACGTTGAAAGCACCGGTTCTCGTCCGATCACCGCAGTTAAGCAACGTTGGGCCCGGTCAGTACTTGCATGGGTGACCGGCTGGGAATACCGGGTGTCGCCGGCTTTTAACAACCCACACACACAATCTATTTCTCAATCGTCAACAACAACAACTACTACATCGATCAATCCCAATGACCGAAACTACCGCCACTACAATTATACACATTGTTCCCATTCACATCTAATTAATATTATTATTTTCATTACTATTCTGGCCACACTGTCTCACACACACACACTTGATCAACTCGCATCACAACTATCCAACACACTGTCAGTCTATTTCACCTCACCTCTACACCATACAACCAGTCCACATGAAACACATCCAACCACACACTGTCTCAACACAACAAACCAGTCATATTGCCAGTCAAACATTAGCATACACCAAACATACACAGTCACAATATCATCACGTGCACATCGACAACCAGATACACCAGTAGACGACATGTACACCACGTTCATGATGACTCTTCATGATGACTGTTCATGATGACTAGTGAGTGGAAAAGTGCAATGACTAATTGACTGACAATGCGGATTTCCATTGGACTCCAGTTGTGAACAAGCAATCTGGTGATCAGACAGACATTGGATTCAGTTGTATGTGTTGATTGATGTTGCCTGATATCTATCTGTTGGCTGTGTGACTGATGAATGAGTGATACAGACTGGAGTGGATTTGATCAGTGTATGTGGTCGGTGCATTGAATGGATATGTGGAGCAGTTAGTGGTAGTTGTTGTGACAATTGTCAGTGTGACTGACTGTGGTAATTTGTGTAGTTTGAGTGATTGAGTGAATGACTAGTGATTGGGGATGTTGACGAGTAGTAGTGAGTATTTGATTAGTATGTGTGAGTGTGTGTTTTGTTGATGTGTCGTTTGAGTGGTGATGTAGTTGGCGGCGACCATACCACGTTGAAAGCACCGGTTCTCGTCCGATCACCGCAGTTAAGCAACGTTGGGCCCGGTCAGTACTTGCATGGGTGACCGGCTGGGAATACCGGGTGTCGCCGGCTTTTAACAACCCACACACACAATCTATTTCTCAATCGTCAACAACAACAACTACTACATCGATCAATCCCAATGACCGAAACTACCGCCACTACAATTATACACATTGTTCCCATTCACATCTAATTAATATTATTATTTTCATTACTATTCTGGCCACACTGTCTCACACACACACACTTGATCAACTCGCATCACAACTATCCAACACACTGTCAGTCTATTTCACCTCACCTCTACACCATACAACCAGTCCACATGAAACACATCCAACCACACACTGTCTCAACACAACAAACCAGTCATATTGCCAGTCAAACATTAGCATACACCAAACATACACAGTCACAATATCATCACGTGCACATCGACAACCAGATACACCAGTAGACGACATGTACACCACGTTCATGATGACTCTTCATGATGACTGTTCATGATGACTAGTGAGTGGAAAAGTGCAATGACTAATTGACTGACAATGCGGATTTCCATTGGACTCCAGTTGTGAACAAGCAATCTGGTGATCAGACAGACATTGGATTCAGTTGTATGTGTTGATTGATGTTGCCTGATATCTATCTGTTGGCTGTGTGACTGATGAATGAGTGATACAGACTGGAGTGGATTTGATCAGTGTATGTGGTCGGTGCATTGAATGGATATGTGGAGCAGTTAGTGGTAGTTGTTGTGACAATTGTCAGTGTGACTGACTGTGGTAATTTGTGTAGTTTGAGTGATTGAGTGAATGACTAGTGATTGGGGATGTTGACGAGTAGTAGTGAGTATTTGATTAGTATGTGTGAGTGTGTGTTTTGTTGATGTGTCGTTTGAGTGGTGATGTAGTTGGCGGCGACCATACCACGTTGAAAGCACCGGTTCTCGTCCGATCACCGCAGTTAAGCAACGTTGGGCCCGGTCAGTACTTGCATGGGTGACCGGCTGGGAATACCGGGTGTCGCCGGCTTTTAACAACCCACACACACAATCTATTTCTCAATCGTCAACAACAACAACTACTACATCGATCAATCCCAATGACCGAAACTACCGCCACTACAATTATACACATTGTTCCCATTCACATCTAATTAATATTATTATTTTCATTACTATTCTGGCCACACTGTCTCACACACACACACTTGATCAACTCGCATCACAACTATCCAACACACTGTCAGTCTATTTCACCTCACCTCTACACCATACAACCAGTCCACATGAAACACATCCAACCACACACTGTCTCAACACAACAAACCAGTCATATTGCCAGTCAAACATTAGCATACACCAAACATACACAGTCACAATATCATCACGTGCACATCGACAACCAGATACACCAGTAGACGACATGTACACCACGTTCATGATGACTCTTCATGATGACTGTTCATGATGACTAGTGAGTGGAAAAGTGCAATGACTAATTGACTGACAATGCGGATTTCCATTGGACTCCAGTTGTGAACAAGCAATCTGGTGATCAGACAGACATTGGATTCAGTTGTATGTGTTGATTGATGTTGCCTGATATCTATCTGTTGGCTGTGTGACTGATGAATGAGTGATACAGACTGGAGTGGATTTGATCAGTGTATGTGGTCGGTGCATTGAATGGATATGTGGAGCAGTTAGTGGTAGTTGTTGTGACAATTGTCAGTGTGACTGACTGTGGTAATTTGTGTAGTTTGAGTGATTGAGTGAATGACTAGTGATTGGGGATGTTGACGAGTAGTAGTGAGTATTTGATTAGTATGTGTGAGTGTGTGTTTTGTTGATGTGTCGTTTGAGTGGTGATGTAGTTGGCGGCGACCATACCACGTTGAAAGCACCGGTTCTCGTCCGATCACCGCAGTTAAGCAACGTTGGGCCCGGTCAGTACTTGCATGGGTGACCGGCTGGGAATACCGGGTGTCGCCGGCTTTTAACAACCCACACACACAATCTATTTCTCAATCGTCAACAACAACAACTACTACATCGATCAATCCCAATGACCGAAACTACCGCCACTACAATTATACACATTGTTCCCATTCACATCTAATTAATATTATTATTTTCATTACTATTCTGGCCACACTGTCTCACACACACACACTTGATCAACTCGCATCACAACTATCCAACACACTGTCAGTCTATTTCACCTCACCTCTACACCATACAACCAGTCCACATGAAACACATCCAACCACACACTGTCTCAACACAACAAACCAGTCATATTGCCAGTCAAACATTAGCATACACCAAACATACACAGTCACAATATCATCACGTGCACATCGACAACCAGATACACCAGTAGACGACATGTACACCACGTTCATGATGACTCTTCATGATGACTGTTCATGATGACTAGTGAGTGGAAAAGTGCAATGACTAATTGACTGACAATGCGGATTTCCATTGGACTCCAGTTGTGAACAAGCAATCTGGTGATCAGACAGACATTGGATTCAGTTGTATGTGTTGATTGATGTTGCCTGATATCTATCTGTTGGCTGTGTGACTGATGAATGAGTGATACAGACTGGAGTGGATTTGATCAGTGTATGTGGTCGGTGCATTGAATGGATATGTGGAGCAGTTAGTGGTAGTTGTTGTGACAATTGTCAGTGTGACTGACTGTGGTAATTTGTGTAGTTTGAGTGATTGAGTGAATGACTAGTGATTGGGGATGTTGACGAGTAGTAGTGAGTATTTGATTAGTATGTGTGAGTGTGTGTTTTGTTGATGTGTCGTTTGAGTGGTGATGTAGTTGGCGGCGACCATACCACGTTGAAAGCACCGGTTCTCGTCCGATCACCGCAGTTAAGCAACGTTGGGCCCGGTCAGTACTTGCATGGGTGACCGGCTGGGAATACCGGGTGTCGCCGGCTTTTAACAACCCACACACACAATCTATTTCTCAATCGTCAACAACAACAACTACTACATCGATCAATCCCAATGACCGAAACTACCGCCACTACAATTATACACATTGTTCCCATTCACATCTAATTAATATTATTATTTTCATTACTATTCTGGCCACACTGTCTCACACACACACACTTGATCAACTCGCATCACAACTATCCAACACACTGTCAGTCTATTTCACCTCACCTCTACACCATACAACCAGTCCACATGAAACACATCCAACCACACACTGTCTCAACACAACAAACCAGTCATATTGCCAGTCAAACATTAGCATACACCAAACATACACAGTCACAATATCATCACGTGCACATCGACAACCAGATACACCAGTAGACGACATGTACACCACGTTCATGATGACTCTTCATGATGACTGTTCATGATGACTAGTGAGTGGAAAAGTGCAATGACTAATTGACTGACAATGCGGATTTCCATTGGACTCCAGTTGTGAACAAGCAATCTGGTGATCAGACAGACATTGGATTCAGTTGTATGTGTTGATTGATGTTGCCTGATATCTATCTGTTGGCTGTGTGACTGATGAATGAGTGATACAGACTGGAGTGGATTTGATCAGTGTATGTGGTCGGTGCATTGAATGGATATGTGGAGCAGTTAGTGGTAGTTGTTGTGACAATTGTCAGTGTGACTGACTGTGGTAATTTGTGTAGTTTGAGTGATTGAGTGAATGACTAGTGATTGGGGATGTTGACGAGTAGTAGTGAGTATTTGATTAGTATGTGTGAGTGTGTGTTTTGTTGATGTGTCGTTTGAGTGGTGATGTAGTTGGCGGCGACCATACCACGTTGAAAGCACCGGTTCTCGTCCGATCACCGCAGTTAAGCAACGTTGGGCCCGGTCAGTACTTGCATGGGTGACCGGCTGGGAATACCGGGTGTCGCCGGCTTTTAACAACCCACACACACAATCTATTTCTCAATCGTCAACAACAACAACTACTACATCGATCAATCCCAATGACCGAAACTACCGCCACTACAATTATACACATTGTTCCCATTCACATCTAATTAATATTATTATTTTCATTACTATTCTGGCCACACTGTCTCACACACACACACTTGATCAACTCGCATCACAACTATCCAACACACTGTCAGTCTATTTCACCTCACCTCTACACCATACAACCAGTCCACATGAAACACATCCAACCACACACTGTCTCAACACAACAAACCAGTCATATTGCCAGTCAAACATTAGCATACACCAAACATACACAGTCACAATATCATCACGTGCACATCGACAACCAGATACACCAGTAGACGACATGTACACCACGTTCATGATGACTCTTCATGATGACTGTTCATGATGACTAGTGAGTGGAAAAGTGCAATGACTAATTGACTGACAATGCGGATTTCCATTGGACTCCAGTTGTGAACAAGCAATCTGGTGATCAGACAGACATTGGATTCAGTTGTATGTGTTGATTGATGTTGCCTGATATCTATCTGTTGGCTGTGTGACTGATGAATGAGTGATACAGACTGGAGTGGATTTGATCAGTGTATGTGGTCGGTGCATTGAATGGATATGTGGAGCAGTTAGTGGTAGTTGTTGTGACAATTGTCAGTGTGACTGACTGTGGTAATTTGTGTAGTTTGAGTGATTGAGTGAATGACTAGTGATTGGGGATGTTGACGAGTAGTAGTGAGTATTTGATTAGTATGTGTGAGTGTGTGTTTTGTTGATGTGTCGTTTGAGTGGTGATGTAGTTGGCGGCGACCATACCACGTTGAAAGCACCGGTTCTCGTCCGATCACCGCAGTTAAGCAACGTTGGGCCCGGTCAGTACTTGCATGGGTGACCGGCTGGGAATACCGGGTGTCGCCGGCTTTTAACAACCCACACACACAATCTATTTCTCAATCGTCAACAACAACAACTACTACATCGATCAATCCCAATGACCGAAACTACCGCCACTACAATTATACACATTGTTCCCATTCACATCTAATTAATATTATTATTTTCATTACTATTCTGGCCACACTGTCTCACACACACACACTTGATCAACTCGCATCACAACTATCCAACACACTGTCAGTCTATTTCACCTCACCTCTACACCATACAACCAGTCCACATGAAACACATCCAACCACACACTGTCTCAACACAACAAACCAGTCATATTGCCAGTCAAACATTAGCATACACCAAACATACACAGTCACAATATCATCACGTGCACATCGACAACCAGATACACCAGTAGACGACATGTACACCACGTTCATGATGACTCTTCATGATGACTGTTCATGATGACTAGTGAGTGGAAAAGTGCAATGACTAATTGACTGACAATGCGGATTTCCATTGGACTCCAGTTGTGAACAAGCAATCTGGTGATCAGACAGACATTGGATTCAGTTGTATGTGTTGATTGATGTTGCCTGATATCTATCTGTTGGCTGTGTGACTGATGAATGAGTGATACAGACTGGAGTGGATTTGATCAGTGTATGTGGTCGGTGCATTGAATGGATATGTGGAGCAGTTAGTGGTAGTTGTTGTGACAATTGTCAGTGTGACTGACTGTGGTAATTTGTGTAGTTTGAGTGATTGAGTGAATGACTAGTGATTGGGGATGTTGACGAGTAGTAGTGAGTATTTGATTAGTATGTGTGAGTGTGTGTTTTGTTGATGTGTCGTTTGAGTGGTGATGTAGTTGGCGGCGACCATACCACGTTGAAAGCACCGGTTCTCGTCCGATCACCGCAGTTAAGCAACGTTGGGCCCGGTCAGTACTTGCATGGGTGACCGGCTGGGAATACCGGGTGTCGCCGGCTTTTAACAACCCACACACACAATCTATTTCTCAATCGTCAACAACAACAACTACTACATCGATCAATCCCAATGACCGAAACTACCGCCACTACAATTATACACATTGTTCCCATTCACATCTAATTAATATTATTATTTTCATTACTATTCTGGCCACACTGTCTCACACACACACACTTGATCAACTCGCATCACAACTATCCAACACACTGTCAGTCTATTTCACCTCACCTCTACACCATACAACCAGTCCACATGAAACACATCCAACCACACACTGTCTCAACACAACAAACCAGTCATATTGCCAGTCAAACATTAGCATACACCAAACATACACAGTCACAATATCATCACGTGCACATCGACAACCAGATACACCAGTAGACGACATGTACACCACGTTCATGATGACTCTTCATGATGACTGTTCATGATGACTAGTGAGTGGAAAAGTGCAATGACTAATTGACTGACAATGCGGATTTCCATTGGACTCCAGTTGTGAACAAGCAATCTGGTGATCAGACAGACATTGGATTCAGTTGTATGTGTTGATTGATGTTGCCTGATATCTATCTGTTGGCTGTGTGACTGATGAATGAGTGATACAGACTGGAGTGGATTTGATCAGTGTATGTGGTCGGTGCATTGAATGGATATGTGGAGCAGTTAGTGGTAGTTGTTGTGACAATTGTCAGTGTGACTGACTGTGGTAATTTGTGTAGTTTGAGTGATTGAGTGAATGACTAGTGATTGGGGATGTTGACGAGTAGTAGTGAGTATTTGATTAGTATGTGTGAGTGTGTGTTTTGTTGATGTGTCGTTTGAGTGGTGATGTAGTTGGCGGCGACCATACCACGTTGAAAGCACCGGTTCTCGTCCGATCACCGCAGTTAAGCAACGTTGGGCCCGGTCAGTACTTGCATGGGTGACCGGCTGGGAATACCGGATGTCGCCGGCTTTTAACAACCCACACACACAATCTATTTCTCAATCGTCAACAACAACTACTACATCGATCAATCCCAATGACCGAAACTACCGCCACTACAATTATACACATTGTTCCCATTCACATCTAATTAATATTATTATTTTCATTACTATTCTGGCCACACTGTCTCACACACACACACTTGATCAACTCGCATCACAACTATCCAACACACTGTCAGTCTATTTCACCTCACCTCTACACCATACAACCAGTCCACATGAAACACATCCAACCACACACTGTCTCAACACAACAAACCAGTCATATTGCCAGTCAAACATTAGCATACACCAAACATACACAGTCACAATATCATCACGTGCACATCGACAACCAGATACACCAGTAGACGACATGTACACCACGTTCATGATGACTCTTCATGATGACTGTTCATGATGACTAGTGAGTGGAAAAGTGCAATGACTAATTGACTGACAATGCGGATTTCCATTGGACTCCAGTTGTGAACAAGCAATCTGGTGATCAGACAGACATTGGATTCAGTTGTATGTGTTGATTGATGTTGCCTGATATCTATCTGTTGGCTGTGTGACTGATGAATGAGTGATACAGACTGGAGTGGATTTGATCAGTGTATGTGGTCGGTGCATTGAATGGATATGTGGAGCAGTTAGTGGTAGTTGTTGTGACAATTGTCAGTGTGACTGACTGTGGTAATTTGTGTAGTTTGAGTGATTGAGTGAATGACTAGTGATTGGGGATGTTGACGAGTAGTAGTGAGTATTTGATTAGTATGTGTGAGTGTGTGTTTTGTTGATGTGTCGTTTGAGTGGTGATGTAGTTGGCGGCGACCATACCACGTTGAAAGCACCGGTTCTCGTCCGATCACCGCAGTTAAGCAACGTTGGGCCCGGTCAGTACTTGCATGGGTGACCGGCTGGGAATACCGGGTGTCGCCGGCTTTTAACAACCCACACACACAATCTATTTCTCAATCGTCAACAACAACAACTACTACATCGATCAATCCCAATGACCGAAACTACCGCCACTACAATTATACACATTGTTCCCATTCACATCTAATTAATATTATTATTTTCATTACTATTCTGGCCACACTGTCTCACACACACACACTTGATCAACTCGCATCACAACTATCCAACACACTGTCAGTCTATTTCACCTCACCTCTACACCATACAACCAGTCCACATGAAACACATCCAACCACACACTGTCTCAACACAACAAACCAGTCATATTGCCAGTCAAACATTAGCATACACCAAACATACACAGTCACAATATCATCACGTGCACATCGACAACCAGATACACCAGTAGACGACATGTACACCACGTTCATGATGACTCTTCATGATGACTGTTCATGATGACTAGTGAGTGGAAAAGTGCAATGACTAATTGACTGACAATGCGGATTTCCATTGGACTCCAGTTGTGAACAAGCAATCTGGTGATCAGACAGACATTGGATTCAGTTGTATGTGTTGATTGATGTTGCCTGATATCTATCTGTTGGCTGTGTGACTGATGAATGAGTGATACAGACTGGAGTGGATTTGATCAGTGTATGTGGTCGGTGCATTGAATGGATATGTGGAGCAGTTAGTGGTAGTTGTTGTGACAATTGTCAGTGTGACTGACTGTGGTAATTTGTGTAGTTTGAGTGATTGAGTGAATGACTAGTGATTGGGGATGTTGACGAGTAGTAGTGAGTATTTGATTAGTATGTGTGAGTGTGTGTTTTGTTGATGTGTCGTTTGAGTGGTGGTGTAGTTGGCGGCGACCATACCACGTTGAAAGCACCGGTTCTCGTCCGATCACCGCAGTTAAGCAACGTTGGGCCCGGTCAGTACTTGCATGGGTGACCGGCTGGGAATACCGGGTGTCGCCGGCTTTTAACAACCCACACACACAATCTATTTCTCAATCGTCAACAACAACAACTACTACATCGATCAATCCCAATGACCGAAACTACCGCCACTACAATTATACACATTGTTCCCATTCACATCTAATTAATATTATTATTTTCATTACTATTCTGGCCACACTGTCTCACACACACACACTTGATCAACTCGCATCACAACTATCCAACACACTGTCAGTCTATTTCACCTCACCTCTACACCATACAACCAGTCCACATGAAACACATCCAACCACACACTGTCTCAACACAACAAACCAGTCATATTGCCAGTCAAACATTAGCATACACCAAACATACACAGTCACAATATCATCACGTGCACATCGACAACCAGATACACCAGTAGACGACATGTACACCACGTTCATGATGACTCTTCATGATGACTGTTCATGATGACTAGTGAGTGGAAAAGTGCAATGACTAATTGACTGACAATGCGGATTTCCATTGGACTCCAGTTGTGAACAAGCAATCTGGTGATCAGACAGACATTGGATTCAGTTGTATGTGTTGATTGATGTTGCCTGATATCTATCTGTTGGCTGTGTGACTGATGAATGAGTGATACAGACTGGAGTGGATTTGATCAGTGTATGTGGTCGGTGCATTGAATGGATATGTGGAGCAGTTAGTGGTAGTTGTTGTGACAATTGTCAGTGTGACTGACTGTGGTAATTTGTGTAGTTTGAGTGATTGAGTGAATGACTAGTGATTGGGGATGTTGACGAGTAGTAGTGAGTATTTGATTAGTATGTGTGAGTGTGTGTTTTGTTGATGTGTCGTTTGAGTGGTGGTGTAGTTGGCGGCGACCATACCACGTTGAAAGCACCGGTTCTCGTCCGATCACCGCAGTTAAGCAACGTTGGGCCCGGTCAGTACTTGCATGGGTGACCGGCTGGGAATACCGGGTGTCGCCGGCTTTTAACAACCCACACACACAATCTATTTCTCAATCGTCAACAACAACAACTACTACATCGATCAATCCCAATGACCGAAACTACCGCCACTACAATTATACACATTGTTCCCATTCACATCTAATTAATATTATTATTTTCATTACTATTCTGGCCACACTGTCTCACACACACACACTTGATCAACTCGCATCACAACTATCCAACACACTGTCAGTCTATTTCACCTCACCTCTACACCATACAACCAGTCCACATGAAACACATCCAACCACACACTGTCTCAACACAACAAACCAGTCATATTGCCAGTCAAACATTAGCATACACCAAACATACACAGTCACAATATCATCACGTGCACATCGACAACCAGATACACCAGTAGACGACATGTACACCACGTTCATGATGACTCTTCATGATGACTGTTCATGATGACTAGTGAGTGGAAAAGTGCAATGACTAATTGACTGACAATGCGGATTTCCATTGGACTCCAGTTGTGAACAAGCAATCTGGTGATCAGACAGACATTGGATTCAGTTGTATGTGTTGATTGATGTTGCCTGATATCTATCTGTTGGCTGTGTGACTGATGAATGAGTGATACAGACTGGAGTGGATTTGATCAGTGTATGTGGTCGGTGCATTGAATGGATATGTGGAGCAGTTAGTGGTAGTTGTTGTGACAATTGTCAGTGTGACTGACTGTGGTAATTTGTGTAGTTTGAGTGATTGAGTGAATGACTAGTGATTGGGGATGTTGACGAGTAGTAGTGAGTATTTGATTAGTATGTGTGAGTGTGTGTTTTGTTGATGTGTCGTTTGAGTGGTGGTGTAGTTGGCGGCGACCATACCACGTTGAAAGCACCGGTTCTCGTCCGATCACCGCAGTTAAGCAACGTTGGGCCCGGTCAGTACTTGCATGGGTGACCGGCTGGGAATACCGGGTGTCGCCGGCTTTTAACAACCCACACACACAATCTATTTCTCAATCGTCAACAACAACAACTACTACATCGATCAATCCCAATGACCGAAACTACCGCCACTACAATTATACACATTGTTCCCATTCACATCTAATTAATATTATTATTTTCATTACTATTCTGGCCACACTGTCTCACACACACACACTTGATCAACTCGCATCACAACTATCCAACACACTGTCAGTCTATTTCACCTCACCTCTACACCATACAACCAGTCCACATGAAACACATCCAACCACACACTGTCTCAACACAACAAACCAGTCATATTGCCAGTCAAACATTAGCATACACCAAACATACACAGTCACAATATCATCACGTGCACATCGACAACCAGATACACCAGTAGACGACATGTACACCACGTTCATGATGACTCTTCATGATGACTGTTCATGATGACTAGTGAGTGGAAAAGTGCAATGACTAATTGACTGACAATGCGGATTTCCATTGGACTCCAGTTGTGAACAAGCAATCTGGTGATCAGACAGACATTGGATTCAGTTGTATGTGTTGATTGATGTTGCCTGATATCTATCTGTTGGCTGTGTGACTGATGAATGAGTGATACAGACTGGAGTGGATTTGATCAGTGTATGTGGTCGGTGCATTGAATGGATATGTGGAGCAGTTAGTGGTAGTTGTTGTGACAATTGTCAGTGTGACTGACTGTGGTAATTTGTGTAGTTTGAGTGATTGAGTGAATGACTAGTGATTGGGGATGTTGACGAGTAGTAGTGAGTATTTGATTAGTATGTGTGAGTGTGTGTTTTGTTGATGTGTCGTTTGAGTGGTGGTGTAGTTGGCGGCGACCATACCACGTTGAAAGCACCGGTTCTCGTCCGATCACCGCAGTTAAGCAACGTTGGGCCCGGTCAGTACTTGCATGGGTGACCGGCTGGGAATACCGGGTGTCGCCGGCTTTTAACAACCCACACACACAATCTATTTCTCAATCGTCAACAACAACAACTACTACATCGATCAATCCCAATGACCGAAACTACCGCCACTACAATTATACACATTGTTCCCATTCACATCTAATTAATATTATTATTTTCATTACTATTCTGGCCACACTGTCTCACACACACACACTTGATCAACTCGCATCACAACTATCCAACACACTGTCAGTCTATTTCACCTCACCTCTACACCATACAACCAGTCCACATGAAACACATCCAACCACACACTGTCTCAACACAACAAACCAGTCATATTGCCAGTCAAACATTAGCATACACCAAACATACACAGTCACAATATCATCACGTGCACATCGACAACCAGATACACCAGTAGACGACATGTACACCACGTTCATGATGACTCTTCATGATGACTGTTCATGATGACTAGTGAGTGGAAAAGTGCAATGACTAATTGACTGACAATGCGGATTTCCATTGGACTCCAGTTGTGAACAAGCAATCTGGTGATCAGACAGACATTGGATTCAGTTGTATGTGTTGATTGATGTTGCCTGATATCTATCTGTTGGCTGTGTGACTGATGAATGAGTGATACAGACTGGAGTGGATTTGATCAGTGTATGTGGTCGGTGCATTGAATGGATATGTGGAGCAGTTAGTGGTAGTTGTTGTGACAATTGTCAGTGTGACTGACTGTGGTAATTTGTGTAGTTTGAGTGATTGAGTGAATGACTAGTGATTGGGGATGTTGACGAGTAGTAGTGAGTATTTGATTAGTATGTGTGAGTGTGTGTTTTGTTGATGTGTCGTTTGAGTGGTGGTGTAGTTGGCGGCGACCATACCACGTTGAAAGCACCGGTTCTCGTCCGATCACCGCAGTTAAGCAACGTTGGGCCCGGTCAGTACTTGCATGGGTGACCGGCTGGGAATACCGGGTGTCGCCGGCTTTTAACAACCCACACACACAATCTATTTCTCAATCGTCAACAACAACAACTACTACATCGATCAATCCCAATGACCGAAACTACCGCCACTACAATTATACACATTGTTCCCATTCACATCTAATTAATATTATTATTTTCATTACTATTCTGGCCACACTGTCTCACACACACACACTTGATCAACTCGCATCACAACTATCCAACACACTGTCAGTCTATTTCACCTCACCTCTACACCATACAACCAGTCCACATGAAACACATCCAACCACACACTGTCTCAACACAACAAACCAGTCATATTGCCAGTCAAACATTAGCATACACCAAACATACACAGTCACAATATCATCACGTGCACATCGACAACCAGATACACCAGTAGACGACATGTACACCACGTTCATGATGACTCTTCATGATGACTGTTCATGATGACTAGTGAGTGGAAAAGTGCAATGACTAATTGACTGACAATGCGGATTTCCATTGGACTCCAGTTGTGAACAAGCAATCTGGTGATCAGACAGACATTGGATTCAGTTGTATGTGTTGATTGATGTTGCCTGATATCTATCTGTTGGCTGTGTGACTGATGAATGAGTGATACAGACTGGAGTGGATTTGATCAGTGTATGTGGTCGGTGCATTGAATGGATATGTGGAGCAGTTAGTGGTAGTTGTTGTGACAATTGTCAGTGTGACTGACTGTGGTAATTTGTGTAGTTTGAGTGATTGAGTGAATGACTAGTGATTGGGGATGTTGACGAGTAGTAGTGAGTATTTGATTAGTATGTGTGAGTGTGTGTTTTGTTGATGTGTCGTTTGAGTGGTGGTGTAGTTGGCGGCGACCATACCACGTTGAAAGCACCGGTTCTCGTCCGATCACCGCAGTTAAGCAACGTTGGGCCCGGTCAGTACTTGCATGGGTGACCGGCTGGGAATACCGGGTGTCGCCGGCTTTTAACAACCCACACACACAATCTATTTCTCAATCGTCAACAACAACAACTACTACATCGATCAATCCCAATGACCGAAACTACCGCCACTACAATTATACACATTGTTCCCATTCACATCTAATTAATATTATTATTTTCATTACTATTCTGGCCACACTGTCTCACACACACACACTTGATCAACTCGCATCACAACTATCCAACACACTGTCAGTCTATTTCACCTCACCTCTACACCATACAACCAGTCCACATGAAACACATCCAACCACACACTGTCTCAACACAACAAACCAGTCATATTGCCAGTCAAACATTAGCATACACCAAACATACACAGTCACAATATCATCACGTGCACATCGACAACCAGATACACCAGTAGACGACATGTACACCACGTTCATGATGACTCTTCATGATGACTGTTCATGATGACTAGTGAGTGGAAAAGTGCAATGACTAATTGACTGACAATGCGGATTTCCATTGGACTCCAGTTGTGAACAAGCAATCTGGTGATCAGACAGACATTGGATTCAGTTGTATGTGTTGATTGATGTTGCCTGATATCTATCTGTTGGCTGTGTGACTGATGAATGAGTGATACAGACTGGAGTGGATTTGATCAGTGTATGTGGTCGGTGCATTGAATGGATATGTGGAGCAGTTAGTGGTAGTTGTTGTGACAATTGTCAGTGTGACTGACTGTGGTAATTTGTGTAGTTTGAGTGATTGAGTGAATGACTAGTGATTGGGGATGTTGACGAGTAGTAGTGAGTATTTGATTAGTATGTGTGAGTGTGTGTTTTGTTGATGTGTCGTTTGAGTGGTGGTGTAGTTGGCGGCGACCATACCACGTTGAAAGCACCGGTTCTCGTCCGATCACCGCAGTTAAGCAACGTTGGGCCCGGTCAGTACTTGCATGGGTGACCGGCTGGGAATACCGGGTGTCGCCGGCTTTTAACAACCCACACACACAATCTATTTCTCAATCGTCAACAACAACAACTACTACATCGATCAATCCCAATGACCGAAACTACCGCCACTACAATTATACACATTGTTCCCATTCACATCTAATTAATATTATTATTTTCATTACTATTCTGGCCACACTGTCTCACACACACACACTTGATCAACTCGCATCACAACTATCCAACACACTGTCAGTCTATTTCACCTCACCTCTACACCATACAACCAGTCCACATGAAACACATCCAACCACACACTGTCTCAACACAACAAACCAGTCATATTGCCAGTCAAACATTAGCATACACCAAACATACACAGTCACAATATCATCACGTGCACATCGACAACCAGATACACCAGTAGACGACATGTACACCACGTTCATGATGACTCTTCATGATGACTGTTCATGATGACTAGTGAGTGGAAAAGTGCAATGACTAATTGACTGACAATGCGGATTTCCATTGGACTCCAGTTGTGAACAAGCAATCTGGTGATCAGACAGACATTGGATTCAGTTGTATGTGTTGATTGATGTTGCCTGATATCTATCTGTTGGCTGTGTGACTGATGAATGAGTGATACAGACTGGAGTGGATTTGATCAGTGTATGTGGTCGGTGCATTGAATGGATATGTGGAGCAGTTAGTGGTAGTTGTTGTGACAATTGTCAGTGTGACTGACTGTGGTAATTTGTGTAGTTTGAGTGATTGAGTGAATGACTAGTGATTGGGGATGTTGACGAGTAGTAGTGAGTATTTGATTAGTATGTGTGAGTGTGTGTTTTGTTGATGTGTCGTTTGAGTGGTGGTGTAGTTGGCGGCGACCATACCACGTTGAAAGCACCGGTTCTCGTCCGATCACCGCAGTTAAGCAACGTTGGGCCCGGTCAGTACTTGCATGGGTGACCGGCTGGGAATACCGGGTGTCGCCGGCTTTTAACAACCCACACACACAATCTATTTCTCAATCGTCAACAACAACAACTACTACATCGATCAATCCCAATGACCGAAACTACCGCCACTACAATTATACACATTGTTCCCATTCACATCTAATTAATATTATTATTTTCATTACTATTCTGGCCACACTGTCTCACACACACACACTTGATCAACTCGCATCACAACTATCCAACACACTGTCAGTCTATTTCACCTCACCTCTACACCATACAACCAGTCCACATGAAACACATCCAACCACACACTGTCTCAACACAACAAACCAGTCATATTGCCAGTCAAACATTAGCATACACCAAACATACACAGTCACAATATCATCACGTGCACATCGACAACCAGATACACCAGTAGACGACATGTACACCACGTTCATGATGACTCTTCATGATGACTGTTCATGATGACTAGTGAGTGGAAAAGTGCAATGACTAATTGACTGACAATGCGGATTTCCATTGGACTCCAGTTGTGAACAAGCAATCTGGTGATCAGACAGACATTGGATTCAGTTGTATGTGTTGATTGATGTTGCCTGATATCTATCTGTTGGCTGTGTGACTGATGAATGAGTGATACAGACTGGAGTGGATTTGATCAGTGTATGTGGTCGGTGCATTGAATGGATATGTGGAGCAGTTAGTGGTAGTTGTTGTGACAATTGTCAGTGTGACTGACTGTGGTAATTTGTGTAGTTTGAGTGATTGAGTGAATGACTAGTGATTGGGGATGTTGACGAGTAGTAGTGAGTATTTGATTAGTATGTGTGAGTGTGTGTTTTGTTGATGTGTCGTTTGAGTGGTGGTGTAGTTGGCGGCGACCATACCACGTTGAAAGCACCGGTTCTCGTCCGATCACCGCAGTTAAGCAACGTTGGGCCCGGTCAGTACTTGCATGGGTGACCGGCTGGGAATACCGGGTGTCGCCGGCTTTTAACAACCCACACACACAATCTATTTCTCAATCGTCAACAACAACAACTACTACATCGATCAATCCCAATGACCGAAACTACCGCCACTACAATTATACACATTGTTCCCATTCACATCTAATTAATATTATTATTTTCATTACTATTCTGGCCACACTGTCTCACACACACACACTTGATCAACTCGCATCACAACTATCCAACACACTGTCAGTCTATTTCACCTCACCTCTACACCATACAACCAGTCCACATGAAACACATCCAACCACACACTGTCTCAACACAACAAACCAGTCATATTGCCAGTCAAACATTAGCATACACCAAACATACACAGTCACAATATCATCACGTGCACATCGACAACCAGATACACCAGTAGACGACATGTACACCACGTTCATGATGACTCTTCATGATGACTGTTCATGATGACTAGTGAGTGGAAAAGTGCAATGACTAATTGACTGACAATGCGGATTTCCATTGGACTCCAGTTGTGAACAAGCAATCTGGTGATCAGACAGACATTGGATTCAGTTGTATGTGTTGATTGATGTTGCCTGATATCTATCTGTTGGCTGTGTGACTGATGAATGAGTGATACAGACTGGAGTGGATTTGATCAGTGTATGTGGTCGGTGCATTGAATGGATATGTGGAGCAGTTAGTGGTAGTTGTTGTGACAATTGTCAGTGTGACTGACTGTGGTAATTTGTGTAGTTTGAGTGATTGAGTGAATGACTAGTGATTGGGGATGTTGACGAGTAGTAGTGAGTATTTGATTAGTATGTGTGAGTGTGTGTTTTGTTGATGTGTCGTTTGAGTGGTGGTGTAGTTGGCGGCGACCATACCACGTTGAAAGCACCGGTTCTCGTCCGATCACCGCAGTTAAGCAACGTTGGACCCGGTCAGTACTTGCATGGGTGACCGGCTGGGAATACCGGGTGTCGCCGGCTTTTAACAACCCACACACACAATCTATTTCTCAATCGTCAACAACAACAACTACTACATCGATCAATCCCAATGACCGAAACTACCGCCACTACAATTATACACATTGTTCCCATTCACATCTAATTAATATTATTATTTTCATTACTATTCTGGCCACACTGTCTCACACACACACACTTGATCAACTCGCATCACAACTATCCAACACACTGTCAGTCTATTTCACCTCACCTCTACACCATACAACCAGTCCACATGAAACACATCCAACCACACACTGTCTCAACACAACAAACCAGTCATATTGCCAGTCAAACATTAGCATACACCAAACATACACAGTCACAATATCATCACGTGCACATCGACAACCAGATACACCAGTAGACGACATGTACACCACGTTCATGATGACTCTTCATGATGACTGTTCATGATGACTAGTGAGTGGAAAAGTGCAATGACTAATTGACTGACAATGCGGATTTCCATTGGACTCCAGTTGTGAACAAGCAATCTGGTGATCAGACAGACATTGGATTCAGTTGTATGTGTTGATTGATGTTGCCTGATATCTATCTGTTGGCTGTGTGACTGATGAATGAGTGATACAGACTGGAGTGGATTTGATCAGTGTATGTGGTCGGTGCATTGAATGGATATGTGGAGCAGTTAGTGGTAGTTGTTGTGACAATTGTCAGTGTGACTGACTGTGGTAATTTGTGTAGTTTGAGTGATTGAGTGAATGACTAGTGATTGGGGATGTTGACGAGTAGTAGTGAGTATTTGATTAGTATGTGTGAGTGTGTGTTTTGTTGATGTGTCGTTTGAGTGGTGGTGTAGTTGGCGGCGACCATACCACGTTGAAAGCACCGGTTCTCGTCCGATCACCGCAGTTAAGCAACGTTGGACCCGGTCAGTACTTGCATGGGTGACCGGCTGGGAATACCGGGTGTCGCCGGCTTTTAACAACCCACACACACAATCTATTTCTCAATCGTCAACAACAACAACTACTACATCGATCAATCCCAATGACCGAAACTACCGCCACTACAATTATACACATTGTTCCCATTCACATCTAATTAATATTATTATTTTCATTACTATTCTGGCCACACTGTCTCACACACACACACTTGATCAACTCGCATCACAACTATCCAACACACTGTCAGTCTATTTCACCTCACCTCTACACCATACAACCAGTCCACATGAAACACATCCAACCACACACTGTCTCAACACAACAAACCAGTCATATTGCCAGTCAAACATTAGCATACACCAAACATACACAGTCACAATATCATCACGTGCACATCGACAACCAGATACACCAGTAGACGACATGTACACCACGTTCATGATGACTCTTCATGATGACTGTTCATGATGACTAGTGAGTGGAAAAGTGCAATGACTAATTGACTGACAATGCGGATTTCCATTGGACTCCAGTTGTGAACAAGCAATCTGGTGATCAGACAGACATTGGATTCAGTTGTATGTGTTGATTGATGTTGCCTGATATCTATCTGTTGGCTGTGTGACTGATGAATGAGTGATACAGACTGGAGTGGATTTGATCAGTGTATGTGGTCGGTGCATTGAATGGATATGTGGAGCAGTTAGTGGTAGTTGTTGTGACAATTGTCAGTGTGACTGACTGTGGTAATTTGTGTAGTTTGAGTGATTGAGTGAATGACTAGTGATTGGGGATGTTGACGAGTAGTAGTGAGTATTTGATTAGTATGTGTGAGTGTGTGTTTTGTTGATGTGTCGTTTGAGTGGTGGTGTAGTTGGCGGCGACCATACCACGTTGAAAGCACCGGTTCTCGTCCGATCACCGCAGTTAAGCAACGTTGGACCCGGTCAGTACTTGCATGGGTGACCGGCTGGGAATACCGGGTGTCGCCGGCTTTTAACAACCCACACACACAATCTATTTCTCAATCGTCAACAACAACAACTACTACATCGATCAATCCCAATGACCGAAACTACCGCCACTACAATTATACACATTGTTCCCATTCACATCTAATTAATATTATTATTTTCATTACTATTCTGGCCACACTGTCTCACACACACACACTTGATCAACTCGCATCACAACTATCCAACACACTGTCAGTCTATTTCACCTCACCTCTACACCATACAACCAGTCCACATGAAACACATCCAACCACACACTGTCTCAACACAACAAACCAGTCATATTGCCAGTCAAACATTAGCATACACCAAACATACACAGTCACAATATCATCACGTGCACATCGACAACCAGATACACCAGTAGACGACATGTACACCACGTTCATGATGACTCTTCATGATGACTGTTCATGATGACTAGTGAGTGGAAAAGTGCAATGACTAATTGACTGACAATGCGGATTTCCATTGGACTCCAGTTGTGAACAAGCAATCTGGTGATCAGACAGACATTGGATTCAGTTGTATGTGTTGATTGATGTTGCCTGATATCTATCTGTTGGCTGTGTGACTGATGAATGAGTGATACAGACTGGAGTGGATTTGATCAGTGTATGTGGTCGGTGCATTGAATGGATATGTGGAGCAGTTAGTGGTAGTTGTTGTGACAATTGTCAGTGTGACTGACTGTGGTAATTTGTGTAGTTTGAGTGATTGAGTGAATGACTAGTGATTGGGGATGTTGACGAGTAGTAGTGAGTATTTGATTAGTATGTGTGAGTGTGTGTTTTGTTGATGTGTCGTTTGAGTGGTGGTGTAGTTGGCGGCGACCATACCACGTTGAAAGCACCGGTTCTCGTCCGATCACCGCAGTTAAGCAACGTTGGACCCGGTCAGTACTTGCATGGGTGACCGGCTGGGAATACCGGATGTCGCCGGCTTTTAACAACCCACACACACAATCTATTTCTCAATCGTCAACAACAACAACTACTACATCGATCAATCCCAATGACCGAAACTACCGCCACTACAATTATACACATTGTTCCCATTCACATCTAATTAATATTATTATTTTCATTACTATTCTGGCCACACTGTCTCACACACACACACTTGATCAACTCGCATCACAACTATCCAACACACTGTCAGTCTATTTCACCTCACCTCTACACCATACAACCAGTCCACATGAAACACATCCAACCACACACTGTCTCAACACAACAAACCAGTCATATTGCCAGTCAAACATTAGCATACACCAAACATACACAGTCACAATATCATCACGTGAACATCGACAACCAGATACACCAGTAGACGACATGTACACCACGTTCATGATGACTCTTCATGATGACTGTTCATGATGACTAGTGAGTGGAAAAGTGCAATGACTAATTGACTGACAATGCGGATTTCCATTGGACTCCAGTTGTGAACAAGCAATCTGGTGATCAGACAGACATTGGATTCAGTTGTATGTGTTGATTGATGTTGCCTGATATCTATCTGTTGGCTGTGTGACTGATGAATGAGTGATACAGACTGGAGTGGATTTGATCAGTGTATGTGGTCGGTGCATTGAATGGATATGTGGAGCAGTTAGTGGTAGTTGTTGTGACAATTGTCAGTGTGACTGACTGTGGTAATTTGTGTAGTTTGAGTGATTGAGTGAATGACTAGTGATTGGGGATGTTGACGAGTAGTAGTGAGTATTTGATTAGTATGTGTGAGTGTGTGTTTTGTTGATGTGTCGTTTGAGTGGTGGTGTAGTTGGCGGCGACCATACCACGTTGAAAGCACCGGTTCTCGTCCGATCACCGCAGTTAAGCAACGTTGGGCCCGGTCAGTACTTGCATGGGTGACCGGCTGGGAATACCGGGTGTCGCCGGCTTTTAACAACCCACACACACAATCTATTTCTCAATCGTCAACAACAACAACTACTACATCGATCAATCCCAATGACCGAAACTACCGCCACTACAATTATACACATTGTTCCCATTCACATCTAATTAATATTATTATTTTCATTACTATTCTGGCCACACTGTCTCACACACACACACTTGATCAACTCGCATCACAACTATCCAACACACTGTCAGTCTATTTCACCTCACCTCTACACCATACAACCAGTCCACATGAAACACATCCAACCACACACTGTCTCAACACAACAAACCAGTCATATTGCCAGTCAAACATTAGCATACACCAAACATACACAGTCACAATATCATCACGTGCACATCGACAACCAGATACACCAGTAGACGACATGTACACCACGTTCATGATGACTCTTCATGATGACTGTTCATGATGACTAGTGAGTGGAAAAGTGCAATGACTAATTGACTGACAATGCGGATTTCCATTGGACTCCAGTTGTGAACAAGCAATCTGGTGATCAGACAGACATTGGATTCAGTTGTATGTGTTGATTGATGTTGCCTGATATCTATCTGTTGGCTGTGTGACTGATGAATGAGTGATACAGACTGGAGTGGATTTGATCAGTGTATGTGGTCGGTGCATTGAATGGATATGTGGAGCAGTTAGTGGTAGTTGTTGTGACAATTGTCAGTGTGACTGACTGTGGTAATTTGTGTAGTTTGAGTGATTGAGTGAATGACTAGTGATTGGGGATGTTGACGAGTAGTAGTGAGTATTTGATTAGTATGTGTGAGTGTGTGTTTTGTTGATGTGTCGTTTGAGTGGTGGTGTAGTTGGCGGCGACCATACCACGTTGAAAGCACCGGTTCTCGTCCGATCACCGCAGTTAAGCAACGTTGGACCCGGTCAGTACTTGCATGGGTGACCGGCTGGGAATACCGGATGTCGCCGGCTTTTAACAACCCACACACACAATCTATTTCTCAATCGTCAACAACAACAACTACTACATCGATCAATCCCAATGACCGAAACTACCGCCACTACAATTATACACATTGTTCCCATTCACATCTAATTAATATTATTATTTTCATTACTATTCTGGCCACACTGTCTCACACACACACACTTGATCAACTCGCATCACAACTATCCAACACACTGTCAGTCTATTTCACCTCACCTCTACACCATACAACCAGTCCACATGAAACACATCCAACCACACACTGTCTCAACACAACAAACCAGTCATATTGCCAGTCAAACATTAGCATACACCAAACATACACAGTCACAATATCATCACGTGAACATCGACAACCAGATACACCAGTAGACGACATGTACACCACGTTCATGATGACTCTTCATGATGACTGTTCATGATGACTAGTGAGTGGAAAAGTGCAATGACTAATTGACTGACAATGCGGATTTCCATTGGACTCCAGTTGTGAACAAGCAATCTGGTGATCAGACAGACATTGGATTCAGTTGTATGTGTTGATTGATGTTGCCTGATATCTATCTGTTGGCTGTGTGACTGATGAATGAGTGATACAGACTGGAGTGGATTTGATCAGTGTATGTGGTCGGTGCATTGAATGGATATGTGGAGCAGTTAGTGGTAGTTGTTGTGACAATTGTCAGTGTGACTGACTGTGGTAATTTGTGTAGTTTGAGTGATTGAGTGAATGACTAGTGATTGGGGATGTTGACGAGTAGTAGTGAGTATTTGATTAGTATGTGTGTGTGTGTTTTGTTGATGTGTCGTTTGAGTGGTGGTGTAGTTGAAAGCACGTTGAAAGCACCCTTTCTCGCCATATCGCTGTGGTTGTTGTTCGTTTACCTATCATTATTCTTTAGACATATTTGCAATTTTAAAATAGTAATGAGTTTTTTACATGGTAGAATGACAATCCAGTTCTATGTGTGTTATCGAATTGTTTACTGCTTTATATGGTGCATCGTTTCTTTCGTTTGGTTTTTTGGTTTTCCGGTTTTTTGTGTCTCTCCATATGCTCTTGTGCAAATTTGTTTTATTTTCTGTGAATTGTTTCAGTAATGTTTTTATTCCATTTCAATCGGATTGTTTTATCGCTCGTGTAAATTGACGTTAAATTTCTAATTTATCATTGTAATTTGTTCACAGTATAGTGTGCGATCAATGTGTTTGTTTCATGGTTTTTCTGCGGACCTCGACTGATTGATTTCGATAGAGGTTTTTAAAAAATAATTATTTTACTGTTTTGCAATTCAGTTAACCGTAGCAGTAAGTTGGTTAATTTTTATTTTTCTTAGCAACTATAGTCATAATAAAACAGAACCAGATAACCTTTTTGATGGTTTACGTTGTCGTTTTTATTGAAACAGCGGTTGATATTTTCAGCCTAAATAATTCTGAAGTCAATCATGCTTCTGAGTTAGCTATTGTTAATGTCGACTGTTCAACTAAGTGATATCATTTTTACCTTCATGCTATAACCGACAGTTATGTTTGGATTCACCAACTAGACAATGTTAAAACACTTGGATACCAAATAATAGATGATTCAACAATATGAAATATCTGACTTAGTAAGCCTTTAGTTTAATTCATTCTTCAATTCGTCACCTGTTAAATTACTTATAGCACTAGTCCTTTTATGACCGCCCAACGCATATTATTACTGTGTGAATCATGAATACTCCACGCACACACAAATACATACACACTTTATTCCACTAGTTCACTGTGTGTACAGTTTATTTTCTTGTTATAATAAATATCAACTGTTTACTTCACTTTTATAGGCATTATTCATTAAGTACACGTTTCACTATTATAGTAATGCCAATGGTTGAGATTATGAATCACTTGAAGCTAGACCATCATGGAAATCCTGGAAGAACTGGACGGTCGTTTCGTCCTGTTGTGGGACTCCTCAGAAGTGCTCATCCACGATCCCGTCTCCCGTGAGATTCAAACCCAGGACCTATCAGTCTCGTGTGCGAACATTTAAACTTTAGACCACTGAGCCGGCACCCAGTAGCGTTAGTGTCTAACTTCAAGTAATCCACGAAATTGAGTAACACATGAACCACCATTATCTTCAGTGAGTTACTATCTCACAATAGACCCGGTTGAACTCCATTGGTCAGTGCTCCTCACTAGAACTCCAGGAAATACATATTGAAGCCAGTCACTAGCGAGCATATGTTGATTAGTAAGAGAATAATAAAATAAAAAAGAACAAGACTGTCTATCATCATTCCTTGAAAGGTAACATTTTGTAGACAAATAACATCTAGTGCGTCTCATTTGTACTGGTTGTTCGAATCTTCCCATTCATGTTTAAAAGTGAAATTGATCAATCTCTAACTGGCATATGTGCATCCTGTGAGGATTGCCTTAAATCACAAATATTATAAGCAGAGATGGACAGTGGCTAGCAATGAAATCTAGGACACGGGTTACGTTCTATTTAATACTCGTCAACTGAACTTACCTGCATTCCGGAGTCAGTATGCACCCCGGAACTCGAACCCAGAACCATTCACTTCTAATGCCATTGCGTTATCTACTGAATTCAGATAGCTACTAGTTTGTGCAATGCCGTAAAGTTTTGATTCATTTTTGTATTGATTGTTTGGATCTACTCATTAATATTTAAGACTGTAATTGATCAATCTCTTACTAGCATATGTGCATCCTGTAAGGATTACCTCGATATTACTAACAAATTACAAGCATTTTATAGTCATAGATGAATAGTGGCTAGCAGTAGAATAAAGGATGTGCGTTTCGTCCTATGTAGGACACATCAGTTGGATGTATCTGCATATATACATATACACCAATGGTATATTGATTTCATCTTAAAAATTAATCTGAGGAATAGAATCTCAATGATCAATGCTAATTTAAAGAAAACCACAAGGTTTTCATAGCTGATGCAGATGTGAAGGCGCGGATCGGCAAAGCAAGAATAGCATATCTACAATTCAGGAACTGAAAACAACTGTCTGTCAACCAACACCAAAGTCAGAATTTTCAATACAAATATCAAGACAGTTTCAGTGTATAGGGCGGAAACTTAGGGAACTACGCAAGTCATCATCCAGAAGATATAAGTGTTTAATAACGGTTGTCTACGCAAAATACTTCGGATCCATTGGCCAGACAGTATCAACAACAATCTACTATGGAAGAGAACAAATCATATTCTAACGAAGAAAATCAGGAAGAAGTGCATTGAGGAAAGCACCCAATTACATCACAAGACAAGCCCACATCACTTGAAATCCTCAAGGTCAAAAGAGAAGAGGAAGACCAAAGAACGCAAGAAATATAGACAGATATGAAAAGAATGAACAACAATGAGATAGAACTAAAAAAGAGTGGGTTGAAGGATGACGATCGGCGGCCTATGCTCCATTGGGAGTAATCTGGAGAACAATAAAAAGTGAGGCTGATCATCTGGATCTTCAAGCTGACCTAGACGATTTAGTTAGATGGGCTCGAGAGTGTGGCTTAGAAATAAATTATAGGAAGTGTGTGCTAATGCACATCGGTCATGATAATAGTTACCGTTATACTATTGAGGGTAAACCTCTTCTATGTGCTCAAGAACATAAAGACTTAGTAGTAATAAGTCATGATTTAAAAACAACTACGCATTGCAAAGCAGCCGCTGTTAAAGGTTTTCGTGAGTTATGGTAAATTCGCCGAGCGTTCAAATCTTTTGACGAGGAAACGTTCCGAATTTTATATCCTATGTATGTAAGACCACATTTAGAGTACTGTATCCAATCAGCTAGCCTGTGTCTGGTAAAAGATACTAACTCCCTTGAACGTGTCCAGCGTGTGGGAACGAAATTAGTGAAAGGTCTTTCTAGACTCCCTTACAATGAGCGTTTAAAACGCCTAAACCTTTTCCCCTTGTCATATCGTAGGACACGAGGTGACCTTATACTGGCATTTCGTATCTTTAATTATGATTTGGGTGTTAATATGTCTTGTCTTTTTTTCTCCCTCCAGCACTAATAATCTCCGAGGTCATAGCAAGAAGGTTCATAAACCACGATCTAATAAACTTAAAGTGAGGTCCCGTTTTTCTCATCGAGTAGTAAATGATTGGAACGCCTTACCTGAACAAATGATATCGGCCCCATCAGTGAATATTTTCAAGGAGAAGCTGGACCTTCATTGGAAAGCAATGTGTCAGGATTAATACAGGTTCATCAACCTACTATTCTTATTACTGAAGAATAATAGGTGTAATTAAGTACAAAGTATTTTTCCGTAAAATGGGTTTCATTTAATACAGTAAAATAATAAAATGAACAAGTCATTGTGTTTTTATTTTGTTGAAAGTTTATGTTATATCAAAATCACAAACAATAAATTATCCTTTGAAAAAAATATATAAACAAATAAAAGTCTGGACGGGGGGGGTTGTGTGTGTGTGTGTGTGTATGTGTAGATATTCTAAGAAAACATTAGATGTACATTGTTGAAGAATCCCATGATGGGACAAAACAATTATCCAATATACTTTTTAATAAGGTTTTCCATAATGATCTCAATTCAATGGACTCATAATTAAAATTTAAAAAATCTGTATTGATTTTCTTTCTTTTTTGTTGTTGTTATTGATAAATATTGACAACTAAATAACAATTTCTGATGATAAAGAAATAAGTGGACAAAACAAAAAGAAAAAAGAAAAAAGAAGAAAAGGGGTCATTGAAAATATAAAAAAAAGAAAAGAAAAACAGCGACGACGACGACAACAACAACAACAAAAGAAAACTCACATGATTCATAAGCATTCTATGTACAACAAAATTTTCTTTTTGTTGATTGTTTTAATTCTGGTTCTGGAACTGGTAAATTATTTGTTGGTATAATATTAGTTTCATTAGAATTGAATGATGGATGTTTACTAATAAGTTGATATATATCTTTATTACAAAAAATTGAAATAAAAATAAAAACGATTAATATTGAAATTGTAATATTTTTATTAAAATTAAAAGTGAACTTAATGAGTGGATCTGACCCCCTAAATGCCCTGGTATGGCCAAGAGTGTAGAGAGAGAGTCCGCTCAACTTCTCGAAATGCTCTCACATGACCATGCGTATATAGGCCTCTGCCTACTCACTGCCTTCTCGTGGCAGGGGTGTTCTTTACGAAAATGAGAGGACGAAAAACGAATGTTCGGCGCTTTAACCGGATTCCAAACCAATGGTGCACATGGGCTCCGGTATCCTGAGGGAACAAATGGCGTATGAACCAATCGTTGGTCACCAGCTTCCATGTGACTGCATCTCCTTACGATGCTCCACAGCCTTGTGGATCAGACATTCAGGTCGAAGGCTCGGGGAGTGGCCCCGGGCAGTATCACAGCCCTCACACATATCGAGTGGGATTTGTGTGGCGCATATGTATTTGGTAACTCCTTGTACCAATATCTATGTGTTAAAATAAATAAATAAAGGCCTCTGTCAGGGAAGTCCTACTCACTGCCTTCTTGCACCACGGTATTGTTTACGAAATTGAGAGCATAAAAAGTGAATGTCCGGCGTGTTAACCGGGTTTGTGGATATGAAGGGTCAATCTAGGGGAGATGGAAAACCCTAATTCCAAGCCAATGGTGCACATGAGCTCGAGTATCCTGAGGGAACAGATGGAGTATGAACCAATCGTTGGTTACCGGCTACCATGGGACTACATCTCCTTACGTTGCTCCACTGCTTTGTGGATCAGACCTTTAGTTCGAAGGCTCTGTGTGTGACCGCCTAAGAAAATCACCTGCTTCGATTTGGGCACCCGGCCAGTATCACAGCCCTCACACAAATCGAGTGACTTGTGTGGCGCACATGTATTTGATGCCTCTTTGTACCAATATCTATGTGCTTAAATAAATAAATAACCGATAAAAATTAAACTGTCAATAACAGGTTGTGAAAATTGTTAAATTTCACTAAAATCATGAACCGATCTAAGTAAGGCCACTATTGAAAATCTGAAAGTACTCAATAAAAGTTTCGTCCTAGCGTAGGACTCCTTAGCAGTGCACGGTCCATGATCTCACAAGTGGCCATCCAGTGCTTCCGCCGCATGATCTTACTTAGATCAATTCATGATTTCTATGAAAAAAAAATTATACTACTGTGAAAAATTCAATTGAATTTCATTTACTTTTTATTGTTTGATTAAATGCTTCTTCAACATTAATTGAATCTAATGCTGATGTTTCCATAAATGATATACCTTGTTGTTTAGCATATCGAGTAGCATCTTCTGTTAATACACAACGTAAATGTTTTAGATCACATTTATTTCCAACTAACATAATTACAACATCATCTGATGCATATTCTCTTAATTCTTCTAACCATTTGTCTAAATTTAAAAATGTATGCGGTTTTGATATGTCATAAACTAGAATAGCACCAACAGCACCACGATAATAACTAAGAAATAGATGGAAAATAAAAACATCATTTTAGTATATTCATTTAAACAGACCATTGATAGTTAGTAAATAAAGATATTCAATTTGTAATAAGAACAAAAGGAATATAAGATACCGACCTGGTTGAATATCTGACCTACTTGTTCCTGCCAACTAGATATTTGAACATATAAACATTGATACAAAAGGGCACCGAAAACATATGCGCCATATAAATCATTCGACTTGTGTGAGAGATGGGATACTGGCCGGGTGCCCTGGCCGAAGGTGATTATCTTAGGGGGCCACATTCGGAGCCTTCGACCTAAAGGTCTGATCCACAAGACAGTGGAACAACGTTAGGAGATGCAGTCCTATGGTAGCCGGTGACCAACGATTGGTTCATACGCCTTTTGTTCCCTGAGGATTCTGAAGCCCATGAAGACTATTGGTTTGGAATCAGGGTTTTTCAATTCCCTTAGGTGGATCCTTCATATCCACCAACGCGGTTAAAGCGCCAGACATTCACTTTTCGTCCGCTCCATTTTGTAAATAACAATAATGCCGCGAGAAGACAGTGATTGTATGCATGTGGCCATATGAGATGGAGACAGAGAGCTGACTTTGCCCACCCTCGGTCGTACTAGATCATAACCTGCTCAAGAGCGTTTATGAGAAAAGTTTACAACTTTTCACTGTACAACTTACAAAAATGTACAACCAGAGACATCGTGATGGCTGGCGATATGCATTGAAAAGAATATACATTATTCAGATGTCGATTCCTGAACTACTTACATCTAACTGGCAACCACTAATTGCTTATCGTCAGGATCGATCAAGAAATAAGAAACGGAAACTTGTTGAATTACTTTGTGCCGAGAATTCTATATTATACCAAAAGTATAATATTGAATAATGATGATGATAATAATAAAGATACGTTGAATTCCTTAATCTAATTGATCTAGTACTGAAGACCTCCATGTCATTCTGAATAAAATATGGTCAGTAAAAGTTTTCTTTAAATTAATCTTCTCTGTTAATCAATATATATATGTATATATATATATATATATATATATATATATATATATATCAAGCTATAGTTCCGCCTGGGGCCTCCCTAGGGCTACTGCCGGTCCCAAGCCCGAATAAACCGGGAGGGTTGGGCATCAGTCAGTCAGTAACAACGTAGAACTTCGTACGTACGTACATCAGTTCGAGTTGCCACATCACATTAGCACAGAAATGCTGTAGTCGATTCAAATCCCGTAGTGGTAGAGGTAGCAAGAGTATAAGCAGTAATCGGGAAAATTCGTGTTTGGAGATGTTATTTAAAGAGTATAATCCAGTGAAATAAATTTGGAAACAGGAAAAAAGGGACATGGAGAATTCAGAAGATTAGAATTTGGGAGAACACATAGAGTGGATGCACCTGCGCCATTGCAAACGATTTTGAGCCATGTCATTCAGGGTCTCTAACCATCGGTTGCTATCATCTCGCGGTCCCCAACCAGGTGGTCTACACCTACCAACATGACTCAGTCCACTTGTCAGTGACTTCATGGATTTGTGCCATGTTTTGGTCTGGCCGCTCCTAGCTTTCTTCCAACCTACTCCTATACCATTGAACATCGCACGTCGAGGCAGTCGGTCGTTGGGAATACGTAACACGTGTCCCAGCCATCTCAACTGATGAAGTTTCACTACTTCATTAATTGATTTGCCCCATTCCGTAGAAAACTAACTCGCTAAAAAAACGCTAACCAGAAAAAAAAGCTCAGTCAGTGGTGTATAAACTGCAGACCTAATAACTGAATATTTGATAATCAAAATAAAAAACTGAACAGTTAGCTTATGTTTGTAACATAAAATCATGAAAAAGATTACTGACAACTTGGCTAAGTTTTTATTATGATCAACCATCAAAGTAAATGTTATAACTCCCTCTTATTACGACCCAGCTATTCCTAGTGTTTAGTATTCTTGGACATTAATTCATTCGATAAGTCCCCCTAATCAGAACATGATTGAACAGGAAGGAAATTATATTTTAAATAATAAAGGTAGATGGAAGTAGGAATTACAATGCGAAAAACGTTAGTATATTTATGGTTTTTACACGAGAAGATTCTACAGTCTTCTCCAAGTATCCGCTAGCGCTAATTGGTTAAGAAATAGCCAATCAACGTACACCAACACAGTCGTACACGGAACGTGCATTATTTCAATCTATGCCCCCCCCCCTCTAACAGTAACATTAAACTGACTACATCAATAATTTTAAGAATGTTCCAAAACAACAACATCAAAGGTTGAAATGCAGTTAATTTTAACTGAAGTAAGAAGTTTCAGCGAATAATCTGTGCTATGTTTGAAGAGATTATGAGGTTACTTAAATCGGCGAACAGAACGAAGACTCTGCGATACAATGACAAGATAAGTCAACTATTACGATGTATCCCAGCCCCGTTATCTAGAGGGAGACGTCCAGGTACAGAAGAGGGGAAGTATCTTCCACAAGCATCCAGAAACACGGACAGCAACAAGCATACAACTCAAGCGGAAAAATATACAGCATAAAAATATCCTTGAGAAATGTCACAAAATAGAATCTTAAAAGAGATAACGAACCAATGACATTTAAGGTCCTGCCAAGTGGAAAATACAATCTGAAGGTAAAAACTGGAGCAAGAAATTCAAAAATCTAAAATAAGATATCTGCCAACTGAGTTCTGGAGATCTAGCATATTGAACGGTTTATCTTAAAGGATAAAATGTTTTGCCAAGGAAGTTACAAATAAACTAAATCTTGTAAAAACGAATCCAATATTACATTTCAGTCAGTCAGTTAGCCAGCTACAACGTGAGATTAGGCACATAGATGCATCGGTTCAGGTTGCCAGACCTCATTCATTACAACACAACAAGATGATCACTAAATTCATAGAAGTAATTACACTTCAATAGTAGTAATATATAAAATAAAGATTTTGTATAAGGATTAGTTCGTAGAAAGAAAGGCAATAAAATAAGTTTAATATCAAAGTTTAAGAGAAGACAGAAAGTGTATACACGTATGACATTGTGATTGATTCTGAGCAATGTCACATAGAGTCATCAACCACTGGTTACGATAGTCACACTGATCCTAAACAAGTAATCTGCATGTACCAACATGGCTCAGAGTAGAAGTTAGTGACTTCAAGGACTGATGCCATGTTTTCGTTTGGCCGCCTCTCACTTTCATCCAACCATCCGCTATACTAGTCAGCGTTGTGCGTCGTGGTAATCGGTGTTCAGGCATAGAGTAGCAAGTGGTCCAACTAGCTCAGTCGACGAAGATTTACTTGACAGAAATATATAATTTGAATAAATGAGGATGAAGTATTTTAGTATCAATAAAATGAAACACTTTAGCTACATTTCAACAGGGTTATATTGTGCGATCGTCTAAGTATAATGTGGTACGTGCTACTGATATCGATAGATATAAGTAGTATGTATCATCAATCGAAAGTGAAATATTTGGCGGCAGACGTTTAAGACAACGAGAACAGAGAATAGTTGTTGTGGAAAGGAAGGAACAACAAAGTTTGAAACGATTGATTGACATTTTGAAAACGAAGTATCAACTGTATAATTCTGAGATTTGACTAAGATGTTCTGTACTATTGTATTCAAATATATTCGATTATGCCCATTTGTATTCTCGTTCACTACAGTAATATGTAAACCTTCTATACATAAGCCAAAAACTAGTGACTTGAATAAGTAGAAAGAGTTTTATTGAATAAAAAACAATAAAGAACACATATGTACATTTATTTTCAAATACATATATATGCACTTCTACCCTAGAAACAAAGTCACCATTTCAACCAGTGACATGTATCTTCTTCCTTAGGAAATGATGCTAAATCTTGAACCATTGATGTGAATTTATCTTTGAATACATATCTAATTGATCCCATGTATCAGATTGTTGTATCCTGATAAGAATAAATGAATGGTAATTTTTGGGTTCCATTTATGGACCAATATTATGAGTATATTTTTATCATATAATTGTTATGTAACCATCTGTTCATATTCATGCCCCTCTTATTATGAGCTTTATTTTGACCTATGAACTATTATTATACGATTGATCATTCATGAATTATTCCCTGTCTGTTAATCACTACCTCCCTCATTCACAGCCACATCTGGCTAATTCTTGTACAAATGTTGTTTCATATTTTATTGGTTCGTTGTGATCGGTTTGAGTGGTATATAAACTCAGTATGCTTGAAATAAAATGATTCACATCTCAGAGGCTGAGACTTGCGTTCTGGATTCAACTGGCTGGGCTAGTCGGAAAACAGGACCAATCAGGGCTCTAGGTTGTTCTCACGTGTTTACGCGTCTTTGCTCCGATCGATAATAAGCTACCGTCTAACCTGTAGTCACAGTTATAACACAGATATTGAATAACAATGAAATTCAGAAAATATTTTTCATTCTACTTGGAACTTATCAGTTGTCAATCTTTTCACTGAATCCAGTGTAGTGGACGAGAACATGAGTGGAAACAATTGAATATAATTGAACACACAAAATTACAGCATATCTAAGAATTATACAATAAATACTTCATTTGTAAAATATCAATCAATCTTCTCAGATTTCACTGTTCTTGCACATTTTCATACCAATTGCTTTCTGTTCCGGTTCTTTCCTTCTTCACCTTATGCTGTCAGACATTCTAATCCTCAATATCGTTATATACTACTTATGTCGATATATGTAGTACATACCACACCAGTACCATTGACATCGAACAAAGAAAAAACGTGTTCATCAATGATTGATTGAGTTCAAATAACCAAAAGCTTTTACAATGAGCATATATTTTAATTTTGCAGGTTTGTATTACTCTGTTGTTGATATTAAGAACTATAAATGACTAGTCATTATAGAAATGTTATACTGGTTGTTATTATATTGGATGCACACTGCTGATCTTAACCATTGAAATTAATATAACATCCACAAAAAACCTCTTCTGATATGAATCAACATATGCTCACTAGTGACTGGCTTCAAGAGGTATTTCCTGAAGTTCTTGTGAGATGCAGTGGCCAGTGGAGTTCAACCGAGTCTGTTCTGAAATGGTAACTCAATGAAGATAATGGAGGATGGTGGCGCTAAATTGCGTGGATTGGCTGAAGTTAGACATTAACACCATTGAATGCTGGCCGAGTCGATGGTCTAGAGGTTAAGCGCTCGCGTGCAAGACTGACAGGTCCTGGGTTTGAATCTCGCGGGAGGCGGGATCGTAGATGCGCACTGATGAGGAGTCCCACAGTAGGACGAAACGGCTTTCCATTGCTTTCAGGTTTTCTATGGTGATCTAGCTTCAATTGACTCGTGATCTCAACCATTGAAATTACTATAATATCCACAAAAACTCTTGAGTCATACAGATTTCCTTCAGTAAACACACACACACAGCTCTTGAGTACAATAAACGGAATGGTAGTCATTGTCATATATATTTTAAACCCAAAAATCAATTATTTTACGATATTTTATTAAGGGAGTTGTTTTAAAAGTGAACTAATCTGTCTTTAAGCCTATAAATTGTTTTTTATGTCCCTTTATCTGACTCTAGTAAGATCGGACAAATGATCATTATTGAATGATTGCTATCGGAATACTTACTTACGCCTGTTACTCCCAATAAAGCATAGGCCGCCAACCAGCATTCTCCAACCCAATATGTCCTGGGACTTCCTTTCCAGTTCCATCCTATTTTTGTTCATTTTTCTTATGTCTGTCACCACTTCTCGGCATAGATCCGCCTGGAACCCCTCTGGGGCTACTGCCGGTTCCAAGCCCGCATAAAAGAGGAGGGTTGAGCATGGGGTTAGCGATCCCACCCCGTAGAAAACTAACTCGCTAAAAAAAACGCTAACACTGTCGGAATACATCATCCTGACTATTCTTGTATATTATTATCAACTTAATCCATATTAGTGAATAACGGAATTGAATAAGTCGAATACGAGAAGAGGATTTTTGAATACCTATATTTTGTACACTCATTGATCTGGATAGGAAATGAAAGGGATGAAGCGAATAGAGGAGAATGAAGCGAATTGGCATGCGATGGAGAAAACATATGAGCCAACTCCCTTTCATCAAGCGATAATCGATATTTATAGCCGGATAAAAATAGGTTACAGATATATGTGATGAATAGAATAAGAAGTGTACACACACACACACACATACATACACTCATATAAAAACAATCAGGGTTTATAAGTGAATAATTAACAAGGTTAAAACGTAACTCAATAAGAATGGATAAATTGGCCTGTTCAACAAGTTAGAATCGAGTTATATGGGCTTAACATAGTAACACCGATACTACAATGTCAACATTTTCATTCAAACCACATAAGAACCTTAAAGATATCAATCAATATATAGAGGGTTAAAACATTTTGAGAAGAATTACTTTCGTTCTAAAAAAAATAAAGGTCTTTTGTTTAACTGTTAAAACAATTCATTCTTTCAACATATCCACGAAAAGAAAAAAAAGAGGCGAATAACTTCGGAAATTTAGAGAACAAAGAAGAATAAGTCAGTCAGTCAGTTAGCCAGCTACAACGTGAGATTAGGCACATAGATGCATCGGTTCAGGTTGCCAGACCTCATTCATTACAACACAACAAGATGATCACTAAATTCATAGAAGTAATTACACTTCAATAGTAGTAATATATAAAATAAAGATTTTGTATAAGGATTAGTTCGTAGAAAGGAAGGTAATAAAATAAGTTTAATATCAAAGTTCAGGAGATGACAGAAAGTGTATACACGTATGACATTGTGATTGATTCTGAGCCGTGTCACACAGAGTCACCAACCACTGATTACGATAGTCACACTGATCCTAAACAAGTAATCTCCATCTACTAACATGGCTCAGAGTAGAAGTTAGTGACTTCAAGGACTGATGCCATGTTTTCGTTTGGCCGCCTCTCACTTTCATCCAACCATCCGCTATACTAGTCAATATTGCGCGTCGTGGTAATCGGTGTTCAGGCATAAATGAAGATTCACATGAAGAATGAGGTAAACACTGAACTGAATTAATTTTAAGGGATATGTAAATTCAGTTGGATCTGTTGATCGTAGAATTAAATTAGAGTTGATAGGTGATAGCTAGCAATGGAGTCCAGGACGCGCGTTTCATCCTATTTGGGAGTCGTCGGCTAGATGTACCTACATCTCAAGGTTGACGTTCATTCCAGGACTCCACCTTTTTTATAATACCTATGATGTAAGGCGATTCGTACAGGATGCACATATGCCAATAACAGATTGATCAATTGCAGTTCTAAACATCAATGGAAAGATCCAAGTAAACAATACCAAGTGAGTGTAAACTTCACCCCATTGCACAAGAAAATTGGCTATCGGGACTCAGTAGCTAAATGGATAACTCGATGGTGTTTGAAGCGAACGGTACTGAGTTTGAGTCCCGGAGTGAACATCAACTCCGAAGTGCAGGTACATCCGGATAATGTGTCCTAAATAGGGTGAAACGAGCGTCCTGGATTCCACTATTAGCCACTATCCATCTTTGTATGTAATGCTTGTGAATTAAGGCTATATCAAGGCAATACGCACAGTATGCACATATGCCAGTAAGAGACTGATCAATTGCAGTCCCAAACATCAATGAGAAGATTCAAGGACGATATTTTGAAGATTGATTTTAAAAAAAAGATTCCAGGTGGATAAAAATACAGTGAAATCAGAGACAAGTGAACTTCTAAAAGAACTAAAGCCATTTATTAATGTTTCCCTATAGATTTACTTTTTATCCTAAATCTAACAGCATATCGCGATTCTATGGGATACCAAAAATCAAAAAACATGACATTTCTTTAAGACCTATAGTGGATTTCACAAATACTCCTACATATACTTTATCGAAATATCTAAGCAACATACTGAAGCCACTTCAACATAATCTAGTCAATGTCGTGAAGGATTTATATGGATTCAAATTAAAGATCTCGGAGTAATCCATCAACAAGAACCAAATAATGGTAAGCTATGATGTTGTAACTTTATACGCTAACATTCCAATTGGTAGATGCTTAGACGTCGTTAATGACTTACTAGATAATGATAAGACTCTATCTAGCAGATGTTCATTAAGCAACAGTCCCATCATGAAATCCCTCAAATTATGCTTAAATTTAACACTTTTCACTTTCAAAGGGACTTTATATAAACAAACGAATGGAGTAGCCATAGGATCTATAGTATCACCGATTGTTGTCCCACATTGAGTTGCTTATTTGTGTCAGTACTATTCTGGATCGGATATATAGATGATGCATTTGTCATTATTCAAAAAACTCTTAGAAATTTCTCCAAACACATAAACACTTTGGGAAAGGAAGATCAACATAATGATCCACCTTTCTTGGAATGTTTAACTAAAAGGAATTCTAATGGAAATCTAGATGTAGCCATATACCGAAAAATGACACATTCAAATCGGTATATTGATTTTTAACTCTGCACATTTTTTCAGTGCAAAAATTTCTTTAGCCCTATATCTTTTCAGAAGAGAAACCAAGATCATTACCTCAAACGAATAATTTTGGTAGAAATTACTATTAAAAGCATATTGAAACAAAACTGTCCTTCTGTAAATAACAATCTGAATGAAATATTTAGGATTGGTACTGTCGTTTTACCTTACCACTCAGGTACGACAGAAGAATTACAGCAGATATTGAAAATGTACAAAATTAAAGCTTTCTATAAGACAACTAATGTGGTGTGGGTTACTTATATCCACACAAGTAGTATATGACGGTGGTCAGGCATAGAATGTTTTTCAGTAGAAGTTCAATGAGGAAAGAACGGGAACGGAACACAATTGGTATGAAAACACATAAACAATGAAATCTGAGACAATAGATTGATGTTGGCAACAAGAACAGTCAAGTTTGAGATGATGAATTGATATTTTGCAAATTAACTGTTTTACTGTATGGTTCGCAGATTTTATTGAGATGCTCTCTAGTTTCGTGTCAAATACATTCGATTGTCTCCACTCGTATTCTTGTTCACTACACTAACACCAAGAAACGCCTTAGTTAGAATAAGAGATTATGTCTACAGATTGGATTGAGTTAATTATGTGTTATTTACTGAAGAGTCTTCCCGTGAAATGTCGACTCCTGTCAAAGAACACACAAGTTACACAAGAAGACTTCATAATAATCCAGTAGGATTGGAAAATTGACCGGTTAGATCAGCAATAACAGTACAAGTGTTTCACATAATGCTAAGGCCCTCTGCTCTCTATAAGAAAGAAGGCCTGAATATTCATTTTGACCTTATTTATTTTTCACATAATCTGCATACACACACAGTTTCAACCCCACTATTTTAGATTGCAAATGAGTACATTTTTTCATACCTACATTCTGATGCACAAATCAATACAGTGACAGTTTATACAAATTCACCTTGACCAATAATAACGTGAAATTGACATATTCAGACTTATTATGATTTTGTATTCTGCATTGTTTCCTTCGTACTATTTAAACTTGTATTAATTTAATGTCAGTCATTTATTTACTCTGAAGAAGTGGTTTACATTAAGTGACGAAACGTCAGAAACAAACTTTCTACTCATTGAGGTATAACAAAATATATATACTTAATATTATTCTGGAGAATCATTTAAAAGTTTTTAAACTATACATTGGTGCTTCAAAAACTACATCTCCACTAAATGATTCACGATAATACATCAAAATATGCCATCAATACATAGTACCATCGTCTGTTGAAGCAGTAATAAAAGTCCTGTGTTTTTTGTCTTGTTGTTCTCAGCAGTTTAAGAGACGCGGCACCAACCCATGAAGTTAGTGACTTTTGAATTGAGTCGATTGAATAGGCACGGACTAGCTGGTTGGAGACTGAGAGCTTATCGTAATAAATTATTTTAAGTTTGAATGACATGGTTTAAAATAGGTAACCATGTTGAAGCTGAATTCACTCTGTTTTTTTCTTAGACTTTGAGTTCTAAAATTGCTCCCAAATGCCCTGGTAAGGCCGAGAGTAGGGAGAGTCAGCTATCTCTCTCTCTTTCGAAATGCTCTCACATGGCCACGCGTATATAGCTTCTGTCAGGGAAGTTCTACTCACTGCCTTCTCGCGGCATTATTGTTGTTTACGAAATTGAGAGGATGAAAAGCGAATGTCCGACGCTTAAACCGGGTTGGTGGACATGAAGAGTCCATCTTGGGGAATCGGAAAACCTTGATTCCAAACCAATGATGCACATGAACCCCAGTATCTTGAAGGAACAAATGGCGTATGAACCAATCGTTGGTTACCGGCTACCATAGGACTGCATCTCCTTACGTTGCTCCACTGCCTTGTGGATCAGATGTTTAGGTCAAAGGCTGTGGGTGTAGGCCCCTAAGAAAGCCACCTACTTCGATTTGGGCACCCGGGCAGTATTACAGCCCTCACACATATCGAATGAGATTTGTGTGGCGCATATGTACTTGGTGCCTCCCTGTACCAATATCTATGTGTTAAAATAAATAAACAAAGTTCCAAAATTATTTTATACTCACTTTTATTCTGGAAATTTATAACTCCGTCACGTCTTATGGTATATGCGTAATGTTTTCTACTACAACTGATAATGAAACAGCATTTACATCTCTGGCATTTGTCTCCATAATCCTTATCTTGGTATGCCAATGTGATGTGACAATTTCAACCGATATATATTTATACCAGATTCTAAGCTGCTTATGACTGACTGAATCGATAGAGAACCCTGTTTGAAGTAGGTCTTTACTACTTGATACCAACCAACAAAGTGTTTTAGTATCGCTATCTCTCCAGGGATCTAATCTAAAGTATTCAGGTTATGGAGATAGGATGATAGATTTAGACCACTCATTCGGAATTCAGTGGAGTATGTTCTCAACTTTAGTCAATTTGTAAAATATCCATCACTAAGATTATTCACCGTCGTCACGGATACCTATCTTATTTCTGACATGGTTGAACTTTATCACATTACATGTTTTCTCATATATACTTGCGGAATTTATCTCAAATTGAAAAACTAGTTAGGATGGCAATATTGTTTATTTATTCAGGCATAAAGACACATTCCATGCAATTAATTGCTTTTATGAATCGAAATAAAGCCAGAACAAACATGGATGAAGAATAATATGAAGTCACTATAAATCATGGTTTCTTATCAACTGCTTACAGCCATATATGTATTGAAAGTTTACATTGAAACAATCGACATAGAAGAATGAAAAGAATTGGAATGACAAAGATTATCAGAAACAGGCCGGAGGTCATTTGATGTTGGAATCAAACAAAACATAAGGTGTGGGTGATGCATTAATTAAGTGAGGTTCAGAGGCACATAAGATAAATGATTTGATAATTTTATCCCGACCGTTGCTGCTACCTTGACATGGTAGTCGGGCTTACCTATTGTGAAGAACCGATCGAACTATACTGGCTGGAACAATCGTTCCTCAAAGTCCTACCATGTCAGACAGGTTGATTGAAGAGCGGTAAGACTAAAGGTAGCAGACTCAAGGTCCGAGGGCGAAGTCGTACTGCTGACTGTACAGTGGTGTGACGGTAGCAAGGTGTTCCTTTCGGACAACCACCATAATAGCGATGCTGCCTTCCCATAAAGGAAAGATGGAGTTAGAAAATGTCGACCCTAAAAATGCACACCTCGCCTTAATTCACAGATATCCGTCTCCGGTGGTAAGGTTTCAACAAATACGGAGCTAACACGAAAATTACTCATATAAAAGTTACTTATTTAAACACATAAACATTGGTACAAGGAGGCACCAAGTAGATATGCGTCGCATAAATCATTCGATTTATGCGAGAGCTGGGAGACTAGTTGGGTACCCAAACCGGAACAGGTGGTTTCGACCTAAAGGTCTGATCCACAAGACAGTGGAGCAATGTAGGGCGATGTAGTGCCGTGGTAGCCAATGGCCAACAATTGGTTTATTTGCCATTTTTTCTCTCAGGATCCTGGAAAACACCAGTCAGTCAGTAACAACGTAGAACTTCGTACGTATATACATCATACCACTTGAGCACAGAGATGCAGTTGTCGATTCAAATCCCGTAGTGGTAGAGGTAGTAAGAGTATAAACAGTAATCAGAAACATTAGGGTTTGAAGATGTTATTCAAGGAATATGGACAATTGGTTTGGAATGAGAGTTTTCCAACTCCCCTAGATGGATCCTTTGTATCCACCAACCCGGTTAGAGTGTCGGACATTCGCTTTTCATCCTCTCAATTTCGTAAAGAACACCGCCGCCACAAGAAGGTAGTGAGTATGACTTTCCTGGCAATGGTTGTATGCATGTGGACATGTGAGAGCATTTCGACAGGGAGAGTTGACTCTCCTCACCCTCGGCCGTACCAGGGCATTTGGGGATCAACATAAACTAATTTCCTTTTCAGGTACCTCCACAAGAACCCTTCCACGGTGTGAGCAATCACCAGGAAGTGATAACCGCTCTCATATCTCTAAAAGCACTCAAGATCACTATGATAATTTAAAAAGTTATGAAGGGTTTATATAAGATTCCTGAATTATATAGTAATTGAACAGGATTTGAAGAGTATATATAAGTGAAGAATATTGAATGAATAGAAACGATTACTTTATATTATTAACCTTTCAAATCTAAGTAATGTCATCAGTACTAATCAATAAATATGTGAATTAACATTACCCAAGTCATTGGTTATTAGTTGAACAATCAAACTCAACACGATCTCTTTTACAACATTCAATTGTTGTTGTTGTTCTTGTTTTTTCATATCAACACACAAACATACATAATAACACAATAATATTGATGGACAACAGTAGACGTTTACATTTTGCATTATTAGAGATCATGTGTCATTTAAATACATAAACTATTAGGCAAACATACCTGGTTACTATTCATTCATTATACATACAAACATATATACACTTATATAATAAGTAGTAAAGGATTGATCCGCTCATTAAAACCAAATTTGATCTACAATAATAATAATAATAATAATAATAATAATAATAATAATAATAATAATAATAATAAATGATGTAAGAAATTGGATCAAAATCATAACAGATGAGAAGAATAAATGACCTGAGTTCATATGATCAAAATAAAAACCTTGTTTAATGAATACTTAACAGGGTTTTTATTTCTTCGTATAGGTGATGATTATTATTAGTAGTTAGGCTTTAATATAGTCAATCAGTTAACTACAACATAGGATCAGGCACATATATACATATATATACATCGGTTCAAGTTGCCATATCTTATTGATTATAACACATGATCACCAAATTCATAGAAGTAATTACTTCAATGATAGTAATATATATATATATATATATATATATATATATATATATATATATATATAAGGATATAATACAGGGAAGAAAGAATTAGTTCATAGAAAGAAAGATAACAAAGTAATAGAAGGGATTTTGTGGATATTATAGTAATTTTAATAGTTGAGTCGATTGAAGCTGACTCAGTGGTTTAGTGATTAAGTCTTCGCTCACGGGAGCAATATGTCCTGGGTTTGAATCTCACGAGGTGAGATCGTGGATGCGCACTGCCATTGAGGAGTTTTTCACAATGGGATGAAACGGTCGTTCAGTTCTTCCAAATTTTCCATGGTGATCTAGCTTCAATTGACTCATGATCTTAACTATTAAAATTGTAATAAAAGCGGTATACACCTACATCATTATGATCGATTCTGAACCATGTTATACAAAGTCTCTAATGATTGGTTCATTGTTAACATATATATATATATATATATATATATATATATATATATATATATATAATTTATAAATCAATACTTGTGATATTATTAGTAGTATTTGTGTTCCTTGAGTTAATCAGTTTAATTAATTAGTTAGATAGATTTTGCTATCATTCCGGGTAACATCATAATCATCATCATTAAAGTTATGAATCTTTTTTTAAAAGTTGAGATCATAAGTCAATTGAAGTTAGACCAACATAGAAAACCTGGAAGCACTAAACGGCCGTTTCATCCTATTGTGGAACTCCTCAAAAGTACGAATACACTATTGAAATTACTACAGTATCCACAAAAACACCTGATACTAATCAACATATGCACGCTAGTGACTGTCTGGCCTCAAGAGCTATTTCCTGAAGTTCTAGTGAGATGCAGTGACCAGTGGAGTTCAACCGAGTCTTTTGTGAGGTGGTAACTCAATGAAGACAATCGAGGACGGTGACGCTAAATCTCGTGGATTGGTTGAAGTTAGGCATTTACAACGTTGGATGCCAGCTCAGTGGTCTAGAGGTTAAGCGCTCGCGTGCGAGACTGATAGGTCCTATGTTCGAATCTCGCGGGAGGCGGGATCGTGGATGCGCACTGCTGAGGTGTCCCATACTAAGACGAAATGACCGTCCAGTGCTTCCAGGTTTTCCATGGTGGTCTAGCTTCAATTGACTCATGATTTCAACTATTGAAACATATGGAATTATTAAACCAATCAAGGTAGTTTATGAGTCAATGATAACATTGGAATAGATCATATAAAGTACGAATTAATAGTGTGGTGACAGGTGTACTAGTTGTGATAAGACTAATAAGGGCTTGATTCAACGTTACATAATGGGAAATAGGTCAATGATTAGAAACATATAGACAGTGGGATAACATTTATAAAAATTACATTACATAATAAGATAATTGGACCGTGAAAGGTATATTTCAGAAGAAAAAAATGGTAGGAGGGGGTGAAGAAAAATAAACGATCAAAGAGTACGGAAAATAATAATAAATAAAATCATCTATTAAAGCCAAGGGAGAGATAAGGGTGTTACAAGTTTCTTATAAACACAGACTTGGATTGTTGGTTCGAATTCCTATCGCTCCTGCTATATGTAAGAGATGAGATCGAACCCCATAAGGAAAACTAATAGGAACACGACAAAGAACTTTAAATGACTTAATCCTGTCTACTACGTGATCGCTATCGATCAAGTGTGATAGGACCGAGCTACGTATTGTCTTGACAGTACCTTTTCCTAATCACGAAGGGAGGTGTTCACTAACTTTTTGGTTCAGTTGTTTGGTGGTGTGGCCAATATAGCTTTCTCCACAGGAGCAGATGAATTCGTAGATACACATAACTTATCCTTCAGTTGGGGAATCACCACAAATCGGGTCGAATACGATAGACAGAAGTTGGCTGCATTAAATGTTCTCTTCATTGCTCTGGTCAGTCTATCGCGTAGTACATCAACCAGCTACATCTCCATTGAATTGCAGTTTCAAGAAGACTCATCTAGGGGATTTGGAAAAAACTCATTCCAAACCAATGGGGCTCATGGTTGCAGGGTCCTAAGGAAACAAATGATGTATGAACCTAGGTTGGTTACCAGCTACCATGTGATTGCATCTCCTTATATTGCTCCACTGCCTTGTGGATTAGACCTTAAGGTTGAAGATTCTGTGTTTGGTCCCCCAAGAAAACCACCTACTTCGGTTTCGGCACCTGGGCAGTATCACAGTCCGCACACAAATCAAGCGAGTTTTGTGGCACATATGTATTCGGTGGCCCTTTGTACCAATATTTGTGTTTAAATAAATAAATAAATAAACCGATATAATTAACACGTGTTATTGTTTGACAAGTGGATATTTATAATACAGGGTATTGTGTGCAATATTTTCATTTTTAGGAAAAATTCATCATAAACCGACATTAGTCAGGATAGCATTTAAGATCAGACAATAGTTGACAATCATTTCGTTTCGGTAAGGTACCCCAAAGTAGTTCCTATTTCAAAAACTCCAAGGAGTCTATTAGACCTGAATTTGAAATAATCTATCACAATCTCTCTGTCACTTTCATCCATTGTTCATTGCATCAATGTTTACTTCTCCTTTGAAAATGTATTAGATGTTCTTACCACCTATAAGTGTATCTTATTTGACAAATGAGATTATAGAAACTTTATATGTTTAGCAACTTTTGCAACTGAATTCATTAAGTAAACCTACCTATCTGTTGTCACTTTACACTTACACCGTCTAAGGCAACCTTAATTAATTTGAGTAATAACCAACATGAACAGTATATTACTGAGTCATATGACACATGCATTATGGTAGAGCTGATTGGCATATTTTGATAATTATTGCTTTGTTATTCCATGCTTTCTGTTCTCATTTTACTTTCTCTAGTTATAGATGATTACAATAAATTCTTCATGGCGTAGATCAGTCAGTCAGCTACAAAGTAGGACCAGGCACAGATATACATCAGTCCAACTTGCCACACCTCATTAGCATATCAAGATGAACACCAGATTCATAGAAACAGTTACTTTAATGTTGGTAATATACAAAAGAAAGAATGCATATAAAGATATAGTGCAGTAAGAAAGAATTAGTTGGTAGAAAGGAAGCTATGATGCGATTTTAATCTCATTATTATTATTATTTGAACACATAGATATTGGTACAAGGAGGCACCAAATACATATGTGCCACACAAATCTCATTCGATATGTGTGAGGACTGTGATAATGACCGGGTGCCCAAATCGAAGCAGGTGGTTTTATTAAGGGGGCCACACTCTGAGCCTTCGAAATGAAGGTCTGATCCACAACACAGTGGAACAACGTAAGGAGATGCAGTCCCACAGTAGCCGGTAACCAACGATTGGTTCATGTGCCATTTATCCCCTCAGGACACTGGAGCCCATGTGCACCACTGGTTTGGAATCAGGGTTTTTCAACTCCCCCAGGTGGACTCTCTATGTCCACCAACCCAGTTTAAGCGTCGGACATTCGCTTTTCATCCTCTCAATTTCGTAAACAACATTAATGCCGCGAGAAGGCAGTGAGTATAACTTCCCTGGCAGAGGCTACATACGCGTGGTCAGGGCATTTGGAAGCTTTATGGTATAGTCTAAGATAGATAGTGTATACACCTACGCCATTGTGATCGATTCTGAGCCATGTCACCAAGAGTCTCCAACCATTGGTTATGATTGTCACGTGGACCCAAACCAATTAGTCTGCATCTACCAACATGGAGCAGGAAATAACTTTAAACGAACAGTTCTTGACTGATACCTTTCATCGCTGCAACACATGAGAAAAATGTACTATCTAAATAATTTTTAGATTAGAACACTTCAAACACTCTAATACCTCATATTTGTTCTCCCTATTTAATACTACTCTCTATATCAAGCTGATTATATGCTTGTAAACTGGCATGAATTCTGTAATGACTATTAATCAGATGATTGAATATCGGTTAACATAATGAATGACAAATCTAGAAAGTAACTCTTCCATAAGATCATAATACTTTATAGCACAAATCAAGAAAACTGAATGTAATCAGTTGAGGATCACGTTTTTTTCTCTTTCTATTTCAAAAGAAAAAGACAAAACAAAACACAACTTATTTACTTTGATCTAAATTGGTCTACAGGTAAATGTTGTCTTTCTTTTTTTATAAGTAAGATGTTTGTGAATGAAGGTTATATCAAGGCAATACGCACAGTATGCACATATGCCAATATAAGACCGATCAATTGCAGTCCTAAACATCAATGGCAAGATTCAAATAAACGATATCAAGTGAATTTAAGCTTCATCCTATTAGACAAGCAAATGGCTATCAGGACTCAGTAGTTAAGTGGGTAACGTGATGGTGTTTGAAGCGAACGGTACTGAATTCGAGTCCCAGAGTGAATATCAACTCTGAGATGCAGGTAAATCCAGCTGACGAGTCCTAAAAAGGACGAAACGCGCGTCCTGGATTCCACTACTAGGCACTATCCATCTTTTTATGTAATGCTTGTGAATTAAGACTATATCAGGACGATACGCACAGTATGCATATATGCCGATAAGAGACTGATCAATTGCAATGCTAAACATCAATGGGAAGATTCAAGTAAACAATACCAAGTGAATTTAAGTAAGATGTACATTTAAAGTTGTTTCTTTGAAAGAAAAAAGAAAGAATAATACAGATTCCTTTAAAGTGTGCTAACATATCAACTGTTAGTTATTTAGCTTATTGCTAATAAGTTTGACCTGTTATGAAATTTAGGTTTATCATTTTCTACTAACTACTTTCAATCATTATTTAACATATTTTAATATTGTAACCATAATGTTAAGTCATCTAAATTAATGGCCAAATAGTAATTTAATCAATAACTAAACAAGACTAATTTAATCACAATATAATGCACTATTCAATGATTGATGATCTACACTAGACAACTAGTGTAGCAGCAGTATCTGTATCAGTAAATGAAAAAGCAACATCCTGAAATACTGAACAGAAAACACCAATTCAATCACATTTGATGGAGAAAGTCTGGAAGAGGTGAAATCTTTCACATGTTTGGGTAGCATCATCGATGAACAAGGGGATCGGATGCAGACCTAAAGGCGACGATTGAAAAAGTAAGGACAACAATCCTACAATTGAAGAATATATGGAACTCGAAACAACAATCTGTCAACCAATATCAAAGTCACAATCTTCAATACGAGAGTCAAGACAGTTCTACTATACGGAGCTGAAACTTCCAGAACTACCACAATCATCATCAAGAAGGTACAAGTATTTATAAACAATTGTATACGTAAGATACTGAATTTCTACCATTAACATCAGTCCACTGTAGAACAGAACAAACCAACTCCCAACTGAAGTGGAAATCAGGAAAAGACGATGGAGGTGGATAGGATACACCTTAGGGAAATTATCAAACTACATCACGAGGCAAGCCCGAATATGGAGTTTTGAAAGGAAACGGAAAAGAGGACAGTCAAAGAACACACTGAGTCGTGAATTGGAAGCAGACATGAAAATGATGAATAGCAACTGACCAGTACAGAATTTGATGGAGAATACTGAAGAGCGGCCTATGCTTCTCTATGATGGGTAACAAGCGTAAATAAATACGTAATGATCAACCAACTGTAAACAAAATTCAATCCATTTCTCCTTTATCGTTTAATAATACCCTATTCCTAAAATAATAAACACCTAACCTTATCGATATTTTCTGATTGTTTCTTTGTTGAAAATATCACTGAATAATGTCAAGATTACACTTGATAATTTTAAATAGATTGAGCATTTAGTAAAGAGTCAATGAGACCGTTTTTTTACTATTTACACTTGTATTAATTTAATTTCAGTTATTTATTTACACTGAAGAAGTGGATCATATTAAGTTACGAAACATCAAAAATACAATTTTTCCTACTCAACAGAATATATATATATATATATATATATATATATATATATATATTCTTCATATTCCTTTACTTTAATTATATCATCTTTATAAAACTTTTGGTTACATCTAATACCCTGATACGACCGAGAGTGGGTAGGGTCCGCTCTCACTCGAAATGCTCTCATATGGCCACGCGTATATAGCCTCTGACAGGGAAGTCCTACTCACTGCCTTCTCGTGGCATTACTGTTGTTTACGAAAATGAGAGGACGAAAAGCGAATGTTCGGCGCTTTAACCGGATTCCAAACCAATGGTGCACATGGGCTCCAGTATCCTGAAGGAATAAATGGCGTATGAACCAATCGTTGGCCACCGGCTACCACGTGACTGCATCTCCTTACGATGCTCCATTGCCTTGTGGATCGGACCTTCAGGTCGAAGGCTCGGGGAGTGGCCCCCTTAATAAAACCACCTGCTTCGATTTGAGCACCCGGTCAGTATCACAGCCCTCACACATATCGAATGAGATTTGTGTGGCGCATATCTCTTTAGTGCCTCCTTGTACCAATATCTATGCGTTAAAATAATAAATAAATAAACATTAAAACAAAATAACTTAATAATGAGGTAATATCAATAGTTAAGATAATGAGTCAATTGAAGTCAGACGACTACCATGAAAAATCTGGAAGGATTGGACGGCTAGGCAGGATCATGGATGGACATTGCTGAAGAGTCTCATAGTAGGACATTAACACAATTGGATACCGGCTCAGTGGTCTAGAGGTTAATTGTTTGCGTACAAGACAAATAGGTCTTAGGTTCGAGTTTCGCGAGGCGACATCGTGGATGCGCACTGCTTAGGAGTCCCACAGTAGAACGAAACGGCCGTGCTTTCAGGTTTTCTATGGCGATCTAGCTTCAATTGACTCATTATCTCAAGTATTTAAATTACTATAATATCCACAAAAAACACTTTCTGATACTAATCAACATATGCTCACTATTGACTAGATTCAAGAGGTATTTCCTGAAGTTCTAGTGAGAAGTGGTGACCAGTGGAATTCAACTGGATCTGTTGTGAGATAGTAACTCACCTAAGACAATGGTGGATGTGTCGCTCAATTTTGTGGACGGAACGGCTTTTCAGTGCTTTCAGGTTTTCCATGATAGTCTAACTTCAATCGACTAATGATCTCAACTATGGAAATCACTACAATATCCACAAAAAACCCCTTCTGATAATAATGAAATAATTTTTAAAATGTCTAATAGTTAGTTCTATATTCAATGTAGATTAGTCAATCAAACACCTAATTTTTAATATATTACTTAAATACTTAATTAAGTTTGATTACATAAAGATAGTTTATAAAGAAGAAAAGTTCCTTTTCCATAATATCAATATATGATTATCTCTAATACAAGATACTCATTAATTAATTTACATAATGTGATATGAAGATGTAGGTGGTAATCAGTATTATGTCATATTATATTTATAATGTCTTAACAAGTACATATGTGATCAGATTGTTTGAAACGTATTGCACTGATCTATTATACAGTTCTGATACCTTTGGTCTTCTCATTGTATTCATCAAATAGATGTTTATTATGTCAATAATAAGGTTATCAAAATGAAGTACAAAATATTTTCAATAATAAATTACAAGTTACATCATAATTGTAGGGAACTATGAAGATGATTATATATATATCTATAACTCCGCCTGAAGCCCCTCTGGGGCTACTGCCAGTCCCAAGCCCAGACAAATGAGGAGGGTTGGGTATGGGTTAGCGACCTCATCCCGTGGAAAACTAACTCGCTAAAAAAACGCTAACCAGAAAAAATAATTTAAACCACTTAAAGTCTATATACATAGTGAAGATAGTTGTTCATTTGACGAAGAAGAGATGAATCAGTGTCAAAACAACCTACGAAGTAATACAGGGTGTGGGGCGGTGGTAATAGGACTAGGTTAAAATTAAAGATTGGATCTATTACTTTTGAATATAAAGACAAGGCTTGAATTGATGAAATATTAAAGTCCCAACTATGCACAAGTTTCTTATTAAGTTCAAACTGGATCCTGTTCGTCTGATTTTGTGAATAGTTTTGAATGGAATTTCTGGTAGAGATAAATGACTAGAATTAATTAGACATCCGACGCTATATCCACTGATTAATTTGTATTCATATTTAGTAAACCGTGCTAGAACAGATGTATTGTAGACAGTATGACATTTACTACACGAAAATAAGATGGTGGTTGGAGGTAGTAAACAGGAAATCCTGGACCCGGGTTTTGTGCTACTTGGCACTCGTCAACAAGGTGTACCTGTAATCTTGAGGGAACTGGTTCTCCCTGACGGGTTCGACCCCGTGTCACCCAGGAAGCACCAGTTCCCTCAAGGTTGCAGGTACAGCTTGCTGACGAGTGCCAAGTAGCACGAAACCCGGGCCCACGGTTTCCTGTTGACTACCTTCAACCACCATCTCATCTCAACATAGTGCAAGTAATGTCGAGTCATCTAGACTAGTGGCCACATTGCAACTTTGTCGATAGTATTCGATCTGCACTAAGGACTCGACACACATGACATTGATCAACACCCAGCGATCAATTGTGACTATAGGAACATGTTAACCAGTAAATAAACACCGAGATGTTCAATGTCCCAGTTTGTTCTTAATAGATTCTTGGATCATGTATTCATTAGAGAATGAAATTTATAGCTTAGACAAAGAAAAGGTCTTTCAGAGATTTCGGTAATCGTTTCCTGAAAATCTCTAAAGCCTTATACTTTCTGAGATACAGTCCCATGGTGGTCGGTGACCAATGATTAATTCATACGCCATTTGTTCCTTCAGGATATTCAAGCCCATGTGTACCATTGGTTTGGAATCAGAGTTTTCCAACTCCCCTAGGTGGACTCTTCATGTTCGCCAACATAGTTAAAGCGTCGGACATTCGCTATTCGTCCTCTCAATTTCGTAAACAACACCCCCGCCGGAAGAAGGCGGTGATTAGAACTTCCCTGTCATTGGTTGTAAGCACGTGGCCATGTGAGAGAAAACGTATAAAATATGAGAATATTTCATTCTTTCCGGCTAAATTTCATCTAATCTATCAATTTGTTCAAGTGAGATAACTTAAAATGGTTCAGTCAAATAGATCACTGGTGATAATAATAATAATAATAATAATAATAATAATAATAATAATAATAAAGATACAAAGTTTAAATTTAGATGAGATTTTGTTGGAAGGAAGAATAAAAAAGGAGAGAGGATTATTGTACTTTGATCATCTATCTTAATATACTTTAATTCATTAACTAGTCAAAAAAATATACAACCAAATCTTTAAAACATATTACTCAAATGAATCAGTAATCTAAATAACCAAATTTTAAGCGATGTAGTTGTGAACTCAGGTAAGTTGTTACAGGTTTTATCATTGAAAATAAGTATTGTTTGAATAATGGTGGAGAAGATTAGTAGCTCAGGTGGATGATTTTGATGGAGTTTTGTTCTCTGAGCTGGATGGTTTGGTCGTGGAGCTTTCATCGTTCTTCCGAACGACATCATCAGCACAAACTTCTACCTGTTGGCTCAAGCTTTTCGCAAAGTTTTCAATGTTTAATATGGGTTTTCTATCCAACAATAACAGTAGAGGAATATTAAGGTGCATTAAATGATTGAGGTTAAGAGTGCATATCACTAGGTAGTTTGAATATATTGAGATCATCACAATATCTAGAGGTTTGTAATTGACAAATCTATGGGACTGTAAATAGTAAATAAGACCCAAAACAGTTAACCAGCTTCTGCTGTTAAAACCATTAAGTGACTACAAATAGTTAATTTGTCATCTCTTCAGTTCACAAAATCCGTATAGTCTAATTAATTGGTTGTAACTAATTAAAAACAGTATTTTAATCTTGGTAAATCTTAACTTCAATTTAAAAATAATCAAGCCCCTATGTACATTAATTTATTGCTGAATAGTAAATAATATCATTTTTCTAGTCTTGTCTGGAACTGGTCGAATTCTATCAATCAGGTTGCGATATGGCGACTAGTCAAAGTAAATTGACATGGTATTAGTTGCTTTTTTATATTTGTTAGTTAAACAGAAGCTTTACACCTACTGATACTGATCAGCACAGTATACTTGTAATTATAAGGGAACTTGTCTTCTCTGTAGGAATCGAACCTGGACCATACAATTTCACAATGTGAGACGTTACATTACGTTTGATATTAAAAAAGGTACGATGATAACTAAATAACAGTCAGGCAAATATACATTATAATCGACCACAACAAAATTTATGACCGTTAGTGTTTGTAATAAGAAAATATTTGTCGTTAGCTTTTATTTAGAATTGTGGCATTATATTCATCATCGGAAATTTACAATAAATGACATAGCTGAAAGCCGTTTCGTGATTTTCCTTTCAGTAGTTTGTACCAACAAGCGTGACTAAAATAAGTCTTTTATCGTACACTAATATCAGGAAAATAAATTGATAATAACAGGAAAATAGGAACACAATGTTTTGATATGTTTCCGAGCAACTTGTTAGTAAACTGATTGGACCGCAAATGAAATGAGCCATAGTACCATTAATTGTCTCGGAGGACATGATATGTTTCAGTTATGTATATTAAGTTCAGTGGTGTGTACGCCAGATATATGAAGTCAGACCTTCAGGAAAATAAAATATATGCAATTTTCGCCTTTGATGGGTCCTAGAAGCGTGTTTTTTTTTACATTTTCGTCATTCATTATTTTCAAGTTCTACTGAGAAGTTAGCCTTTTAAATGACCTAATTATGTACAATTGTTTAGCTTACAGTAAATAAAGAAGATATCGGATTGGTTCAAAAACTTAAAGTTATCGTATACCTACTAATATTTTGGCAGTAATTACACTACGGATGATCCAGATATGAATGTTCTAAATTAACTTATGTCAGGAATCAACTGCAGTTTATAAATATCTCTCTTTATGGCTTTAAAACAACATATTCAAGTATCAAGTAACCAGTGACGTCAAATAATTCTTGTAGTTACTGGATACCAGATGAAACTTAAGTTCACTTATAAACCTTTAACAGAATAAATAATAAATACCAACACAAACATTGTTCATAAACTTTTGAAACAATTACATTGTTTAAAAGGTCATAACTTTTGACATCCAAAGTCCATTGAAATGGAGGAGCTATTAAGATTATATTTAAGAGAATAATTTCTATTGCGTAAGCTAATCTACGATACTCGTATAGTTGTGTTAATTAATAATAATTTCAATGAGCAGCAGAAATTTAACGTACAACGTTAGATGGTTTAGTGTACACAGTCCTTTGCGTTCATTAATACCTTAAGAAAGCTTTATATCTATATTTAAGGCAATATTATAATCCGTTTTAGTGGTCAAGTAACGGATATGAGGTATATACTTTATCAACCATTAGAAAGTTACTCAAGAAGACGACTGTATTATCAAGCGATGTTAAAATATGACAGTAAATTCAATTATGGACTTTTCATCGTCTATACTATGAAGATATTTTGTACCAATTAAAAGCCAAAATAGAGTAAAAACGCAACTGAGTACAAGACCACTCCTATGAATCACATATTTAAGAGTCATAAATGAGAAACTGGTGATTTTTATCTGTATTCAACTAACGAGCAAACAAAATATAAAAATGATTCTCATTTTAAGGAATAGGTATAAACTTATTTACCACAGAGATTAATGTTTTTTGCCTCAGTAGCGTAAGATCTACTAGTTTGAAAACTCCTTTAACATAAATTTGCCACAAAATCAGTAAACCTCATGATTAAAAAACACCAGATATACGATTACATTTCAGAAGTCACAATGATCAAAACGGAATGGTTACGAGGATCCCCTCAGGCCAGATCCTCGGCTTTAGCATTGAACTTATAAGGCTTCATTCGTCTGCACCTCCACAAATAGTGCTGTATATGCATATACATAAGTAAACAAATTTATGAAGATAATTGTACGCTATGCATATTTGAACCAAACTACAGTTTGTTACATAAATACCGAACTAAATCACAGACACAGTAGCGTAAAATTCGCAAACGATTGACTAAATGTAGCTGTCAAATATCGTGAGTAAGCTCCATTAATTTTAAATACTTTAGACATTTGAACACATTAAAATTTGCATCAAAATTACATACGCAGAAGTTATAGCCCGATATCTCTCCTGACCAGCTGTGTCCCATATTTGAGCCTTAACAACTTTTCCGTCAACTTTAACATTCCTTTGAATCATTATTTCTGAATTTCATCTATTTACTTTGTGGCGAAATCAACACCTATTGTGCTTTTACTTTCAAGATTAAACTCATCATTCGTGAAACGCGAACGCAAATTCGTCTTTCCGACTCCTGAATCACCTATCAAAACAACTGCAAAAGTGAAAATTTGAAAATGTTGACCTCACTTTTGAAAAGTAAACCCATGTGCGAATCCCTTCTTATCATGATTACAAATGAATATTCAAAAAAACTCACTTGGTTATGCCCTTGATTTTCTAAGCCTTCAAAGTAAAGTATTATTCAGTATTCAATTTGTTATTCTGATCTGCTACACACTAATTGATCCCTGTAAAGTTTCTTCTTGGCTTCAAATAGGTGTCAGAACATTTTGATTTGGTTGAGTGTGAGCGGTTTACTCACTCCAAAGTACAAAGACTAGAAAATTTGATAGAGGTCGGTGAATCTTTAGTATTCCATGACTGAAAAGTTCTACGAACACAATTTATCGCACTTAAAAGCGGTCATTCTGTTACATTGACTGTAGGAAACTTTAAAGTATAAACAGAAAGATGAAAGAGTGTCTACTGCTATTAAATTATGTTACTCACTGCTTAGAGAAATAAAAGAGTAAACAAGTAGGAAAAAGCTGGACAGAGATGCTAGAGAGAAAGGTGTTTTCCGTAAATGATAATCCCGCAATTATTGAATTGTAATAATGAATAGAGTGAGAGCGTTATTGGCCTCTTAACCATTTGAATAGAGTCCAACAACATTTTGTTTTTCAAGGCGCGAGAGAACAAAAAATGTAAATGGGGTCGAGAAGAGGTCAGATGAGATCAGGCTTAGTCAACGAGGAGAAGAATGATGTGGGCTTCTGTTGCATCACCCCAAAACTTGTCCTCAGCTGTCAACTTGTGCTCCTTCATAGCTCGACATTGCGTCCTTCGGGGTTTTCAAAGTCTAACTCAAACCGTTGTTGTATCTTCATTCTAAGGACATAAATATGTCCGCTTGAAGCCCTTACGAATCGTCTACCTGTTTTGCAGTTTGCTGCTGTCCATATGGATGAGAACTTATGACCTAAATTTTCCTGAAATAACCTTAATAAACGTCAGATCAGTGGATGTTAAGTGAAGCTCCTTGTGATTGTCCGAATATTAACGCGTTGTTATTTGAATAAATTCAGTTGACTTTCTTGTAGAACGACCGCTATTGCACAAAATCCTTTCATCAGCAAGGGAATAAATATCGAAACTCATTTGTTATGTTAAAGTTAAGAGGAAGGTGTGAGCCACACTGTCATGTGCTTTTGCGAAGTTCAGGAATTGTGCATCCATGGAGAGCTGTTGACATGAGTTGGGAGCGTACTCCCCTTGGTCACAACTTATGTTCTCCCTGATAATCACATGAGCACCACTCACTGTTAATCATCTTGTAAAGACCTATTTGGCCGAAGACATCTTTCACCACCACATCACCTATAATTGTGGCACATAGGGTCAGTTGGTTTCAACAATTTATAATCACTATAACTAAACTGCATATTTGCAACTAACTTCTATGCACCATCAGCCGGTAGGTATGAATATAAATAAATAGTCTGTGGCAATGCGGAACATTGAGTCTAGAGTATGACACTTGCGAATACACTCATGTTTAACGGTTTGTCCTTAGCTATCTGTCCGAAATTCACATAATTATCACTCACGTATTTATTTATTTTTATAACCACTCGTGTGTATTAGTAGTACTACTAAATTCTACCACGGTCAAGTAAAAATGAGGTTGAGAAAATTTCCCCGTATATAAAAAAGCGTATCAAACTAACTGGAACATTGGTTGGAGTTCTTCTCCACGATAATACTTGTTCTTTCAGTTAGCCTACTAATACAGATGCAACCAGAAGGCAACTCATATGGACAACTTACCGCCATACTCTTCATTTGATTTCATAAGTTAAATCAAAACTAATACCAATTTTAACAGTTCTACAATATTGATTGCTTTCAATACTTATAAACAGAAAATACTTACTACCTACAAGTTAAGTTATTAACCAACGCCAATAACACGCAACTTACGTTTTATTATTATTATAATCTCATTTTTTATAGCCCGAATAGTCTTCACCCAAATTTTATCTTAAGGGTGTTAAGCAAGAAAGCAGATATTTTAAAATTATTATATGCATTTCCCAACCAGATGTTACCGCGTTCTTTCTGATTTATATTTCAGTTTATCGATACCCGGAGGATTCTTATTAGTCTTGGTAACCTCTGGCGCGCGACAATCCCATCCAATTTGGTATCGAACCAACGTCACGTTGATTCTGTCGGAAGAGCAGTGTAGTGGCATTGGACCCTAACGCGAGACAATATGGGAAATAGACATCCAACATCTACCACGGAGAAAAACCCAACGATGAAGAGGGCGGGGAGAATGAACCGAATCAATTGGAGTTGATCGAATGGCATGGCTCGGCCTCACAGGCGTGGTCTCTGTTGAATGTTACCTTATATCTTCTATTCATATTAAATATATTGTTCTATCTCTAGCTTAAGCTTGTTCTACACCATGTAATGGTGATTGTTACGATACTATTAGTTGGTGTAGACGATGGTATGACTTCCACGTAAGATCTTTTAGATTAGGCAGTTATATCTTGACAAGTCTACAATTTTAGGATTTGGTCTGTTATTAGAGTAGTACCAATAACGAAGTAGACCATAATTCTACGAATTTCTCAGTAATTAATGGAGAAAATCGGTGTATGCTTTCAGTATTATCACTGACACTACAGAGAATTTAAAAAATTTTAATCAAAAGGGCAAGTCAAGCAAACAAATATTTCCTTCCAACTAGTTTTTCATGAGAGCCCTTGTTACTTGTACAATCAATGGTGACCAAGTGTTACAGGAGTACTGAAGACATTTGTTTGATTAACAACGCTCATACCGAATACTGGTAATTTCACTGTGTTTTCGGATGCAATTATTCTAGTCAACTTCTAAACCTTGATGCCTGAATTTGAGTTTGGGTCTAATGTTATTTTTGTGATTGTAAGTTGCATGTAGACCGATCTACTCTGTTATAATGACGGAAGAGAATTAAATCTTAGACGTAACACCGACGCTCAGTTAATATTCAGAGATAGCCTAAAGCTGTCATATACTTTACTAGCTTGTTATCTTATCTCAGAAACTGTTGTAACGTGTGACTTGCAGGTTTTGATAAGCAGCGTTTTATTGATCGATCGATTACAGTGACACGGTAAACACGTAAGGACGACCTAGTGCCCTGAATGGTCCCACTTCGCTGTCTATCCTAGCCAGTTGAGTCAAGAACACAAGTCACAGCCTCTGAGTTATGAATCGTTGTATTTCAGACATACTCTATTTATATACCAAACAAACAAACCACATCGTACCATAAAATAGGAAACAACATTTACAAAATATTTAACAAGTGAAATAAACATCGACCAATAAGAAATGTACATTTAAGGTCCAAGGCCACCATAGACTTAACATGATAATTATTGGCATATTTTTCCGACTATCCTAACAGAAACACCTCTTCACAAATTACTACATATGATTTGTTGTATGTACCATCTGTATGAGAATCAGAACGGTACGAAAATGAAAGGTATGGAGATGAAAAATTCTGAGGAAGTGTCGCGAGCTGACTACTCAACACCATTTTGATGACGCACGACTATTCCACTCTTTATTCGGCCATAAAACCCCTTTTTTAAATGAACACTAATAATGAATTGGACTGAAGAATTGCTTTGCTGCTCGTATAAAATAGTCCGATACAGAATTACAACAAGTGGTAAATGTTCTGTCCCACTTAAATATTTGGTCTTGCAAAGCGTACTGATAATCTGAAAGGGAATAGACATGGTGTACGGTTGTGATACTGGCAACTAAAGCAATGAGGACAGAGCATAAATCTCGACAACGAATCCCCTCAGATTTAATATTTCTCCCCGTGTCTATCTCTTCCGACGACAGACTATACTTATCTTATAGCCTTTTGCTCGGTATCGAGTCTGAAATGTGGTATGTGACAAACGCATCAACATAATACAAAGGAGTAAAATAATGGGTCCGACACGGGTACTGTGTGATAATATATATATGAAGTTTATGTTAAAGACACCTTTATTAATATGTCAAAAGGTTTACACTTACAACAAAACAAAAGATATACACAGAAGATAAAGTAAATTTTGTGTTCAAAATTAGGCTGAACAATTTCGTGCTGGTAGTTTCCCTCGTTTTGGTTACAGAAGAAATAAGACTAGTGTTTCAGTGAGTTCTTGTTCAATTGTGGAACAGACCAGATGGAGAGCGGGGGTAAATGAATACTTGAGCCAGAATTTTCTGACGTTATCAGGAGGTTTTCAGGCAACACTTAAAAACTCACATTGTTACGTAGTTGCGTTGAGGAACGCATGTAAATTTAAACTGAGTGTAGATATAGCTGTTTTGTTACTTATGGGGATAGCAAACACAGACTCATCTGGAAATTATCCACACTTCTTAATTACTTACTTATACTTGTTACCCATCGTCGGGGAGCATAGGCAGCCCAACGACAATCTGCATCCCACTTCATCCTGGGCAATCTTCTTCAGTTCTTTCCGGTTGCTATTTATCATTTTCATGTCTGCTTCCAATTCACGACTCAGTGTGTTCTTTGGCATTCTAATTTTCTATGTCATTTCAGGACTCCATGTTCACGCTTGCCTCGTGATGTAGTTTGATGATTTCCCTAAGGTGTATCCTATCCACCTCCATCGTCTTTTCCTGATTTCCACTTCAGTTGGGAGTTGGTTTGTTCTGTTCTACAGTGGACTGATGTTAATGGTAGAAATTCAGTATCTTACGTATACAATTGTTTATAAATACTTGTACCTTCTTGATGATGATTGTGGTAGTTCTGGAAGTTTCAGCTCCGTATAGTAGAACTGTCTTGACTCTCGTATTGAAGATTGTGACTTTGATATTGGTTGACAGATTGTTGTTTCGAGTTCCATATATTCTTCAATTGTAGGATTGTTGTCCTTACTTTTTCAATCGTCGCCTTTAGGTCTGCATCCGATCCCCTTGTTCATCGATGATGCTACCCAAACATGTGAAAGACTTCACCTCTTCCAGAGTTTATCAAAAGTGACTGCGTTGGTGTTCTCCGTGTTGTACTTGAGGATGTTACTTCTTCCTTTGTTTCTGTTGGAGCCTATTGATTCAGAGACTTCTGTTACAACGGTTTTAATCACTTGCATTTGTTCGTGTATGCGGGATGGAACAGACAGGTCATCTGCAAATTTGAAATCCTCTAACTCATGCCGAGCTGTCCATCTCACAACTGAAACATTAAACATAAACCCATTTAAAAAGTGATTAACCTCAAAATCTATCACGTCTCTATTTAAAATGTTGAAATCATGCTCTCAAACAAAGGAGACTCAACTGACATAATTGAAAACAGCGATCATTAACAACCGTAGTAGCCAAATTCAAGAAACAAAATACTTATTTAACGACAGTGTAACCATTACAAGAATACTCATAGGCGAAATAAGGACAAATAAATTAAAGTGAATAACATCCAGTATAACTCCGCCTGGAGACCCTCTGGGGGCTACTGCCGGTCCCAAGCCCGGATAAAGGAGGAGGGTTGGGCATGGGGTTAGCGTCCCCATCCCGTAGAAAACTAACTCGCTAAAAAAACGCCTTGGGAGTCAGAAGGTCTTCATTTAGAAGAATTATGACGCCTCATGATGAAAGCCGAATTCCTTCGGAAGTTACGAGGCCGATGCCCCTTCTGACAACCAGAGCGACCATTTATTTAGGTACATGGGATGTTCGTACAATGTGGGACACCGGGAGAGCCTTCCAAATTGCTGCAGAAATGAGAAGATACAACCTAGAGGTACTTGGGATCAGTGAAACACATTGGACACAAGTTGGACAACAACGACTAACTACAGGAGAGCTCCTGTTATACTCCGGCCATGAAGAAGAAAATGCACCACATACACAAGGAGTTGCATTGATGCTGTCCAAACAAGCACAAAATGCGCTTATAGGATGGGAATCTCATGGACCAAGGATCATCAAAGCCTCGTTCAAAACAAAGAAAGAAAGTATTTCAATGAACATCATCCAATGCTATGCGCCTACCAACGACTACAATGAAGACGCTAAAGATCAATTCTACAATAGGCTGCAGTCAATAGTCGAGAAGTGCCCAACAAAGGACCTGACCATTCTGATGGGAGATTTCAACGCCAAGGTTGGAACGGACAACACTGGATATGAAGACATCATGGGACGACACGGACTGGGAGAAAGAAACGAAAATGGTGAGAGATTTGCAAATCTATGTGCCTTCAATAAGCTGGTCATAGGCGGCACCATATTCCCACATAAACGCATACACAAAACCACATGGACTTCACCGGATCACACCACGCAAAACCAAATCGACCATATTTGCATCAACAAAACGTTCAGGAGGACTATAGAGGACGTGAGAACCAAGAGAGGAGCTGATATAGCATCAGATCATCACTTACTGGTCGCCAAGATGAAATTGAAACTCAAGAAACACTGGACAACGGGGCGGACAATATCACAAAAGTTCAATACGGCTTTTCTTCAGGATACTAACAAACTCAACAAATTCAAGATAGTCCTCAGCAACAAGTTCCAAGCCTTTCATGATCTACTCAATGGAGAAGGAACTACTGTGGAGAGCCACTGGAATCGGATCAAAGAGGCAATCACTTCAACATGTCATGAGGTCCTGGGTCACAAGAAGCACCATCACAAGGAATGGATCACTGTTGATACACTGGATAAGATTCAAGAAAGAAGGAACAAAAAGGCAGCAATCAATACCAGCCGAACAAGAGCAGAAAAAGCCAAGGCACAAGCTGAATACACAGAAGTAAACAAACAGGTGAAGAGGAGCATCAGAACCGACAAACGTAAATATGTGGAAGATTTAGCAACGACGGTGGAAAAGGCTGCAAGAGAAGGAAACATGAGACAATTGTATGACACAACAAAGAAACTCTCTGGAAATCGCCGCAAACCAGAACGACCAGTGAAAAGCAAAGAAGGCGAGGTAATCACCAACATTGAAGAGCAACAAAACAGGTGGGTAGAACACTTCAAAGAACTCTTGAATCGACCAGCTCCACTGAACCCACCCAACATCGAAGCAGCATCCACGGACCTCCCAATCAATGTTAGCCCACCAACAATTGAAGAAATCAGCATGGCCATCAGACAAATCAAGAGTGGCAAAGCAGCAGGATCGGACAACATCCCAGCAGAGGCACTAAAAGCAGACGTAGCGGCAACTGCAAGGATACTCCACATTCTCTTCAATAAGATTTGGGATGAGGAACAGGTACCAACAGACTGGAAAGAAGGACTTCTGATCAAAATACCGAAGAAAGGCGATCTCAGCAAGTGTGATAACTACAGGGGCATCACTCTTCTCTCAATACCGGGAAAAGTCTTCAACAGGGTATTGTTAAACAGGATGAAGGACTACGTAGACGCCCAACTTCGTGACCAACAGGCAGGATTCCGTAAGGATAGATCGTGTACAGACCAAATCGCAACTCTACGGGTCATTGTGGAACAATCAATTGAATGGAATTCATCACTCTACATCAACTTCATTGACTACGAAAAGGCATTTGATAGCGTGGACAGAACAACACTATAGAAACTTCTTCGACACTACGGCGTGCCTCAGAAGATAGTCAATATCATAGAGAGTTCATATGATGGATTACACTGCAAAATTGTGCATGGAGGACAGTTGACAAAGTTGTTCGAAATAAAGACCGGTGTCAGGCAAGGTTGCCTACTCTCACCCTTTCTCTTTCTCCTGGTGATCGACTGGATCATGAAGACGTCAACGTCTGAAGGGAAGCGCGGGATACAATGGACATCTAAGATGCAGTTGGGTGATCTAGACTTCGCAGACGATCTGGCCCTTCTATCCCAAACGCAACAACAGATGCAGGAGAAGACGAACAGTGTGGCAGCAGCCTCAGCAACAATAGGTCTCAATATACACAAAGGGAAAAGCAGGATTCTCCGATACAACACAGCATGCAACAATCCAATCACAATTGACGGGGAAGATTTGGAAGATGTAAAAACCTTTACGTATTTGGGCAACATCATTGATGAACAGGGTGGATCTGATGCAGATGTGAAGGCGCGGATCGGCAAAGCAAGAGCAGCATATTTAGAACTGAGGAACATCTGGAACTCAAAGCAACTGTCAACCAACACCAAGGTCAGGATTTTCAATACAAATGTCAAGACAGTTCTACTGTATGGGGCAGAAACCTGGAGAACTACAAAAGCCATCATCCAGAAAATACAGGTGTTTATTAACAATTGTCTACGCAAAATACTTCAGATCCATTGGCCGGACACTATTAGCAACAACGTACTGTGGGAGAGAACAAACCAGATCCCAGTGGAGGAAGAAATCAGGAAGAAGCGCTGGAAGTGGATAGGACACACATTGAGGAAAGTACCCAACTGCGTTACAAGACAAGCCCTCACATGGAATCCTCAAGGCCAAAGGAAAAGAGGAAGACCAAAGAACACATTACGCCGAGAAATGGAGATAGACATGATAAAACTGAACAAGAATTGGATGGAGCTAGAAAAGAAGGCCCAGGACAGAGTGGGTTTGAGAATGCTGGTCAGCGGCCTAAGCTCCATTGTGAGTAACAGGCGTAAGTAAGTAAGTAAGTAACATTCAGTATAAAAGTAGATGCTTGTACACCACATAGATTGGTGACCGAGAACATTTGAAGTGAATTGATGTCTCCTGAGTAGTGCACATCCACGATCTCACTCATGACATTCGAACCCGGTGCCTTCAGTCTCGCACTCGAAAGCTTAACCTCTAGACCAGTGTTTATGATTTGTTTCCAATTTATTATTCAGTCTCCTCGAATCACAGCCACTTTTGATGCATCCATGTATGATTATCTTTCATTTTATGGTGAGCTGTGGTTTAGTATCCATGTATATAGTTAGATAGATTTCCATACTGAAGTTGAGTAGTGACGTGTTATTTGTGAAAACATTCAAGCTTGAATAACAATGAAGCAGTATAAATCCAAATTATAAGGTATTTACTAGTATATATTACTTTGCTATCCACAAAATTTGTCCAAAACTGAAAGCTACCTAGATGGAATAGGTTAGGATATCCATGTGTAATAAAAGCATAAGACATCTGTAATATAGAAGACTGGTTAATTTTATGAAAGATTTATATAACTTTTTAATTCCCTCAAATTTTCAAATGAACCTAATTGTAGGTAATAACTAGCATAAAACCTTGGTACAAGGTTTTCTGTTGATTGGTTCATATTTGTATATTGAGGACAGAAGGCATATGGTCTGTGTTAGCCGCTTTCTAGTAAAATTCTGAGAGTATCTAGTCTTCTTTTGAATGAGTAAACTGGAGGGGAGGACACCAATTCTTCAGGTAACAGGTTCCAAGAAATGATGACACGGTGTGAAGACCTGTATGCCACTGGCATTTTCTGTGTTCTTGGCTTTTGTACCTGAATGGTATGTCCTCTGAGTTGTCCTCATCTGGTAAGGAAAAAAGAGAGGTTATATCAGTTTCCAGATCATTTCTTAGTATTCGAAACATCAAAATCAAATCACCTCTTAATCTGCAATGGGACAGCGTAAGGAGATCTAGCTTCTCAAGCTGCTTTTCGAATGGTAAACACCAGCGTTCTCGAATTACACAGGAAGCTCCCCCTATGTATTTTTTTCAAGATATCCGAGTCAACCTCCAAACAATAAATGAAAAATCCAATCACTATGTTAAGGTTATTAGTTTTCTTTTCACAAAACTGCATGATCGATAAAATGTGACGAGTATCAAAAACTACACAACATAAACTTAGTGATCAACCAATGATTGTGTAGTGCACCATGTCAGAATTCTTTATCCACTGTCAGATTCAACTATAATTTTATCACATTGAAGAAAACACCAAGTGGTACTAAACACTATTTCATTAATATGGGTTGAAATTCATTCACCTATGTAGGAAAATAGTAGCTTAGTAGAATAAGAGACAAAGTGCACACCACTTACTGAGATATAAAACTGAAGAACGATACAGAGAAGAAATTCGGTTCCAACTATTTCATTTCATCAAATTGTCGAAGTTGTGGACAACCTAAATCAATCCTTAAAGTGATCTTGATAAGTTTCACCTACATATTAGATTAGAAAATTAGGAGTTAACGTAACAAATCAGAATTGAAAGTAAGGGATAAAAATTATGGTTAAGGTTTATTTCACGAATTGAAAGCAGCTGAAATTCAATAATGGTGTGCAGTCATATGAATTACTTATCATTTACAACCTATGGAGAACAGATCTTATCCATTTCTACAAACGCACAGTCTTCACTAATCAACAAACGTTTACATTTCTTCAACTTGGAGAATGAAATCACTCAAACAGAAATGTTTTCACGATGCACAACACTTTCTATTGTTGTGAACGAGAACACAAGTGAGGACAACCAATAAAACATTACGGAATATCTCGGTAAACTCTGAGAACCATACAGTAAATACTCCATTTACAAAATGTCAATCGATTGTCTCTGACTTTATTGTGCCTTCGTCTCGACAACAATCATTCCCTTCAATCTTGTTAACCTTTTATCATCAGGCATTTCACTTTCCATTGGCAGTTGATACATACTTATTATATTTGTCGACAACAGTCACACACACCACAATATCTATCTCCAGAGTATACAGAATTCATATATCTATCACCAAATACTGAATAGATATTTCACTAGATAACGGATATTTATTCTTACTTCACAAACAAACAAACAAACTTAAAACTAATTCAACTTACGTAAATTGACTAGTTAACACATTAAATAACAAATCGGTAAACTATTTACAAGTACTTAGTAGCATTTATTGATTATTGTAGTTAGAAATTTATATATTTTTTCTTTAGTTTATTTAAGAAATCAATCTGCATTTTCATCATGGACTACTGAACTTCTTTAGATAAGCATTGAAAGACATGAAGTTTTCAATAGTTCGTTCTTCCTAAAAGAGACTATTCATCAGTGTACATTCATGAATTAGGAACTTTGATCTTACGGGGAGCCCATTTTTTAAAATAAATATCTTTTGTATCAGTATGTTACTAGGGCGATTTCGAAAACTGTGTGTAAATCTACACTAAATTGGTTGGGTTTTGCATACAAATATATCACCTTTAACCGGATGAAAATAATCAGATTCAATGTAAATTATTCCGTCCAACTTTATTCGTTAGAGCATTATAAAATGATGATAGACAATTGTTCGCATACGGCATACATTGAAAATCGGATATATGAATATTTATCTAACATAACATATTTTAATCAATACTACCTTGTGCAATATGATATTGATTGGTGGACAACTTAATAGAGATACCCGACCGTTGCCGCTACCTGTATGTGGTAATCAAGCCTACCTATTGTAATGAATCAATCATTTCTTAAGGTTATGCCAGACAGGTTGGTTGAACAGCGGTATGTCTAAAAACAGCAAACCCAAGGTCCGAAGGCGAAGTAGTACTGATGACAGTACAAAGGTGTTTCCTTCAGACAACCAGCATAACGACAACGCCGCCTTTTCACAGTCCTTCTTTTATATATTACTACAATTGAAGTGACTACTTCTATGAATTTGGTGTTCATCTTGTTGTGCTAATGAAGTGTAGCAACTTGGACTGATGCATATATATGCCTAATCCTACATTGTAGCTGACCGACTAATAGTATTTTTAGGTTAACATTATATTTCCTCACACTTTTACAACTCAGTAACTGGAAACGGGACACCAGCAAAATGTCCAAAATGGAAAACGCATACCTAATGGTTTTAAAACGGTGATTATTTATTAGACAATGAATCATATCTGTTTACTTAGAGCTAATTTCACAAGAAAGTTTTTAAAAAATTTTCAATTATAGATTATTTTGAGGTGATTAGCTTCTAAAACAGAGAACCAATGGGTCAAAGGCATTTTTGAAGGCAAGATTCACGTGACTGACTTACTCAAGTTACCGCTGAGGCCTGTGGTAAATAACATTAAGGCAGCGTACATGCAGACCAGTACGAAGCTAAGTGCATTTTTCATTATATATTTTTAAGTCATTAAAACAATCCTTCCGGAGGCTCACCTACGGAAACCTTGTTATGACTTTTACTTAATCCAAATGGTCAAATTAGGTCAACTCAGTATTAGTCGAGCGAATTCAGTGCAAGCTTATGACTTGCATTTACAAGGAACTCCTCGTTCACGGAGAATAATTGCAAGCCCCGACGGTGACGAAACACTTCGGCAAATTATTTCAGGCCAGGATTCCAAACTCGCTGGCACCGTCATTGTAGTGAACCTGGGGCCCGGACACCTAAGGGCAATATAGACCCACTATTGCTCAATTTCGTGCAACCTAAGTGTGTCTCTTGTTATTTCAATTGAAACAGTTTCGTAGTCTTCATCAGTTTAAATATAAACTTAGGCGTATATTTGTAAAATGAGCATGGGTCATCAAGTTTCGAAAAGTTAGGTAACGTGATTCACAATGCTAAAATGACGCTAATACATTCACTTATCTCCTGATATTTTGCTATTTAGTTATTTTATGTTATGTTTCGCGATATTTGTACGTGTAAATTACCTCGTTGAGGTTCGTGTTATCATCATGACCAATCTCTAGAGACTTTGAATGATATGTCTCGAAATCTTTCGCAATGGCTTACGCGTATTCACTCTTCATTTTCCCTTATATTTTAATTTCTTCATAGATATTTTTTCTCTCACTAGTTTGTAACTTTTTAATGATTAAATTCATGAGCCAATTCAAGCTAGACCACCATGGAAAACCTGGAAGCACTGGATGACCGATTCGTCTTAGGATAGGTCTCCTCAGCAGTGCGCATCGACGATCCCGCCTCACCGGATTTGAACCCAGGACCTATCAGTTTTGCGCGTGAACGCTCAACTGTGGACCACTGAGCCGGTTGGCATCCAGTGGTTCACGAAATGGCACCACCGTCCACCTTTTCTATAATAGTATCTTGGATGCTTAATCTTTTCTATTATTATGACTCCTATCGATAACTCTACCACTCTAAGATCTATGCAAACACTTTCATCTCGCTGTACTATGAAATACACCAACCTGAACTGATGTACACGTGTTACCTTTGAAATTGCTCGAATTGATGTACATACACGTACGAAGTTCTACATTGTTACCGACAATCCATAGTCGGATATAAACCCTTAATCCTGAAAGGTTATTATTCATTTTGTCACATATATCCTTACATAGTACAATCAACATTATATCATAGAAATAATTCCATCATATCATAATATTGAAAAGAAGAGGAACAAAAAACAACCCGCAAAAAACATTAGCCTGAATTGCATCAAATTACAACAGAAAGAAAGAAAAAACTTTTATATCTAACATGTATACATACAGATGTGAATGTGTAAAGGGAAAAACACCCTTTTTTCGTTCTTTGTTTGCTTGAAACAAAAAAAAGAAAAGAAAAACAAACAGGTTACACACAGAAACCTTCCTGTCAAACTTATCAGTAATCATTATTAATAAATTATTATGAATATAAGGGAATGACAATCAATTGAAAGGATATGAAAAATAATAATAAGCTTTTATGCAACAGAAAGAAACAAGCAGGTACAATAGCGCCATCACACACACACACACATAAATCATTCTATAATAAGCCTATGCTTTGAAGAATTTTACATATCATGTAATTACTATCATTTAAGTAGTATTAGTAGTAGTAGTAGTAGAAGAAGAAGTAGTAATATCAACAACATAGTTAGTTATACATTCAAATCAAAATTTAGCGTCATATGTTCATTTGTCAATCATATGAAAACATGTTATATCAAGTGTCAGAATAATGATTTGAAAAAGGAATACGAAATTATTGAAGAGAAAATAAAGGAAGCAAAATCGAACGAGTACAATCGGATAAATAAATATACATATGCATATATGCATAAACACTTTGTACGACATATGGTCATCCATTTCCTTTAAAGGCGAGAATAATGTAAAAATATGAAGACAATGGAAGTTTAATTTATTGGAAGCGCTTGTTCACTACTGCTACTACTACTATCATTCAAACTTTCACTTTATCATATGGTAGATATTCATGGTCAAAATGATTTATTCTATACTTTCTCTTGTATTAGGAGATGAGTGACAACGCTTACCATTAATAATGTCGTTAGGAGAGGTATATTTATATGTGTGTGAGTGTATGTGTTAAGTTCAAGAACGGTTGATTGTTGTAAACAATGAGAATTATTGTAGACAAACCTTTGTGCACTTTCGACGAAAACAAATATAAGAACACTCATTTTATTGTATACGGTAAAAAGAAGCCAAGGAAAAGCACACACACACACACACACAATAATACATAAATATAAATACAGATGAGCGCACTTAAGTTTATGTATTGGTTACAATACAAATCAAAATAATGATAAACATTACGCTACACATATGCAGCGAAAAAGAAATTTTAAAAAAAAGCAGAACTGAACAAGGAGAAAAATTGAAGAAGAAGAAGAAAAACAACAAGATACAGCAAGACAAAATCATTCGAAAGTAATATGTATGTATTATGTAGCAGCTATAAGCGCAACTACAGATATACATAAAGGAGAAAGGATTCACCAATACAACCTAACTATCATAAAATTGGAAGCGATTATTGAATAATAATAATAATAATAATAATAATAATAATAATAATAATAATAATAATAATAATAAAGAGATTTTATATTTTGTATGTCTATGAATGAGAAGTGAAAAATCCACTATCTAGCCATGTACAGAATTCAAACAATAAAACTATGTACAGGCACATGAATACACAAACAAGTACATATATATATATATATATTAACCAATATAATTATGGAATTACAATATTGGTCACAATTGGACCCTGGGATAAAGGAAGAGATTGTATATGCATAGCAATATCAGCGCCGGCAATAACAGTAGTTCTTTTATCAATTCCTTTTTGCTTTTAAATGGTCTTTTTTTTCTTTTTTCTTTCTTCTATAATGAGCCATAGAGATAATATTCATTCATGAAAGCGTAAAATGATTTAGAACAATAACAAAATAACAATGATATCTTTTTGAGAGAGAGAGATATGAAGGAAACAATAATAACATGACTGAATTCACTATCCTTAAAGAAAACCGTTAAACAGTATGGGGATGTATATTAAAAAAAAGCGTATTCTTGAGAGAATTGTCAATCGGTTAAAAGAAAGAAAGAAAGAGAAAAAGAATACAAAAACAAAACAACATCCTCTTCTTAGACAAGAATTAATCCATAAAACAACATTGATACTACTGAAAGATGAAATGTCGTCGTTTCTATGCTCAGAAAATATTGTGTAACATATTACAAAAAGAAAACCACACAAAATAATACAAGTATAGAACAAAGACATAGGATTACACAATAATAATAATAATAAACAATGGTAGTCAAAATAATATTCAAGAATAATGTTTGTTTGTTTGTTAGTGTGTGTGCGTGTGTGTATGAGTAAGTGAGTAAGTGGAAACACATACACACACACACACTTTAAAAACTCCTAAACAGAAAAAAAGAGAAAAGAACAGTCCTTTGTAATTACACTTTTTTGTATGTTTACCTATATACTTAATTCTTCGGTATTGAACAATGAGACTTTACACATAGGACATATTAGATGTATGAATGTAGTTGGAATTATGACGTAACAAGAAAAACACATACAAAGAGAGGGAGAGAGAGAGGAAGAAAGAAAAGAACAAACGAGAAAAATTGAAAGTGGAGAAATAGAAGGGGGTCATTCTTTCATATTATAAACTCTCTCATTTAATCTTCATCTATCCTTTAATATGTACATGTTGTATAGAATAATAATGAGAGAATAATGAAAAAGGCCACTTTGAAAGACACAACTCTAATAGGGGTAATGATGTATTTGTGTATAAATGATAAATGGGCACACAAAAAAATTATTTCAAAAAAAACACCAACACTATTTCACCGATCTCTATGAAAAGAAAGAAAGAAAGAAAGAAGGGAAAAACAACTCGATATCATTATTACATCATCCATACACGTAAATTATACAAAATGAAAAGCTGTTTCGTAAGGAAAACAAAAAAAGGAAAAAAACGACACAAACGGATAAAGAAATAATGAATTATCAAAAAGACTTATTGCTGGGATAAAATAAAATCAAGAAAAAAGGGGGAAGGGGGGGGACAGAAACACAATAAATAGATAAATCCTGAGATTTTTATTTCTAGCAAAAAAGTTTATTTATCCAATGAATTTTTATCCGGTCATTATTAACTGTCTTATCCAATATGTCGGTGGTTACTACATTGTTGTTATCAGTAGTAGTATCCAGTAAATGCTAAAACGACAACATAAAGGTGAGGAGGCCAGAACAGGACATGAAATAATTCATTATACGACACGATTATGTCACAATTATAGGTATTGTAATGTGGAAAAAAAACAAAACACGAAAGGAACAAAACGAGAGAAAGGCGAAGCAAATATCATGTGTACAAACACATATACATTATTATAATACAATAGTAGCTATAGCAACAATAATAATCATAATAATACACCGTTCAAATTATTCAACGGAAAATATCAAAATGTATCAAAGCAATAATAACACATCGGAATTACATACACGTATAAACACACATACAAACATGAGCATCATCGTCGTTACCATAACTCTTTTCTGGATGAGACAGACACGGATACCAGACGATAGTAGAAATACTAGATAAACTGAGATCGAAGACGTCGATTTTTAGACCGTTGACCAAAGCAGCCACAACAACTACGTACATTAAAAAAAGAAAATATAATGCTTCCATTGAAAGTAATATCACGTACACAGACAATGAATAGAATAATAATAATTGATAAATAAATAACAATAGTGATGTTAATAATGATAATAATAACAATTATTATGTCCTCAATCATGACTAACTTCAACAGGCAACTTCTGCAGTTCTAGTGAGAAATCATGACTACTGCAGCTCAACCATATTGAGTGCACGACAGTCATCCTCCACAGTCAATAGATCAAGGTTAAGCAACGTTGGGAATTAATTGAAGTTGCACAACAACACTTTTGGATGCCGACCCAGTAATATAAAGGTTGCGAGTTCACTCATAAGATCGAGCGTTGTAGCTTCAATTCTCATATGTGTGGTCGTAGTTAGGAGTCCCATACTTGGACAGAATGGTCATCTTGTGCTCCCACATTTCCGAAAGATGACTAGCTAAAATCAGTTGGTGACCTACCTCTAAATGCACTGGAACGACAGAAGATGAGGAAAGTCCGCACTCCTCTAAATGCTCTCACATGGTCACACATATATAGCCACTGCCAAGCTAGTCCTAATCACTGCCTTCTCGAGAAGGGGCTGCTGTTCACGAAATTGAGAGGATGAAAAAGCGAATTTTCGGCGCCTTAAAGCGGATGTTAGACATGGAGGATCCATCCAGAGAGGTTGGAAAACCCTAATTCCAAACCAATGGTGAACATTAACTACCAGAATCCTGAGGGAACAAATGGAGTACGGACCCCCCCCCCATGTAATCGCATCTCACAATGTTGCTACACTGTATTGTGGATAAGACCTCTAAGTTAAAGCCTTAGGGAGTTAGCTCCTGAGAAAACCACCTGCATAGATTTTGGCATCTTAGTAGTATCCCACACCTCACATAAATTTAGTGATTTGTATGACGTATATATATTTTGGTGCCTATTTGCCTTTCTCATGGGGGGAGGGGTTCTGTCATATCAAAATAAATAAATAAACTGAGAGATGAAGACAAGGATACGCATCTGTTGCTGAATGAGCCAGCAATCCCGTTGCCTATTGAATAAAATATAAATTCCAACTTACTCTATGTAATTTTAAAGTTTACCATGATATTAGCATTTATTCTGCCCCAAAATGCACAATGGTATGTAAACGTGTATGATGAATATTTCAAAAGATTATACGAACACATCATACATATACACATACATACAGTACTGAGGAGTTCCATAATAGGATGGAACGGCCGTCCAGTGCTTCCAGGTTTTCCATGGTGATCTAGCTCCAATTGACTCATGATCTCAACCATTGAAATAAAAGGATAAGTTTAATAGTAACTAATTTTATTTCGAATAAGTAGAAGAGATGAGATTTTCAGTTGATTAAATAAACTTTCTGTAATAATATCGATGTTAAACGTGAAATATTAACTAAGAAGAGGAATGTAGATGAACTAACACAAAAAAGACTACAAATTGGTGAACAAAACAAATAGGAAAATTATCTCAAACCCATACACACAAAGTGTTTAAATCATCAGTATAAAGATTAAGTGTTTTCGAACTAAAGATTATTCTAAATTATGAGATCGTCCTTTCAACTCTCTTCTCAAGAAAGAAAACATTGCAAACTTACCCTGATTGACTTTGTATATCATCTTGTTCAGCGCCAACTACATTTTCAGGTGATGATTCTGTTGTTGTCATGCCAACTCCCATGCCTAAATTGTCATCAATATCTCGAGCCATAGTTTCTTCTGGACCACAGCCACTGTATAAACCGGTTATATTCCGAATATGTGTACCACCGGCATTTGTACCGGATACAGCACCACCGCCACCATATGGCAAACCACTAGAGTTTGAAGTGGGCATAGCACCACCGCCGCCAACACCAGTAGGTCCAACATCATCTACAGTACCGTCATTAGGTGAACCAATTTTATTAGCACCAAGAAGACCGGTATGCATAATAGTTTGATTTGTTGTTTGCTAATAAAAAATTAGATGAATGCATACAATAATGAAAATTTTAATGGATGTACACTTTGGAAGTAAACAAAATTAAAAACATTTTAATGTAAATCTTAATATATATGTATAAACTAACCTGACCAAAATAGGAAGGTAAATATTCATCAACTTTATATCTTAATTCATTTGGTGATGTACCGCCATCTTCATTGATATAACTAGGTACATTATTTGATTGTCCAGTAGGTGGCCAATGAGATGTACCAGGATCTAATAAAGGTGTTCCAGTTAATCCCATTGCATGATGACCACCATTAACACCAGGACTTTGTTGATTACCATTCACTGGATGATGAGTAGGAGAAGTAAGTCCAGATGTGTTTTGTACACCATTATTCATACAACTAGCATTCCCAGCAGGAATGTTAGTCAAGGGTGGATTTACTGCCTGTCCGCCAGATGTATGTGTAGACCCTGGAGGCTAAAACCCATAGGGAAGATGAATAACAACAATAGTAAATGATACGTTATTAAATAGTGAGTAGTAAGAAAACTTCAAAATATGTTGAAGACCGTCCGATAAATGACTCGCATTATTATATTCACAAGTGAATTTCGATGCAGATAGAAACTCGTCGGATAAATTAATGATACAAACCAAAGTCTTTGGGTTATAACGCTCGATTATCCATGTCCATACGAATAGGATGTTAATTTGCCTTAGACGAATATCTACACTAGATCCCGTTCCAGTGTCTATACCGCAGGACTTTAACACAACTCAGATCAAGAACACGTGATTAACCTGGCTAGAACGTAAATATATTTCCACACCAAAAACCGACACAATCCAACAACAATCACAGTGATAATAAGGGAAAAGTAATGTATAACTCATCTCGTACCTGTCAGACTGTCTATAAGTTTAACTAAGCAAACAACCAATCATTATCATTCTCATCCACATATCAATCGGTGAAATAAGAATGTTTTTTTATCAGTGTTTATCAAGTTAGATGATTGTAGTTAAAAATGTATATAGCGAGTGCAAATACGAACCGTAACACGACAAGTTGTATTTGAGATGATTTAAAGGGGGAATAATATTATCAATATATGGGGACTTGTGGAGATTGTAAAATCGTACCGATTTAAATCACGAATTGATCTTAGATAGATCTCTTTCGAAAATGTGGGAGCACTGGATAACCGTTCCTTCCAAGTATGAGACTCCCAAGTAATGCCTAACTACGACCACACATCTGAGAATTGAACCTACAACCGTCGATCTTATGAGTGAACTCGCAACCTTAATACCACTGAGTCGGCATCCAAAAGTGTTACTGTGTAACTTCAATTAATTCCCAACGTTGCTTAACCTTGATCTATTGACTGTGGAGGATGACTGTCGTGCACTCAATATGGTTGAGCTGCAGTAGTCATGATTTCTCACTAGAACTGCAGAAGTTGCCTGTTGAAGTTAGTCAGCTATCGTTTAATGTTTAAGTGTTTATGCACAGGACTGAAGGTCGTGGGTGTGCGCGGCTAAGACGTCCCATTTTGGGATGAACGCTCTTCCAATACTCCCAGGTTTTTAATGATAGTCTAACTAAAACTAGTCCATGATTTCAATTATGAAATTTATTTGTTATATATTCCTGAAAACCAGTAGAAAAGTATAGTCCTCTAATTGTAAACATGAGGTAAGAGGTAAGAAAACCTGTAGACTGTTGGTCTCAACTAAGTAGTGTGAACATCCTCATACATTCACGTCTAATAGTTAGTGATTCTATGAACTAAATATATATCTCAATGTGATGTGACCTCAACCTTCTTCCAACCTACTTCTCCTATGATGGACAATTTCTCCAGTTTGAGGAGATATGAGCAATAATATCCCAATGAATTCAATTGATGAGAATTGTCCTGCCTAATATATCGACTAACCAATTTATACCTAGAATTGAGCGTTACTTTTCTGATTGTTTGGTCAAGCATGATGAATGCTCTAAAGATATCTATGATACAAATAATGGCAACTTGCATATACTTCCGAAGATCTAAGATCAATTTTCACATTCACTAAGTCATACAAAACGAATTGATGTGTGACAATACTTGTGCTATGGTAGGTACACGGGTGTCTCGAACTTGTGACAGATGGCACCCAATGTATGTCGTCAGTCAATGACCCAAACTCTCATCGGTTAAGCCGGAAAACTAGACAGCCAAACTAATTTTAAAGAATTTCAATGAGCTAGTAATGTTACCAATAATGAGTTTAGGTCTTAACCTTATCTCTATTTTTACTTCAAGTATTTTGATGGTATGAACAATCTATACACAAAATAATTTAATCATGACATCTACAGGATAGAATTCTGACTTATTATCAGCAATTTTAGTAAATATAATAATCCTATTCAATTAAAATTGATACATACATATGAACATTTACTAATCCCTATTAAAGATGATGACATTCACTGGATGACATGAACTATGCGTTAACCGGTTTAGTGCAAGTCATCCATCCGAAACGAAAGTCATTTATAGGTACTTTCTAAAAGTAAGGATAGATACTCTAACATTTATTGCTAGATGTTTGGTGGTAGTTGAGTTGTAAACAGAATAACTTAGTGGTAAGGTCTCAATATGTGAAGCTGGGAGACAAGATCTCGAATCTCACAAGGAACATCAGCTCCCTCAAGATTCTAGGTACGCCATACTAATGGGCACCAAATCTACATCCAGAGTCTCCTGTCGAGTACTTTTAATCCAGCCACTCAGGTTTTTGACTACATTACAACTAGCTTGATCGAATTCGATCAGCACTTAAAGACCAGACAAACTTAACATTGGTCATGACTTAGTAACTAATCAATCCTAACATTCAATATATACATATATAGTTTACTTTAGATCCAGGTAACGGTCGACTGCACCAATCGAATTCCCAATCACATTCCCAACCTTTTCTTTGCATTAAATCAGTAAATCCCCAACGTAAATACTCATAGTTAGGTTCTTCAAAAAAATCTAAACTTCGAACATATCGTAAATAGGTAGCCATTTCTAAAAGAAAACATGAAAAGAAAATTGGCATAACATAAACAAACAAACTATTGACCTGGTAGATAATTGAATTGAATTTGAGTTTTCAAGTGTGTTACAACAACTTTCACACTGAGTTATTATTTAAGTAAATATGAATCAATTCATGTGCTTTAAAACGTTGAGTTACACTTTTGATGTGAAAAAAAAGAGATGAAAGCACAGGGATTTCAACTGTCGAATTGTCACTTTCAACCTGGTCTCAACTACATCCTCATTAATTGGTTAGCACAATGAATGATTTTCATTTATTTAAAAACTATAAGAGTTTATGCATTCTGATTTGAGTCAAACTTTAATTGTATGAGGCCTAGTGAAACTACCTGGATGCTTAAATCAATGTATGTCGAGTGGGGTTCGAACTAGTAACCTATAAGTCACTAACAGACAAGTCCTCTAACTGATAAGCCAATTTTCAACAAGATAATACTACAACTAATCTTCACATAAAAATTTTGGTTTACAACCCCCAAATTTCCTGATACAACTGAGGTGAAGATTTTTTATTCAGAAAGATTTTAGGAAGATGTTTTATGCACAGAAATGGACGATTTGATTGTTTTCTAGACAATGGCATAAGTGAATCAACATTAGACTTAGATAAAGCAGCATTACATAAAATGAAATTATATAAGCGGATAGGTAGTCATTAAAACCATGCTTCTTCTTTAACAAAGCTTATTACTGTCGGTACCATCACCACATTATACATCAAAAAAACGAGTCTTCATAGGTTGATGTAGTTAAGACATGCATTATGTATGCAAAACAATCGCCAACCTCCATGCGAGAGTCGAGCTGGTGTGAAAGTAGACAGGAATTAGGCTGAAGGTGATTAAACCAAGAGGCGGTGTCCGTCCATGAAGGTGGTTCTCTTAGGGGATAGAGTCCCCGGGCCTCTGATTTAGAGGTTTCATTCACCAGGCAGTAGAGCAACGTCAGGAGATGCAGTCACATGGTGAACGGTGATCCAAAATTGGTTCATACTCAATCTACTCCCTCAGGATCCTGAAGCTCATGTGTATCATTGGTTTCGAATAAGGGTTTTTCAACTTCCTCTATATTTACCATTTCGTCTAAGGTGATGAACATTCGCGTTTTGTCCTCTCAATTTCGTGAACAGCAGCCCCTTCTCGAGAAGGTAGTGAGCAAGACTAGCTTGGCAGTGGCTATTTATGTGTGACCATTTGAGAGGGCGAGCGAAATCTCCTCACCCTCAGACGTACCAAAGAATATGGGGGCTGTAACCAATGGTTGGAGACTTTGAGTGACATAGCTTAGAATCTATTACAACAGCGCAGATTTATTCACTCTTTATCTTCTCTGAAATCACAAATTTGAGAACTTATTTACATTTTCTATTCATTAAATTCACTCCTTTTCAAATCATATTGTCTATGGTTATTCTTTTTTTACTTTAGTTAGTACTGTTACTACTCCTAATACTCTGTGATTGATCTAGATGATTTTATCGCATAAAGTGAGAAATTGAACTGATACACATATATCCCGGTTCTAAATTCCTTATAACTGACTAACTGACTGACCGACTGACTAACTTTTATAACATGCTATCATTCGTATCGCAAGTTTAAACCTAGAAGTAAATCAATACTTGAAAACAAATATAAGCTAAGAATAAAAATCATCAAACAATACTATTAAGAAAACATCTTTGATAAACGTATATTGACGTTTCACCATTATTATTATGATTATTATATCCAAGAAAAGAATAATAGTTGACAAGAAAAACCCAAGGAAAGCAACACACTTAGTTGGAATGTCATAAAAAGATCATAGAACACCATGATACATAGGCATAACCTAAACAATTTGATTAGAATGAGAAAAGTGTACAACATTCAGTATAGATTTGTACTAGTTCACATCTATCATAGAAATGAATCATGAAAAAAATATATAAATAATAGAGAGAGAAAAATAGATATTTGAAGACAAGATGATATACGCTTAAATGAATCGTTTGAACAAATAGCGAAGAATAACTATCAGAAAATAAACGATTCTTTGACTAAAAAAATATTCATACATAGATTAGTGTTACCACTTCCATACGACTTTCCTACTCACCACGTTCTCACGGCGGGGGGTGTTGCTTACGAAATTGAGAGGATGAAAAGCAAATGTCCGACGCTTCAACTGGGTTGGTGGATACGGAGAGTCAACCGAAACGAGTTGGAAAACCTTCATTCCAAACCAATGGTGCACATAGGCTGGCTCTAGTATCCTGAGAGAACAAATGGCGTATGAACCAGTCGCTGGTCATCGACTACCATATGACTGCATCTTCTCACGTTGCTTCACTGCCTTTTGGGTCAGACCTTTAGGTTGAAGGCTCAGGATGTGGCCCCCTAAGAAAACCACCTGCTTCTGTTTGGACACCTGGACAGCATCCCAGCTCTCACACAAATCGAATGATTTATGTAGCGCATATATATTTCGTGTCTCTTTGTACCAATGTTCATGTGTGTAAATAAGATAAAAATAAATAACTTTCATATGAACTCCATGTTAGACAGAAAGATATCATGATGAAGAAATTTCATTGTAGATTAACATAACATATCAGAAAGAACTCTGCTGTAAGTCATATCAGAACCAACTATTCGGTTATAATGTGAACTGGGTTAGATAACGGTCGAACGAAGATATGACAATAAATCATGAAGTCACTGACTGTTGCTCACAGCTATGTTGATGAATCCAAATTATCCAGTCAGAGACCACAATATAAACTACGATCAATGATTAAAGACTTTGGATGACATATAATTCAGAAAGATTCACAATGGTACAAATCCATTCACTCCTTATCATCTCAATCTGAAATCACAATGTTCCACTGTCTTTTTTTCACGAACCATACTTCATTAGTGTTATTGCTACTACATTACTTCGATATTTTATTTTTACCATTCATCTTATCATTTTCACCTCATCATGATACTTCGATATGACAGCTTGAGCCAATACATATTTAGTGAGAGGTTCTATGTTTCTGATACATGTGTCTCAAAGCTCTTAGCCATATAATCCTTATGATCTCGGTCAATCTACAGTGAAACGTCATGGACTAATAACCACCACCTAACTTATCCAACCAGTCCCAATATCAATAAACAACAATTCACATAATGCAAGTAGCAAGACTATCACACTAGAACTGGTAGTTCAGCATAATAACACTCATACAATTTACAAGGGGGTATCAAATACATATGCGCCATATAAATCATTTAATTTGTACGAGGGCTGGGATACTGCTCGGATGCCTAAACCGAAGTAGATGGTATTCTTAGGGGGATACACCCCCTCATACAATTTAGATCTTCATTGTGTTCAAAGACACAATACACGATTTCAATGTGATTTACACGGTATTCCTATCAGATTTCAATAGTCTTACGGAGATAATGATGATGTTTAAAATTGAAGTCTTATATTTTTCCTTTATTTAGAACTATTTGAACTGATGTATTTTACACCGCTTGTCAAAACATCAAAAAACAAGAAGATTGAAAATGAATAAACCATAATCAATAAGAACTTGTCATTCATTTAACTGCTATTATCACTCCAGTACTATACGTTAAAATAAGAGATATTTAGCAACAAAAAGTGTTAAGCAGCTTTGAATATAGATAAGTGTAGACCTACATGAGTATTACATAATCATTGAATTCTATTGTACATTTTAAATATATGTACTAACAAAAGGTATGATTACTCATGACAGTCAGTCAGTCAGTAACAACGTAGAACTTCGTACGTAAGTACATCAGTTCGAGTTGCCACACCACATTAGCACACAGATGCAGTGGTCGATTCAAATCCCGTAGTGGTAGAGGTAATAAGAGTATAAGCAGTAATCGGGAAGATTAGTGTTACCCATGAAAAGAAATTATACTATAGCAATAAAACTATATTATATGATATAACATGTCCTATTAATTACATCATTCCAACATGGAAAGACCGTAAACACACACAAGAAAAAACATTATCTTAGTATATATTTTACCGGGGTAACCATGACATAAAACATCAATAGGAGTTGCACGTTTTGTATCACCAATTTTCTGATAACGTTCACGTAGATTTTCAGCTTTTAAACCTTGCCAAGGTAGACTACCACGTAGAAAATATAAAAACATATGACCTAAGGCCTCTAAATCATCACGTCGAGATTGTTCTGAAAAAAAAAACAACGAAAAAGGAAACACTAAAATCAAATAAGGTTACAATTAGGCAATGATGATTCGCAGTAATGCTTGATCGTTCATGAAATATCGATGATGATAATAATAAAAATAGTAATAATAATGATAATATCAACTGACAAATATTGTGCCAGGTTAGTGTAAGCAAATTGGATCGGATTCTATGAATCTAAGGTGACCCATACTGACTTTGACTACCAAATTAAATTAACAAGTATGTAATACTAGTCAGTCAGTTATGCACAACGTGAAACTTGGCACATATATGTATTGGTTCAGGTCATCATACCAGATTAAAACAGTAAGATGAAATTATCAAAACAAATACCAGAGTGTTAGAAGTAGTAACAGTATCAGTGATAGAAGAAAACATGGAGTCACTTAAGAAGCAACTTCCTCCTAATGGGTTGACAAAAAACTCATCCAAAATAAAACTCAATACATATGATAAATGGGAACTGAAGATAATTGGAGGAGACCAAATATACAAATTCATGAACGAAAGCTGTAACGGAATATTTGGAACCACAAAGAAAATGAACATTTATTAGGAAAAATGATCACACTTCAAGCAAAACCAAAAACAAACGTGATCGGACTCAAATGTGCGCTCATTGAGTTGAAAACCTATGGGACAAAAGGGTGGCTATGAAGATACATTCAAACGACCCATAACTCAAATGGAAGATGCAACCCAAAAGACTAAAACAAATATATAGTCAAGCGAATCAAATCATAACAATGAACATCAATGCCCATCCGAGGTCTTTAAAAAACATCGTTCCAACGCAGAAAGGAATTGTCAATCAGTGTACAAATAGTCGGCAATTATCTGGCAAGAAATACAGCCAAGAAAGTGTAAAATAGAAACAACTATAACACCCTGGTAGTTGTCCCGTGTTATAACCCATTGATGTTTTTAGAAAAATCAACCAGTTTTACCAAACCAGGAGGACTGGAAGGGACACCACAGGAAACAGTATCAGTAGTGGTAGTACAAATGATTAAGTACATACGATATTCTTCAAAAAGATTTTAGTTAATAAATTTATAGTTTACTCAAGACTTAGAAGGAACATAATTTCATATGACATTATCACCAAAGAGCAACTAAACAATAATAATTCAGTCAAATTACGTTTTTATCCAAAGTTTAATTCCAAACTTTGATGCAACCAAACATATTTTAAGTACACGGACACAAGATTAATTTTGTAGATTCTAAGCAAGACACGTAACGGGGGTTTCCCCGCGTGGGTCCGAATCCCATCCCCATCGCTAACTGTTATAACTTGTGACCGCTGATTAGAGGGCAGTAACTTATCGATCGGACCAAGGATGCGTAAACACATGCGAGCAGCCTAGAGTTCTGATTGGTCCTGCTTTCCACGTAGCCTGCTTCGGTTTGGGCACCCGGGCAGTATCACAGCCCTCACACATGTCGAATGAGATTTGTGTGGCGCATATGTATTAGATGCCTCCTTGTACCAATAAAAATAATTCCACCTAGCCCAGCCAGTTAAGTCCAGAACACCAATCCGAGCCTCTGCGATATAAATCATTATATTTCAAACATACTGAGTTTATATACCAATCAAACAGACCACAACGTACCAATAAAAAATGAAACAATATTTGTACAAGATTTAGCCAGATGTGGCTGTGAATGAGGGAGGTAGTAATTAATATACTGGGTATAACTCAAGAATGGTAAAACGTATAATAATAGTTTATGGGTGAAAATAAAGCTTATAATAAGGGGGAATATGAATATGCATAGTTTAGTTACTTAATAATTATACAATAGAAATATACGTTTAGTATTGGTCCATAAATGGATCCCAAAAGTTACAATTCATTATTGTTGTCGGGACATAACACAGAACAATTTAAAAAGAAGCTTGATACGAGATAGCTAAAATTTGTAAATTAAGCACCAAACTGAATGCTTGAACACCGATTACCATGACACGCAATGCTGACTAGTGTTGAAGACGGTTGGAAGAATGTTAAGGTCGATCAAACCAAAACGGGGGATCAGTCCTTGAAGTCACTAACTACTATTCTAAGCCATGTCAATAGATACAAACTACTTGGTTGGAGTCCGCACGACTATTGTAGCTAATGATTAGACTCCGGGTGATATGGCTCAGAATCGATCACAATGGTGTAGGCGTATACACTCTCTGTCTTCCCTTATACTATGATACTATGAGATTAAAATCGCTTCATGTCTTTCTTTCCATGAACTAATTTTCTCTCCCTGCACTATATCCTTATATGCAATCTTTCTTTTATACATTACCACCATTGAATTAACTACTTTAATGAATTTGGTGTTCATCTTGTAGTGCTAACGAGATATGGCAACTTGGACCGATGCATATATGTGCCTGATTTCACGTTGTTGCTGACTGACTGATTATTTTTTAAACCACGATAAACCTTTATCATAAATAGTAAATATACATTTTTTGAAAATCAGTTAACCAACTAAACATCACCAAATGATTTAATAAATAATATTAAACTCTTAAAGTAATTAAGCATTACAAAAAACTAATTAATTAATTTCAAAAGGGGTTTTTATGGATATTATAATAATTCCAATCGTTGAATTCATGAGTCAGTTGAAGCTAGACCACTATGAAAAACCTGAAAGCACTGGAGGGCCGTTTCGTTCTATTGTGGGACTACTCAGCAATGCGCATCCACGACCCCACCTCGCGAGATTCAAACCCAGGTCTAGTGGTTAAGCGCTCACGCACAAGACGGATAGGTCCTGGATTCGAATCTCGCGAAGAGGGATTGTAGATGCACACTACTGAGTACCACAATGAGACGAAATGGCCATCCAGTGCTTCCAGATTTTCCGTAGTTGTTTAGCTTCAATTGACTTATGAGCTCAACTATTAAAATTAATTATGTATATATAATATTTACCTTTGCCTAAATGTGTATTAATACTCATATAACGTGCAGTACCAGTAAGACTTTTATGTTCACGATAAGGAATGTGTTTTTGAGTTTCTGGATCAATATATTCTTTAGCTAAACCAAAATCAATGATATATATAGTACGATGTCTATTATAATATTGACGTCCAATAAGAAAATTCTCTGGTTTAACATCACGATATATTAAATGCTTTGAATGTACATATTCAATACGTCGAAGCTAAATGAGTTTTAAGAAAAAAAAAGAGAGAAAAACAATAATAATAATAATAATGACCGTAAAGAGAAAGAAAAGTTTTAAAAAAAAGTAGGAAGTAGGACCAATTGAGCAATAAATAAAACTGAAGTTCATTCACTAGATTCTTTCCATATATAAATACATAAATTACTAGTTAGTTAGTATAATTATAGAACAACTTAAATGCCAAAAAATAAGACGGATACAAGAAATGTTTGATTTTTTGGAAATAGAAACTATGTACAAGTAAATCATATAAGTACTTTTTTAATACTAAACATAGTGTATAGCATTTTACAAACTGTACAGTATTTCAGATATATTCTCTCAATGAAACCTAAAGACTCTCAGTAAATTGGTCAGTTTAGTTCATGTAAAGTCTGGCACAAGCATCAGTCAGCAACAACGTAGAACTTCTTACGTACGTACATCAGTTCGAGTTGCCATACCATATTACCACAGAGATACAATTATACATTCAAATCCCATAGTGGTAGAAGTAATAAAAGTACAAACAGTAATCGCGAAGATTAGATTTCGAAGATGTTAGTCAAGGAGTATAATCCAGTGAAGTAAATTTGGAAAGAAAACAAGTAAAGGGACATGAAGAATTCAGAAAATTAGAATTTGGGAGAACACAAAGAGTGGATGCACCTGCGCCATCCTGAGCCATGTCATTCAAGGTCTCTAACCATCGGTTGCATCGTCTCGTAGATTCAAACCAGGTACCCTACACCTACTAACATGGCTCAGTCCACCTGTCAGTGACTTCATGGATTTGTGCCACGTTTTGGTCTGGCCGCCCCTAGCTTTCTTCCAACCTACTCCTACAACATAAAAACATCGCATGTCGGGGCAGTCGGTGGTTGGGCATACGTAACACATGTCACGGCCATCTCAACTGACGAAGTTTCACTACGTCATCAATTGATTTGCCATCCTTACCTAGTATCTGTTTCCTAACAACTGCATTACTTACTCGGCGGTACCAGGATATACGAGCAATGTTTCGAAGACACCTATGATCGAATACTAGTAAGCTATGAATATCATCTAGTCTTACCGGCCATGTTTCACTGCCATAAAGTAGGACGGAACAAACTGCTATGCAGTAAACCTGTTCTTTGGTTGGTAGACGGATATCTTTCCTACGCCACAAATGACGCAAGTTGGCAGAAGCTAGTCGAGCCCTCTGTATCCGTGTTGAGATTTCGTCACACACCAGACCACAAGGGCAGGTGAGACTCCCAAGATAATTGAAGCGGTCGACACGCTCAACTACTTCACTCCCTATCATTAGTTCGGGTGTCGATGCAACCCAATCCTGAAGTAACATTTTGCATCTCGAATGGGAGAGTCGCATCCCGAACATGTTTGCATTGTTGCTTAGAGTGGTCAAAAGACTCTGCATTTTGTCAACGTCTTCACCAAATAGGACACAAGTGTAAATTGATCCTAGCTGTCATATCAGATTAACATGACGAGATGAAGATAATAAGATGAATGGTAAAAAAATATAGTAGCAATAATATTAATGAAATACTAAACATTGGGAATATAGTTCGAGAAAAAAAGAGTGGAAAAGTATGTAAGAAGGAACATTATGATTTCAGATTGAGAGAATGATAATGAGTGAGTGGATTTGTACCATTGTGAATCTTTCTGAATTAAACATCATCCAAAGTCTTCAATCACTGATCTTGGTTTGCAGTGTAAACTCTGACCGGATAATCTGAATTTATCGACATGGTCGTGAGCAACAGTTAACGACTTCATGGTTTAGTGCCATATACTGCTTTGGTGACACTTAACACAATGAATGATTATGTTAACTTCATGATTTCAGGAAACTGATGAGTTACAGATAGGAAGAAATGCGCGTCCTAGACTTAACTATTAGCCCCATTCCATCTATTCTACTGACTTTACTAGTTGTGGAATACTTTCATTTTATGTAGTGATTATTTGTGGTTGGAAGTGAAAACAACTTACTTACATGGTTAGTCCTTTTAATCATCTCTTTTCATATAATAGACTTATTAAGTCCAAAAATAAACTTTCAACAAAAAATGAATTCATGATAATTAAATAGTTCAATTTGTTATACTTCTTAGCAGCATATGAAAATGAGTATTTGAAACACATGTTAAGATGAAAAGAACGATTAGGATAATTAAAAAATATAACCATATTCGTTAGGAATGTTAAACACTTTCTCCAACCACTTAATTTTCCCCAGTTGGTCGGAAGACAAGTCATTATTAACCGAGTTGTATGGGACACATGTTATATATGTGAATAGCCACCACAAATCCTCATGAGCCAATAAGACTAGTAAATAAGTAAGCTAGAAAACCGAAGGTGCTAAAACTAGGGAGTGGAACAGTTCATGAAGTCAGTAATTACTGATTTACAATTGTGTGATGGCTAATGACACTATTCTGTTTGCAAAGAAAAGTATGCGGACAAGGATTCGTACACGAGATCGAAAGGCTGAAGGTTGTGTTTTAATTACTAAACCATATATCTAATAGTCACAGAAAGGTTGGAACTAGTGAGTTGATGACAAAAACCTGAATACCTAAGTAGCTGAACCACTATATGTTGACCAAGAAGTGGAGTAAGCTTATGAAGTTATTGACTGTTGGATCAAGTCCTTATGACAAATCCGAAATAAGAAGCTGAAAATAACTAATGACATGGCTTAGATTCTTCCATTAGAGCAGATACACTACTCTTTGTATTCTTCTACATCTTGAGCCCCAATTTTATTTCGTACTTTTTAGGAATGACAAGACAATCTATGTATAAATAAATTCTAAAATAATCAAATGGAAAACATACCAGCTGGATTGCTATCATCAGTACAGTTTTCAAAGAGAACTGACGTTTACATGATTCAAATAGATCTTCTAAAGATGGACCAAGCAATTCCATTACAAGCGCATTATGTCGGCCTACAGGTCCAAAATAATAAACCATTGGAAATCCAACAACACCACCACTTAGAAGTATACGATAGAATCGATACTCTAAATGCAATTGGGGAGCACGAGTTTTCATCGGTTCAAGTTTAATGGCAACATATTCATTGGTATACAAATTACGACCTAAACAAAAGTTTCGAACAAAAACGTCAAAAATGAAAATAACAATTACTTTGATGATCTTACAGAATAATAATTTACAACAAACTTTAAACAAACATCGTTAAAAATCTTTTTTCTCCAAAGAATGCTTACTTACTTATTTACGCCTGTTACTCACAATGGAGCATAGGCCGCTGACCAGCATTCTCAAACCCACTCTGTCCTGGGCCTTCTTTTCTAGCTCCATCCAATTCTTGTTCAGTTTTATCATGTCTATCTCCATTTCTTGGCGTAATGTGTTCTTTGGTCTTCCTCTTTTCCTTTGGCCTTGAGGATTCCATGTGAGGGCTTGTCTTGTGACGCAGTTGGGTACTTTCCTCAATGTGTGTCCTATCCACTTCCAGCGCTTCTTCCTGATTTCTTCCTCCACTGGGATCTGGTTTGTTCTCTCCCACAGTACGTTGTTGCTAATAGTGTCCGGCCAATGGATCTGAAGTATTTTGCGTAGACAATTGTTAATAAACACCTGTATTTTCTGGATGATGGCTTTTGTAGTTCTCCAGGTTTCTGCCCCATACAGTAGAACTGTCTTGACATTTGTATTGAAAATCCTGACCTTGGTGTTGGTTGACAGTTGCTTTGAGTTCCAGATGTTCCTCAGTTCTAAATATGCTGCTCTTGCTTTGCCGATCCGCGCCTTCACATCTGCATCAGATCCACCCTGTTCATCAATGATGTTGCCCAAATACGTAAAGGTTTTTACATCTTCCAAATCTTCCCCGTCAATTGTGATTGGATTGTTGCATGCTGTGTTGTATCGGAGAATCCTGCTTTTCCCTTTGTGTATATTGAGACCTATTGTTGCTGAGGCTGCTGCCACACTGTTCGTCTTCTCCTGCATCTGTTGTTGCGTTTGGGATAGAAGGGCCAGATCGTCTGCGAAGTCTAGATCACCCAACTGCATCTTAGATGTCCATTGTATCCCGCGCTTCCCTTCAGACGTTGACGTCTTCATGATCCAGTCGATCACCAGGAGAAAGAGAAAGGGTGAGAGTAGGCAACCTTGCCTGACACCGGTCTTTATTTCGAACAACTTTGTCAACTGTCCTCCATGCACAATTTTGCAGTGTAATCCATCATATGAACTCTCTATGATATTGACTATCTTCTGAGGCACGCCGTAGTGTCGAAGAAGTTTCTATAGTGTTGTTCTGTCCACGCTATCAAATGCCTTTTCGTAGTCAATGAAGTTGATGTAGAGTGATGAATTCCATTCAATTGATTGTTCCACAATGACCCGTAGAGTTGCGATTTGGTCTGTACACGATCTATCCTTACGGAATCCTGCCTGTTGGTCACGAAGTTGGGCGTCTACGTAGTCCTTCATCCTGTTTAACAATACCCTGTTGAAGACTTTTCCCGGTATTGAGAGAAGAGTGATGCCCCTGTAGTTATCACACTTGCTGAGATCGCCTTTCTTCGGTATTTTGATCAGAAGTCCTTCTTTCCAGTCTGTTGGTACCTGTTCCTCATCCCAAATCTTATTGAAGAGAATGTGGAGTATCCTTGCAGTTGCCGCTACGTCTGCTTTTAGTGCCTCTGCTGGGATGTTGTCCGATCCTGCTGCTTTGCCACTCTTGATTTGTCTGATGGCCATGCTGAGTTCTTCAATTGTTGGTGGGCTAACATTGATTGGGAGGTCCGTGGATGCTGCTTCGATGTTGGGTGGGTTCAGTGGAGCTGGTCGATTCAAGAGTTCTTTGAAGTGTTCTACCCACCTGTTTTGTTGCTCTTCAATGTTGGTGATTACCTCGCCTTCTTTGCTTTTCACTGGTCGTTCTGGTTTGCGGCGATTTCCAGAGAGTTTCTTTGTTGTGTCATACAATTGTCTCATGTTTCCTTCTCTTGCAGCCTTTTCCACCGTCGTTGCTAAATCTTCCACATATTTACGTTTGTCGGTTCTGATGCTCCTCTTCACCTGTTTGTTTACTTCTGTGTATTCAGCTTGTGCCTTGGCTTTTTCTGCTCTTGTTCGGCTGGTATTGATTGCTGCCTTTTTGTTCCTTCTTTCTTGAATCTTATCCAGTGTATCAACAGTGATCCATTCCTTGTGATGGTGCTTCTTGTGACCCAGGACCTCATGACATGTTGAAGTGATTGCCTCTTTGATCCGATTCCAGTGGCTCTCCACAGTAGTTCCTTCTCCATTGAGTAGATCATGAAAGGCTTGGAACTTGTTGCTGAGGTCTATCTTGAATTTGTTGAGTTTGTTAGTATCCTGAAGAAAAGCCGTATTGAACTTTTGTGATATTGTCCGCCCCGTTGTCCAGTGTTTCTTGAGTTTCAATTTCATCTTGGCGACCAGTAAGTGATGATCTGATGCTATATCAGCTCCTCTCTTGGTTCTCACGTCCTCTATAGTCCTCCTGAACGTTTTGTTGATGCAAATATGGTCGATTTGGTTTTGCGTGGTGTGATCCGGTGAAGTCCATGTGGTTTTGTGTATGCGTTTATGTGGGAATATGGTGCCGCCTATGACCAGCTTATTGAAGGCACATAGATTTGCAAATCTCTCACCATTTTCGTTTCTTTCTCCCAGTCCGTGTCGTCCCATGATGTCTTCATATCCAGTGTTGTCCGTTCCAACCTTGGCGTTGAAATCTCCCATCAGAATGGTCAGGTCCTTTGTTGGGCACTTCTCGACTATTGACTGCAGCCTATTGTAGAATTGATCTTTAGCGTCTTCATTGTAGTCGTTGGTAGGCGCATAGCATTGGATGATGTTCATTGAAATACTTTCTTTCTTTGTTTTGAACGAGGCTTTGATGATCCTTGGTCCATGAGATTCCCATCCTATAAGCGCATTTTGTGCTTGTTTGGACAGCATCAATGCAACTCCTTGTGTATGTGGTGCATTTTCTTCTTCATGGCCGGAGTATAACAGGAGCTCTCCTGTAGTTAGTCGTTGTTGTCCAACTTGTGTCCAATGTGTTTCACTGATCCCAAGTACCTCTAGGTTGTATCTTCTCATTTCTGCAGCAATTTGGAAGGCTCTCCCGGTGTCCCACATTGTACGAACATCCCATGTACCTAAATAAATGGTCGCTCTGGTTGTCAGAAGGGGCATCGGCCTCGTAACTTCCGAAGGAATTCGGCTTTCATCATGAGGCGTCATAATTCTTCTAAATGAAGACCTTCTGACTCCCAAGGCAGAGATTAAAAGGTTTGAATAATTTTTTCTGGTTAGCGTTTTTTTAGCGAGTTAGTTTTCTACGGGATGGGGACGCTAACCCCATGCCCAACCCTCCTCCTTTATCCGGGCTTGGGACCGGCAGTAGCCCCCAGAGGGACTCCAGGCGGAGTACTGTAGTATTTTCCATTAATTAAGATCACTTGTAGTTCTGTGATGTGTGCTACTGATGTCGACGAATATAAGTAGTATGCACCACCATTCGAAAGTGGAATGCTTGGTGGCAAAAGGTTGAGAAAACCGAAGAGGAAAGACCAAGAACAGAGAGTGATTGAGATGGAAATGAAGAAACAAAAAAGTTGGAGACAATTGATGGATACTTTGCAAATGAAGTATTTACTGTATGGTTCTCAGATTTTACTAAGATATTGTGTAATCTTATATTAAAATACATTTGGTTATCCCCACTGGTGTTCTCGTTCACTACAGTTACACTTCATAAACAGAATTACATTCAGTCCTTTTGTAGAATTAATTCCCTAATTGTATTAAAAGCTTGGGGGAAAATGTAGACGAAATTAAATCGTACTTTACAATCGCTAAAACTAATAAGGTTACATCATCAAATATGGCATGATTTACTAAAGTAAATTCTTCCACATCTCTTTCTTCACTTAAACAGTGTCATTTGTAATATTGTCTAATAAAGGTTCATCATAACAACAATGTATTGGTATGAAACTTAGAAAGATATTATCAAATTTATTTACTTAAACGGCAATCCTTAATTTGTCAGCAATTAGTATATGATAACGCCTCCTGGAGCCACTTTGGGGCTACTGTCGGTCCCAAGCCCGGATAAAGGAGGAGGGTTGGGCATGGGGCTAGCGACCCCATCCCGTAGAAAACTAACTCACTAAAAAAACGCTAACCAGAGAGACTATAGTATATGATAATAGAGCTATAGAAGTATTACGAATAAACAATGCAAACAAATATCAGAGTTTATATGAAATATATAAAATGAATAAAGATCTATACATATTATAGTCAATTTTTAATTGATTATTTTCACAAAACTATGTGTGGTGCATGCTACTTATATTAACAGGTACAAGTAGTATGTAACCGAAATCGGATGTAGTGCCTGGCAAAAGAAGATTGAATTGAAGAGAAAAGAAAGGAAGTTGAAAAGTAATCAAAATAACGACAGAATTAGAGGAATAATAGAATATGTAAAGGTCAAATGATGGAAGATGTGCAAATGATGTACTTAATATATGATTCTCGTATCTTACTAAGCCATTGTGTAATTCTTGCACTCAACAACATATTGGTTTTCCCCACCCGAATTCTAGTTGACTACATATGGATAAGAATAATTTTTGCTTTTCGCATCTACAACCAAAAAAACCAGTTCATTTCTGCAGTATATTCAGTAAATAACTGCACTACAGGGCAAGAATACGCATAACAGTCCAAAAACTAAACTAAGACAAATCCTGGGTTTTGTCATGATATGAACCTTTCGGCTAGAATGCCTACTCAAAATACGTTTATTAGAATTGATACTTCCTTTTGTCAAATACAAATATACAAATTATGTGCAGAAAGGATTAATATCTTAGATAAATGTGAAGAATAAGGTACTGACCAAGACGAAGTTCCCCGAAGTTCCCACAACCAATCTTCTTTCCAACACGGAAATTTGGACCGACCAGCAGCGTATTTCCTTCCCGTGAAGAACGTGGTGCATCTTGTTGCATATTATTCTGCTTTCCTGAATGTTGACGTTCTTCTTTTTTCTGAGAAGTTGTACCAGACCCTCGATGACCTCGGTTACTAGTAGAGGTCTGGTTGGTTTGCTGTGTTAACATTCCACTCTCAGAATCAAAATGCAGATCCCGTGCATTTGAGTAACAACTGGTTGGTCATATTTTTAACTTACACCAATAGAAAACTAAAATGGTAAGAAAATGAATTTGGAATTATTCAAATGATCACAAAGATTTAGACAGTTGGTTAACTTGGGGAAACGATGAATTGACCCACAAAAATACTTGAAAAAAGGCATTAAAAAAGCTGGTAACGAGGATTCAAACATGACCAGTAAATAACCAGTCCTCCAGCAAAAAGTAAATCCAGATAGTTCTACGACCCACTAAGGTATGTAACCCCCGGGTTATTTTTGGTGTCATGTCTTAATAAAATTACTCCTTATTTCTATCGTTACTTTATGCAAATCAACGGTGTTTTACCCCGCCATAATAGTAAAAACTAAGACAAAATATCTTATTCGAAGCAAGTCTAGTCGTCTTTGATAATTCTCTCCATTAGATTAGGTAAGCTGTAGTCAGTATATTCATATGACTGATCTGAAAACAAATACAATATAACTTATGGGGGGATATTTCCCCGTTGTTGATAATTTGGAATTACAATTAACCAGCCTCTATTAGCAAATGTCCATCCTAAGCGGATGCCATGATATTGACTTTTCATTACAAACTTCTAGATCTGAATAATAGCTAGGAGTGGAACCCAGGACGATCATATCATCTCACCTGGGACTCGTCACCCGAACCAACCTGTATCTCAACAAATGTTGGGAAACCTAGGTAGTATGGCTCAGATTTTACCATTGTTATTATTCAAACACATAAACACTGGTACAAAAGAACACCAAAAATTCTCATACAATAAAAATGAGATTGTGAGGAGATAAAGGAAGGTGAGTATAATGACAAAAAAAGGACAAAAATGAATAATAATAGTAATAATAATCATAATAATAATGACAATAGTAATGGGAGAAGCAGTTCAGCTAAGAAAACTACGAACAGAAAGAATTCCTTCAGCTAAAGAAGTTGCTCCCACTTTTATGAAGAAAGCAAAATAAATTTGCAGTAGGATCGCCACTGGCTTATATTCTGAGTCATGTCTGATGTCTAGAGCCACTGTGTTGCACTATCAGACCCCAACCAAGTAGTCATGAAGGACCAGTGGAAGCCAGTCCCGTACAGCTTGCTTTCATACCGCGACACTATACTAAAAGCTGACCGTTCCTCCGCTTTTTTCAACCAGTTTGAGTCGGCAAGTAATTCAAAATGTGGAATTTGCAGGGACGACATCGTAGCTCATGTCCAAGCCATAGAAGTAGGCATATCAAGATGGTAATGCCAACCGAACTATCGTCACTGTATCCGAATGTACGTTGTCGAACCCCCTCATTGCCAACATGGTGTTGCCACTGGATGTCAGCAAGCCTTCGAAGACAATGATGATTAAACACAAAGAGTCACTTAACATGTCTGACTCGGCTACGTTTCACAAGCATACAGCAAGATTACTCTCACCGACGCGTCGTAGGTCCGACCTTTTACAGCCAGACCAACATCACGAAGACGCTAAAGATGTTCCAGATTGGTAAAAAGCGCTCTGGCTTTCACTATACGTAAATTGATCCCATCACTCACGCCACCACCAGCACATACACAACTTCCCCGACACATGAACTTCTCGACTACTTCTATTTGCTCACTACCAAGAATGTGTGCAGGCATAGGGTCCTACCACCCCCGTAAAAGTACTTTGAACTTAGGTGCGAAGTACTTGGGTATCGTCAAACAATAAGACGATATCATCCGCATATTTAAGGCCGAAAGGTTTTTCTCCAAGTAATAGGTGCACACCATAATTACCTACATCCGTCAGAGCCATCTTTAGAACGTCATAGATGGCAAATTTGAAGAGGAATGGCGAGATTGGGCAACCCTAACGAACCCTACTGTTTGGATTAAATAATAGAGGTATTTGTATGCCCTCACTATACCTGAGGTATTTGTATATAAGGCTCTTAAGATGTTAATGAGCTGTTCAGACACACCATTCAATAGACAATCCTAGAGAACAATCCTGTCCAGAGAGTTGAATGAAGACTTTTTGTCAAGAATCACAAATTATTGGCCCGGAGTAATTATGAAGATGTTATAGCATTTGGTGGAGGGTGAAGATGTGATCAACACATCCTCCACTAGCCTACTCTTGGTTTTCGGTCAGAAGTACTAGTATATCTTCCACTAAATTTGTGGGTGTAGTACTACATTTTATTTTGTTTTTCTAACCCTTCCCTCTGAATTATTTATTCGGTATGCTAATTTTAACACCTGAATTGATATTTTTTCATTTATTTGTTTTTAGCCTTGTTGATATCCCACCCTTATGTTAAAATTAAGTGGGGAAACTTGAGTCCCGACTCCTGTTGTTTACCTATGAATCATAAAGATGGGGAATATTTGTCGGTTGTACTCAAATAAACAGCTAATAAATCAACTCCGTCGGATGTCTAACAAACTCATCATCAATTATGAAATGATTTGACTAAAGGTACCATTCAACCCTTGACAGCTAACTGATGATTAGTCAGACGAAGGTGCATCTACTTCCTTCAATATGGCATTTCTTCAAGTTGTTAATTTATCTTGCTTATGATGTTCAACTTTCAATTGTTTGAAATTGCGTCCTTCGAATCAAATAATACTGAAAAGGAACGTGATATTTTGTCCTACTCCCCTTTAACTCCATATATTACCTGGGCTAACCCCGTCTGTGACAGCGGCAAAAAGAAGTCAAATACGAGTGTAGTCGGAGAAACCCATTTTAGGCATTCGTTTATCCAGACAGATATTCAGAATAAGAAGAGGCAAAGAGGAGAGAGAAAAGCGAAACAAAATGACGCGTAGCGGAGAGGGCTAGTGGGCCAACTCGATTTAATCAAGCGTATCTTGATATTCATGGTTAAACAAAAATAAGTTGCAGACACATGATGAATAGGGTAAGTAGTTAACACACATGCCATAACACAAAAAGGTTAATAATCGAATAAGTGACAAGGTAAAAATGTGACTTGAGAAGAATGAATAAATTGTTCTGTCCAAGAGTTAATTAGCCTGTGTGGGTTTGACACAGCACCAACCACTACATGCACACTTAAGTAATAGACTGAGGTGGATGCTGAGGCTGAGGCAAACATTTACAGAGGAAACCCAGATTAAAAATCTGGATACATCATTAACTAATATGGCTTGTTCATTAAGTCCATGTCTAGGCACTTGGATTTAAGACACATTGAGCAGGATAATGATGGCAAATGATTCCTAAAATCGAAGTATTTGGGACCGGACTGAAACCCCAAAAAATCATTGATCCACATCAAAGTGTGAGTCCAAATAAACAAAGGACACTGATTCCCTGTAGAATAATAAAATTATCCTCTTATTACTATGTTGCTAACAAATCAAACGGTACATGACCCACTTTATTTACTGATTCAAGTCAAAACACTGAAAAGGAACCAAAAAATAAGAAATTCGCATTGTGGCGAAAAATCATTGACGCAATTCTCGCTATTTTACTGAAAATGGTAGTATAATATTCCACGTTTTGAGTAGATTGTCTAAATATATTTGGAATTTTTAAAACTAATACTATATCTAGGAACACGCATCAAGTAACTGGTATACTTTACAAAATGAAAGCAAATATGTGCACTCAAACACGATTATATGCTGCAAAGTATTAGGTTATGGCGACGGAGAAATAAGGCATACCTTCTATCAGCAGCGAGGAAACAGTATTGAAAAACTAACCACAAATAACCTTTTTTCAAATATGTAAACTGGAGTAATATTCCAGAAAAACCGGATAGTGCATGTCAAAACAGTATTAAATTCACCACAAAAGTCTGAAACACGAGTATGTAGCAGAGCAGATGTGCATTTATACCATGTCATGAGGTTATTAAAACTGATTTGGATTCACCTACGAATTGGTGAGGATAAAAAGCGCTACAAGGACTAGTGAGACCACATTTTTGATTACGATTCCTATAATGGAATTCTGAATCGCGACCAAACCCATCCAAGGTCACAGATCTTCCAAATTCCAGCTTCTGAAATGGGCGAGCGGTTAATTTCAAGCATGGACATGGTGTGATGAACAGAAACGTTATTTGTTCCTAATCTACACAGAGTCTGACACGAATGTACCTCAGTCCAAGTTGGTAAACCAAATAAACGAGAGGAAATGAAGTTAGAAAAATAAAATTATAAGGGTGAAAATAATAATGAAATCAGTCAGTGAGAAAGAATACAGTTCGAAAGGAGTGGGTGGATTTGGGGAATAAATATTATAACGTGAAGTTGAAGCTTAAGATTTAGGGAGAAAGAAAGTAAAGACGACTGTGCCAGTTACCAAAACAGAAACATTTTCGGGGAAAACTCTTGTGAATAGTGACCACTTCACAGTAACCCGAGTTAGAATACGGTTGCGATAAGCTAATGTGATGGAGAAAAACGTAACAAAGATACGTTACGCCTACGAAAATTCGCCATTTACGGAACCAAATAGCCACACAGACAGATAAGGGACAAACTATAAGTATCGTCGCCATAATAACCACAAGTACAGTACAAAAGATAAAGGGGACAACCCAGGACTTTCTCGTAGGACTTAGTAGAAGCAATCTTCACAAAACGTTAAGACAATAAATACCTAATAAGGTGAAAAATCAACCCACCCGCTCTTTAGTAAAACAGTTTGCTTTCACCCTCAAGATTCAATACACGACTGAAAGATATGAAAATATGAAACAATAAGCTACAGATTAAAAAACCAGAAAATAATGTGCAGTTCGTCGTTAATATTTCTTTCTACTACAGTTTTAGTTATGTGTTGAAGGGTTTTAAGAAGAATGACTATACACCAACAGCTTTCAAATGGTTCAAATGGTTGTGGACGAAACAGAAGAAGCTTTCGCTTAACAGGCTTCCGTATTTAGTAGCAGGGGATCACCAAATCCTCCAGGCAGAAACCTAGGTATGTTAACAACAAAAGAGGAGAAAGAAATTGGTAAATCAGTATGATGTTGTCCTTGGTCCTTAAGGATAGGTCAAGTTGCCTCTTAAAGGACTCCTGAGAAGTCGCTTGGACTAGCTCGGCCGGCAGCGAGTTCCAGCATTTGGCAACTCTTAAGGGGTAGAAGTTGTGTCTACAGTCCGTTCTGCTATGTTGTGTCTCCAGTTTCTGGGTGTTACCCCTTAGGTTAGTGTTCGATCTAAGCTTAAGTAGGTGTTTAAGAGGATTCCAGAAGTGTTGAGAATACTACAAGCCATTAATAGATCACCTCTAAGACATCTATACTCTAATGGGTAAGGGTCTAGTGAATGGAGGCGCTCTTCGTAAGGTTTAAATTTGAGTCCTCTAACTGATTTCGTGGCTCGCCGTTGATACGCTTCAAAGTGTCCTTATCCTTTTGGAGTGAGGGGGAAGTACTATGTTTCCGTACTCTAAGCGGGGACGGATGAGACTATTGAAGCTTTAACGAAACATATTCCCAAAAAGTGAAGTACTCTAAAAGCTTTCATTTCCATATAATATCAAAGAGAAGTAAAGCTATATTTCCACTCCTCAGATTACTGGGTGGCAGGCAGTAAAAGTGGTGGTATTTGAGTCCTCAGAAAAAATAGCATGTAAGTATTCGGCACTGATGCTTACAATCTTAGTTTTACTGGACAAACCATTGGCTGAATGGTCTTGGTCAAACGTGCACAAAAGATCATATTTTGATTGGGCGTGGAAGTCTATTCCAATACGACTCCTTTGTTTACCATTCAATATATCTTTCCATTTAATTACACTGTACTTCATTTTTCGGCTTTGTGATAATTTAGTTAGAGAGACTCACACACTTGTGCTCCCCCCAGATCCTCCTGCATCCATTTTTTCTTCGTTGCTGTGCCTGACTTGGTCTGCTACACCTAAATATGTTCTCCGAATCTGTTCCTTCCTCTGATATTCAACATGATCATCAATATTTTTGTCCTAAACTTGCCAAAGTACGAAGTCCCTCGTCCCTATTCAACAAATCATGTTGTTTCGGGATGATGACACGGGAGCCTGGTTCTCTTGTACAAGAGCAGTTTTTACTCGCATGGTACATTTTCTCATTATTGCCAAACTATTACCACACGAATCAACCAGGTATGTCTCACCGAAATGTTCTTCTTTACCACTACAAAGAACCATACAAAAATGTTGAGAAGGCTACTTTTGGACGAGGGGAATATATTGTAGGGCCAGTGAGATGTCACTAAGCCCTAGACAAATCATCCACCAGGCAGATCACTGAATGTCCATCAGTTTGTCAACACCCATCAAGGTCATTCAACGGATACCAATCAACTGCTAGCCGTGAACTGACCATGTGGCAGTGGTTACAGTCTGTTTCCCCTACCTATCCTAACCAATACATCTTTTCAGTAACGTTATGTTCGTTCTATATGGTCACTAAGATAGCCACAGTATCTGGATACTACAAGAGGGTTTTTCATCCTGCTTATTAACCTTGAGGTGTGGCTTCGAGGTAATCTAGAGAGTCACACCATTTCCGTTCAACTCGCATAGGCCGCCATCATCCACAAAGACCACCTGTATCGTTGGTTTGCACTGCTAACAAAAGCTGTGCTAATTTAATTTCACTGTTGAATTGGAATACGATTTAGTGACAGGAGTCCTATCAAGAATGAAGGAATGAATCAGCTAACATCGTCAATTGAGGGCCTCTTCAGAAAACCCTTTTAATACAGTCCTTCTCGAAATGTTCCGGCCATTAATTTGGGTAAAATAATGCATCTCAATAGGTTCTATCAGCCTATCGAACTTTGGAGATCACCACGTGTTGAGTATGCCTGAATATTGATTACCATGACGCTCAATGCTGACTAGTGTTGAAGACGGTTGGAAGAATGTTAAGGTCGATCAAACCAAAACGGGGGATCAGTCCTTGAAGTCACTAACTACTATTCTAAGCCATGTCAATAGATACAAACTACTTGGTTGGAGTCCGCACGACTATTGTAGCTAATGATTAGACTCCGGGTGATATGGCTCAGAATCGATCACAATGGTGTAGGCGTATACACTCTCTGTCTTCCCTTATACTATGATACTATGAGATTAAAATCGCTTCATGTCTTTCTTTCCATGAACTAATTTTCTCTCCCTGCACTATATCCTTATATGCAATCTTTCTTTTATATATTACCACCATTGAATTAACTACTTTTATGAATCCGGTGTTCATCCAATTGTGCTAATGATGTATAGCAAATTGGATCGATTTATATATGTGTCTGATTTCACGTTATTGCTGACTGACTGATTATTTTTAACCACGATAAACCTTTGTCATAAGGAGTAAATATTCATTATCTTTTTGAAAATCATCAAGTGATTTAATAAATAATATTAAACTATCAAAGTAATTAGGCATTACAAACAAATAATTAATTCGATAAAAATTTGATGATAAGATTATCGAGTATATATATATTAACAATATCATTGTGGCGAGACTATAATTTATGAAAAAACCAATCACGTATAAGATAATAGGACTAGGATTTTGGCACGAAGTTCACTCATCCATTTGGTTAAATAGAGTTTTGGCATTATAACTGGTGTCAGTTCGTAATGAGAACCTTAATCTAATCCTTAACCACAATTATCAACTGTAAAACATAATTCTAATTCCTCGCACAGGTTTATGACCCTCATTTTGTCCTAGGTGTTAGGTGGACATTACCAAGGTCAGTCTAGAATCGCTGAAAGGTCGTTCAGCATTATTTGGTTTGAGATAGCAAATCTACCGATTATTAGTTTGTCAACTGCAATAGAGTCTGAAAATCTAAGTTTAACAATGATGTCTTTCTCGTCAAGAAAACACCACAAACTTCTCTAAAAATTGCAAACTATAAAAAGCCTTTTGGTCTTTTTATTCTTAAAACGACTATTTAGAACGTTCCGATAAGGTGTTTCGTGCAATAAATCTTCCTGATCATGCAAAAATGCAAACCATGACTGGTGTTAGCTGCAAAAAGCTTGACTAAAGCATCTCGAGATGGTAAAAGAATGATTTAGTTAAAAGATATAACAAATTTCATTAAAATGCATAAGAATAACCGGTTTTATAGGTTAACATATAAATAATATTTCGTACTCAGATGAATAATAATCGAATGGCAAAGCAATCAGTTATCGTTTGTTCAGTTTCAGGTACCAAGTCGTCAGGAACCAATACCACTACATATTTGCCTGAACGTCATTTGACTCAAACCCATTGACCTGATCTTAGTTATCGCAGGCTCCTTAAGGCTTAGCAACGGCAGTGACATCCCGAAACGTCAACGTCTATTCGTCAATACTAGTAAACGAAAGCTGATGGGTGAAAACACTTAACTATTAGTTTGTTACACATCATCTTTTGGCTTCAACTTATTTTTGGTATGAACCAGGCAGACATTTGACTTGTACTTCTGAGTGTTATTGAATATTTATCCCGAACTGTCAATCCTTAATCAAAAGAATAATGTGTAACCAGCAATATTGCAAATCATATTACAACTACAGAACCACTTGTACTGTCGAATACACTACGGCTATCTCCTGTTAAAACCAAGAATGATGGAAGATCGATTAAACTACATGATGAACTCGGAAGTTGTTTCGGGGCATTTTGACAATAAATATAGTCTACAAAGATGTCAACAACTCAAGTAAGAACCTCTCTGGATCAGGCAAATTAAACCAAACCTTGTCTTTGTAAATTGGTTTAAAAATAGCATTATATAATCTTCGCCATCCTTGCCCTCTTACTTGATCATATCATCCCACGATCTGTCTAAAGTCCCCGGTAGGCTATTCTTCAACATCCAAACCGTAGTTTGGATCCTACAATCAGAACTTTCACAAACTTACGCCGAAATTTCTTCATTATTCGCAAATCATTCATGTGCAACACACTCTCAGTGAACCTTTTTTACTGTGAAGCCTGGTCCGAAATTCACCTTGATGGCGACCTTCCGGAATGTGGTTTTGTTTCCGATTAAATGTCGGTGCGATCAACGGTGATTTACAAAAACAAGGTCTTGTATCTGTTTAATTGACTGTGAAACGAAGTGCAACCTTTGAAGTATTGTTTTTTCGCCTGATTTGTTTTCATGCAAATATCGAATATCCGCTTTGTTCGTATTTATGCTTGTTAAACTTTACTAACAAGTCCTGTAATTTTGTGTTAAATACATTCGATTGTCCCCGCCTGTGTTCTATTCACTACAATGCCACTGTTTATTCCTATTCTGCTTCACAAACGTACTTATTATGTTGTTTACGCGTTTTTGTTTTCCTTCCTTCACTACTTTCTCCCGAAAGTCAACTCAGTGTTCTTTTAGATATCACATAGCCTGTTTAAAATATGGTATATATTATGTTAGTATTATCGAAACTTATGTATACTTATATTTGTGATGAGACCTGAAATGGTTTACGCTGTAACGGACGGTGTCCAATATCTGATGCTAATACACCTTGTGCTAAGTGCTAACCCCTTAACTGACTGCTTAGGAGAGAGCATAAAACTGAACGAGAAAGTGATTTGGACTACCGAATGAAATGCGCAAATATTCATGTATATATATATATATACCACTCCTAACTTTTGGAATCGACCCATTTTGACCCCACTGAAATGCACTTGACTTTCAGGTCACTTCTCACTGCCACCAATCTACTTTTGCTATTTCTGTATGGCTTACCATATCAGTTTCTTCACAAAACCCATGTACCAATGAGTTCTTTGTAAATAATAATATCTTCGTTAGGTAATTATGAGATGCTTTGGAGATTTGTATACAAGAAGTGTTCTAAATTTTGGTTGTGTAAATCGTTTTTTGGTAATACTTTATGTTTTATGCCTATTTTGTATAAATCCTAAATATAATCCTTGTAATTAGAACCGTGTTCAACATAAAATGTGGGTTTTGTACTTACTTGCAGGAAAGCACGAGTTCTTAAGGTTTCACTATAGATCATATTGTATCGAGGCTATATTACATTTTAAGCTTCATCGTGACGCTTTCATCAAGGAATTCTTGGCACATTGTGGAGGAATTGTAGTTACAGCCACCTTGAATAAGACTGATTACTTAAAGCGTTTTCACTGAATTCATCCAACTTTTAGCGTTTAGATTTCACCTTATATATTTCACCGAAGAAAGTTCCGACGTGTTATACGCTAATACGAATATGCCCGAGATTATATACTTTTCTAATGTCAGTGAATTTTCGATAAACATAAGACAGCTTTATAAAGACATAACAAATTAGCAAATGTACGAAGCACTGAAATTTTAATAATAATGATAAAAATATATTTCTGCATGAGCAGGTACACGCCATTTTTACAGGCATGATCTATAAATTACAACATTTGTTGGCTCACAGCATGCTTCCCAACTTATTAAGTTTATAGTTGTTATAAAGTAGACTCGTAGAGCGCTTGCTGTAAACCATGACCTTGAGGAGACCCGTAAGTAAAGTTTGTTCCAGGCATCAGAAATTCTATATCTGTGTCGTCAGAGCAAGATTCTGAAGAGGAAAAACGAGAAACAGAAGGGCAGCAAAGCGCTTGGATGTGAACACTAAACGTTGCTTAACATTGTGTAGTAGAACGGACAGAGGTATAGTAAATTAGATTAAATTTATATTATCTCTTGTTAGAGTGAAATGAAGTCAGAGGCTCCATATAAGAGAATGTAGTAATGAAGAACAATGAGTTGTGATGTTTAACAAGTTGGAGTAAGCTCACATGAAGGAAGGGAAGTCCAGGTTGGTACAAGGAAATCGGTCTATTAGAAGGGAGTGTGTATATAGAGGGTGAAGTGTTAGGAATACTAACGACCATGTCTTTTATTATCTATTTTTTTCTTTTGTAGTTATATTAAAAGGCGTTACTGGTAAAAGCGTTGTCAAACACTGAATACCTGTGCCATCTTCACTTTCTTTTGGTTTTTGTCCATTCGATGCCAGCCACTCAATCCTAGTGTAAAAGTCCGAGTTAGCATGCTATAGGTTGTCTTAGTAGAATAGCTAATCCAGCATAATATTGGAAACATGAGTCTGAGTGGTGAGCGTAGGAAGACAATCTATATCACAGATTGGCTGACTTATTCTCAATCATAAAGAGCCTGATACACACAAAATGTTCTGCCCCCACAAACACTGGTGGATTGAAGTCATCACCCTCAACATCAACGTTAGCTGGTCAGTAACTCCACCCTCCCTCCTTTTGTGATGTTGGGCTCATTTAAGCTTTTTTGGATATATGTCATACCTCACACAATCCTCTGTGTTTCACATCCTGTTGGAAAATACTATTTCTATAAGTACCACTTTACAAGCTTATCAGGCAGTTACAAGTTATGGACTGTGGGTAAGGCATCGATGCAGTGCTTTAATTGACCATAATATAAAGTATAGTTTGCCAATTAGAGTATAAGCGTTAAGAAGGGTATGATGTAGGATAGTTGTTTATTAAAACAGGCGGAAAAGTGTAGAAGTATATGGGTTGTACATAAGGTAACGTGTGGAGAAATAATGATAATTGCTAGTCAACATAGCATACAGAAGAGTAAAAAGCTAATAAAGAATAAACAGGAAGAAACTCACACTAACTTGATGGTGATGCTATTTTGTGTTGTCATAACCAGTTGATGGGCAACAGGCTCCATAGATGCAAGACCACTGGCAACGTACACGGAGTATGTTACGTCCATTGAACTTTTCTGAGTATTTGCGTCTTATGTTCGTTAGTTACACAAAAAATGCCACAAGTTTGACAACACCTTTGTATGTAACACCTTTATAATCAAAGTATGTTAACAGAGTCACATCAGAAGTAAGATATGTAGGGGTTCAAAGATATGTTTGGAAAGCTATTAATATGTTAAGAAGCGTTTGATCGGAGCTGGCTACCAGTTATATGTGATGCGTACACGGTGTACCTATTTGCGGTCTGGTGCGTATGCGTGGCCGAGCACCTTCAGGCAAGGTGTGCCCAGTAAAACTAATGAGGCCAGCAAAAAGTCGAAGACTTAAGGAACTATTTATTTCCGGGGTTTATTTACCGCTACATTCAGAAGTTTTTCTAACAACAGTCGACATCCGAAAAGTGTGTTTCCAACTAGTGATTGAGATAACTAAAGAGGAACCTTTTTAAATCTAACTACCTACGGACAATAACCTGCAAGGTTGCTCCGAATGACGTTATCTTGCTGGCTTTACCATATTTATACAGTTATCCAGGCAAGCCCAACCCAATCTTGCTTGACCCAAGAGCTTTCATGTGACATCATTGCACTGATGGGTCACTTCCTTCAAGATGTTTATGCAGTCATAGTTTGAAGTGATGCTATGGAAGTCTCAATTAGGTAAAGAGGATAACCAAATATCAATATGCATGGGTAATATATGCATCAGATCAGAAATCAGACCAGATTGACACGATGGGCGTTCAAGCAAAGATCTGATTGGTAAGTTATGGACATAACTAACATTCCCTCGAACGGACACTATATCCATGATTAGCGTAGTGTTGAGTCTCTTGCATTAGAAGCACCGCTTTAGAATTCTTCAGATAGTAGCCTGAGCCTTAGTGATCCGGAACTCTTCGTAAGGACTGTTCAGAGTGTCAGTAATACCACAATGCACGTTCTTCATATGATAGCGCATTACGATCAAGTCAGTAATAAAATGACTACTAGGAAGTATAAGCGGATGTTTGCTTTCTAAAGGCAAGCACGACAAGTGAAGTCGTCCCCCCACTCGAGTGACGTCGTCTATTGAGAAAGGATTAAGTTTCTTTACCGGGCTCCTACGCGCAACACCGACACAATATGAAGTGTCATTTCCTAATTGATGACAGATCCATCTACTACTCTACTCGGTTTTACTTGCGATTCAAATGTATTGTCGTGTTCATCTTTATGCCGTGTGCACCTTTGATTCTCCATTTCTCTTGGGAATGAGGTTGTGGTGTGGATTACTTATATCCACACAAGTAGTATATAACAGTGGTCAGGCAAAGAATATATTTCAGTAGAAGGCCGATGAGGAAAGAACGGGAACGAAGCGCAATTGGTATGAAAACGCATGGAAAGATGAAATCTGAGACAATGGATTGATGCTGGCAACAGGAACAGTCAAGTGTGATATGATGGATTGATATTTTGCAAATTAACAATTTATTATATGGTTCTCAGATTTTATTGAGATGCTCTGTAATTTAGTGTCAAATACATTCGACTGTCCCCATTGGTGTTCTTGTTCACCATACGGTAATTTGAACCAATTTAACTATATTATGTCTCGCACTGCCAACATCTTCCAATCTCAATGCACCAAAGATTAATGGTCTTCTGTCTAATCTCGTCCTAATAGTGTAGAGGAAACGTTTGCATGCAGCAAATATTTTCAGCATTGTGGACCAGATCTCATAATTACTAAGTTGATTCAAACGATTAACTGCTGGTATTTTGCTTATTTCTTCTGCAATCAAATAGGCTAAAACATGGTTCGCCTCTTCGTGTGAATTTGGCCAGTCACTTTCGTTCTGTCGTGAAAAATTCGGTCCGTTAAACCACTCGGTTTAGTGCTATAATTTAACAACTTTCTACAAGAAGCATGATCGTAGGAATCTATTGACTTTTAGAATGTCTCTATTGGTTTGGTGTAGACAGTTTGTGAATCGCTGCCAATCTATTACTCTCAAGTCATTTGGTTGTGTTTCATATACAATGAAGTACGACTAATTACAATTAATTTGACCAATAAGTGACATGAGAGAGAAAAATACGCGGTCGTTGTTCCACGTGTTTTCCGACTGTAGCACACAGTACAGCAACTGTTAATTCCGTTTGAAGAATGATTAAAGGTTTTACTGGGGCAGCCTTGGTTTAGCTAATAGAAGAAAACAATGAACTTGACGGAAGAAATCTTCAAGAAGAGCATACGCCTCATGTGGATTCTGGGACATCAGCAAAGCAATAAATCTGAGTAGCTAGAGGTTTTTACTATTCCGGTACGAGACATGTGGGAGGTAACAGTTTGCTTAGGCACCTCATATATCTGAGCCAACAGTCCCAATAAAATGACTGGGGCTATAAACCCGAATAGTTCGAATGTAGAAGCTACATACGACAAAATGGTTCTCTGTGAGCGTCGCATCGAAGTTGTACCCTCAGAAGAAGATTCCATTCAATTCATAGAGTTCTTTCGTTTCTTTTCATAGATAAAGAAATACCTATATTTCTTTCTATGAAATCTTCCTCTGTAACAAACTTCACTGATTCAAAATTCTTGCTGGCCGACTTGGTCAGATTAGACCCCCTAGACGTAGCATTTTCTTCATCTGAGAATATAGTGATTCTCTATATCCTTTTCGGCGTAGTCTCGTTCAGCATACTGTACCATCACATTAACATATTCCTTATGTTCTCTCTGGTCATGGATAGGCCGGTTTCTCAAGGAATTTAATCTACTCATCGCTAGTGCTCTATTATCAGGTAGGCTTTGTTGGTGACACCAGGATAAAGCTATTTGGTACTGCCTGTTCACTAACTGTATAGATTTGGATATAGCATCCTAGGCCTTACGTTCTTTAACCGACATGAACCCACAGTGATTCCGGTCCACTTGAAATTCCATCTTGTATGACTGGCCTAATCTAGCTTCTCGTTCATCTTTAGACTATAGATAAATTGTTATATCCATGTTTTTTTGTGATCTCTCTGCAAGGTACATACACCGCCGACCCTACAGGAGTTCTTAAAGCGTGCGGTTTGCTAGATTTTACCACACTCCTCTCTTTTATTTCATGTATCTCGGGCGCATTGCACTTCATCAGTACTTTGACGCCTTCGTTGTCAACTTTTGGGAGGTTCACACAGCGCAAGTGAAACCACAATGTCATCTGTGATATCGTTGACACCGTCCTACGTAACATAGGTAATCCCTCGACCGTTCATACCTTCGAAATTCTGAGTGATGAAGAATCTAAGGAGGAAACTTCTAGTTGAACCTCTTTACAGTGAAGTGTGGATTGGCTATCTAGCGTTTTCAATAAAAGCATCTTGTCTCTCCCTCTAGATTCAGCCCTATAGCTAGATCTTCCGCAACAAGAGAAGCGTCTGAGCCACTATTGAGGAAAGAACAAGTCTGTGCCTCCCTTTTTCTATTTTTTACTAATAAATGAATTATTGTGAATACCACCTGTCTCTGTATACGCTTAGTACTTTCCTCCGTATATAGTTGGATATTAATATGGACATAACTACTCACGTTTTCTGCTCTTCCCTCCTACAGTGTAACAAGGTATGGTGTCTCCAGTCACATCCTTCGACGGACCATGACCTCGGTGCTCGACAGTTTCTTGCCATATGGTTCGCTTTCAGACAGATATTACACAACTTCTTCAGTACAAACTCTGTCCTTTCATTAATATCCTTGTCTCTGAACTTTTCACACTTGTCTAGGGGTGGTTTTCAGTACATAATAAATATGACAACCTAAGTGTTTGGCCATACGAAGGAAGTGACGTCAGACCCACTCGTGTTGGAAAACGACTCTCTCGCCCTACAATGTTAATAAAGGTTTCTTTTAGTAACAACAGCCGACTGCCTTTGGTTACGATTAAAAGAATCTCCATTGACAAGCAATCCATACCTGGTATTATCAGTATGCGACTGCTCTTTCACAAATTCACAAAGGTCTGTAAATTAAGACCTTCCACCCATCTTGAGGACTCTACATGTCACTTTCACCCATTATCTTTGTACATATAGTGGGAGTTTCAAAGATATAATCTCGATGGACTTTGTATAATTAGGATCGCATACATAGTTCATCCGCCTGTGCGTTAGCTTACAAACCTGCATCTTGCGAGATAGTCTTCTTAAATTATATGGATTAGTCACCTTAATACCAGAGATGGTGTTGTATCCCGACGAGAATACTAAGTGATAACTTTTGCAATCTATTTATGGACTAATACTATACACATATTTTTTATCGTAAGATTGTTAATAAACTATTCATATTCATGTCCCTCTTACTATGAGCTTTATTTTGACCTATGAACCACTATTATACCATTTACCGTTCCTGAGTTATGTCCAGTCTAGCAATTACTATCTCCAACATTCACAGCCACTTTTGGTTAAATCGTGTAAAAATGTTATTTCCTATTTTATGGTGCTAAGTTTTCTGGTTGGTTTGTATATAAACTTAGTATGTTTGAAAGACATGATTCATATCGTAGAGGCTGAGATTGATGTTCTGGACTTAACAGATAGGACTAGGCAGGGAGAAGGACCGATAAGGACTCTAGACTGCTCGTACGGGTTTTATGCGTCATTGGACCAGTCGATAAACCACTGTTCTCTAATTTGCAGTGTCATTACGTTATACACTGATAGGGGCACAAACCAAAAAGTTATAGTTGATGTTAAGCATCTTATCAATAAGTACATGGGCCACGATGTGTTTCTGAACTCATACTTCAACGCTTCATGTTGGTAATGCGCAATGGATAATAGCAGCCTTAGCTTCACTATTAATTTACTGAATCAAGTAGTTGAACCTAGATCGGGATCCAACACATTCATCGAAAGTCTTCTAGATTACGTACGGAACTTCATTAGTTCACAGGATCACCACCAAACCTTATGATTTCTCTCTATGGTAGGTGTAAATCTTTAGGTATCACTGTGTGTCAACTGCAAGTGAAGCAGACGCAGACTCTTACGGCGTCACCTTGTCAACCACAGCTTGGTTATAACGTTCCCTTTCCCCTTGACATGAAGCACAGCCTTATTACCAATATTCTGGCAACATGCAACAGAAGAAGTAGGTAACAAAGGTAAGAAACAAATAAATGACAGCACTGTCCAACGAAGTGCTTTTTCTCTCCATTACATACATCATGATATATCTACAATTTTAGGACTAAGTCTATTATTAAAGCAGTACAAATAACCAGCTTAAACCATAATCCTACAAACAAATAAACCCAGTTGTCTTCATCGAAAAACTTATCATCTGTTCATTTTGTCATTATGTGATACAGGATAGAATAAAATAGTTTCAGACAGCCTATTTTCATCAGATAATATGACTGGCTGTAATACATTTTAATCGTAAAATGTTAGTAATCTTTAACAGCAGATAAATGTCAGCACAAAATCAGTATTGTGGTTCAAATTCTTTAATGAATCATCTCCTTGATTATAGTGTCATTCAACCTCTTAGTGCAGTAACTTACCATGCGGATAAATAAGCGTTTCTCTTTTAAAAATAAAATGTTGTATGAGATTACTAACTTCAGTGCTTGTTTTTGAACGACTTCAATACATACCAAGATAACACGCAAAATTCCATGGAAACACACTGAGTCAGATTTTATGTCGTGTCATATAGACGCCACAAAGAAAAGAATGCTCTTTACTATGATTATGAAAACTTTGTGATCGACATGTTACTATAAAACGCTGGATTCATTTTAGGTTCGATGTTTTACAACAACTCAGCATACAACTCTTGTGAATCTATTTTTCCCGTTTAGACGGAGATCTTTGTGAAGAGTGACAGTTTTAATGTTATTATTAGTAATGTACATGTACCGCATCTGCAACTCCAAGATGAGTTTCGTTACAAAACAGTTGCAAATGAAGTATAAGAACTTCCTTCTAAATTTGGTCGAACAGTTCCACAGTATTTGGGCGCCGTGTTGATGGGAGACATTAAAGAAGAAGAGTGTATTTGTGAGATCTCAGAGAATATTGGATTTGCTTCATAGTCATGCTCTGAGATTTGAAGAGTACAGTAACAAATCAAGCTTTTTAGTGCTCCGACCATGTTGAGTGCCCTGTTCGTTGACATGAAAGTCACTTATGATGAACGACTAAAGGAATTTACACCCAAACTAGAGGTCGTCTAAAAACTTCTATCTTTGGGCTTTTTTTGAAACGATGCACTGACTGAGGAAGTCACAGTGTTCACTTCCAACAGGAGAGCACATTCAAAACATTATCCAATATCATGAGAACACCAGCTATTTGTAAGATTTCGTTCAGAATTGTGTTATTTGGATACAATCTCTACAATTCTCAATTATTGTGGTCGAAGGAATAAAATCGCAGAGTTTCAACTCGTGCGACCACTAAAGAACATCAACAGAACAACAGTTCATTCGATTATTGTTATAACTGTATGGAGAGTGTTGGACAGCGCTACACTTGAATCCGGAGATTAGTGATGTCAAACTTCAGTCTGCGAATCAAAGCTCCTCGAGGGGAGAAGACAGTTTCCGTCCCTAGTTCATGTTCAGTTAAAGAAGTAGTCTTTTCGTTACCATAAATGTATCTTAATCTTATCGCAGCTTCGAGATGAAGCATCAAAAGCGTTCGAGACTCCATCAGAAAGACTCATTCTGATTTTTGGAGGCAAGATTCTTAAAGATGAAGATACTATTGAACAACTAAAAATCAAGGATGGGTTTATTATCCATTTGGTGATTTCGGTAGGTTCACGATTTGTGGTAATACTTATTCTTGCAGAAACAACAACAGGTTTGTTTTATTAAAACTAAGTTTGAGTAGATTATAGCCCTCCCAGGTTAACCCAACAGGAACCTCTTCAGTTGTAACGGATGTGGGCAATAGACCAAGAGAAAGTAGGAGTCCAAGTAATCCATCACAAACTGGTGCTACTGGTGGTAAGTTTCATACAACACTGATCTTACCGAGTTTTCTTTGGTGTCATGTCCGCTTGTCTGAATATTTAATCTAGTAGTACCTACCTTTACTCCACATGCAGCAGACTTACCCATATACTCAGATAACAATTTTTCTCAGAAATAACCCGTTCATGTAGCTGTATGATTACTCCTCACCTTCATGTCTCTTCAATGTACGTGTTTTTGTTATTTATAACCTCAATGTTAAATGCATCAGAATTTCTTGCAAGTGTAACAAAATTATAATTATAATTAGTACACCAAGTGTGGGTCGAAACTCTTATTGTAGGACGGTATCATTCCTCCTATCGTAACTAAATTTACATATATATATATATATATAGTGTGACTTTAGCCACCAAATGCCCTGGTATGGCCGAGAGGGGTGGGCCCGCCTTCCCTCTCGAAATGCTCTCACACGGTCATGCGTATATAGCCTCTGCCAGGGAAGTCCTACTCACTGCCTTCTCGCACCACGGGTGTTGTTTACGAAATTGAGAGGACGAAAAGCGAATGTCCGGCGCTTTAACCGGATTCCAAACCATTGGTGCACATGGGCCCCAGTATCCTGAAGGAACAAATGGTGTATGAACCAATCGTTGGTCACTGGCTACCATGTGACTGCATCTCCTCACGATGCTCCACTGCCTTGTGGATCAGACCTTTAGGTCAAAGGCTCGGGGAATGGCCCCCTAAGAAAACCACCTGCTTCGGTTTAGGCACCCGGGCAGTATCCTAGCTCTCACACATATCGAATGATTTATGTGGCGCTTATGTATTTGGTGCCTCCTTGTACCAATATCTATGTGTTTAAATAAATAAACATAACGATTTAAAAAGTTTTTCAACTACTTCCGAGGCTTTTTCGAAAGAATGTTTGTATGATAACCTTTGTAGGAAAGGTTAGACCTGTGTGTTTGTCCTAACGAAGTTCGTCAATTGTATTGTACTAATGATCTGAATGGGTGTCACAAAGGCTAATTATTCCAAACCATATCTTATGTAAAAGCTTTTTACCCATGAAGTTACTGGTTATTAATCTGATATGTAGGCTACTTGACTGACTAGAGATGAGCTCTCATTTTCTCCACTAAATGGATGTTTACGTATCGTTTGTCTAATCAGTCTATTCAAGACAGTTTCAACATTCGCGTTTCGTTAATTTGTTGCATTATACTCAGGTTTGTGCTTGTAAACCTATTTTTATTCACGTTCATCAGGATATTCTCCATTTCCTGTTTCTCGTATATTTTGTTAAAATCAAATGAATGATGAATAGATGGTGTTCGACAGTTTTCTAAGTAATGACATGAGGATTGGATTGGTCTTTACAGCGCACATATTTTCTTCCTGAAGCTTGCACAGAAACAGCGGAAACTAACTCCATCAGTTAGCTGTAATCATACAGTCATTACCGTAGTTTGCTCTATTGTGTTTTCCTCCTTTTCTCTGCCAAATGCTAGTAAATAGTAACACAGATGAAGTCGCTCTCAGATACGTGGTAAACGGAAGTTTTGACTCGCTCTCGGTTAGCAGCTAGGACTTGCTGGTTTATGGTTAAGGAGAAAATTTGATGTTACAAACGTACTTTTGTTTATTAAAACGGTGAACATGATTCTGATCAATGGACGCGCAGTTGTACGATATCGTTGATTGTTAACTCACAAAGCCAAATCATTGACGTAAACCCTTAGATCAACATATATAGATAACAATACCAAAAACAAGGTTTTTTTTAAGCAAATATAAGTGGTTGTACGACACGTTTTGCATGTCACACCTGCCAGTAAAATTAAGACCTGATCGCTGAGTTCAATTCTCATTCGTTTTAGTAGTACATTTATATTAATGACAATATCTTTGACTTTCAGATAGACTGCAAATTAAAATTAAAGATGTAAGATATTTTAAACTTTATCATTCATAGATAGATTTAAACTAACAAAACATCGTTTGTATTCATAGTGAACACTTTCGCCGGTATGCAACAAGCTATGCAGGCTCAAGTAATGCAGAATCCCGAACTTCTTCGCAACATGCTAGACAGTCCTCTTGTTCAATCTTTGATGAGCAATCCAGAGGTCATCAGAAGTTTATTTCAAGCGAATCCTCAAATGCGTGATTTGATTGAAGTAAGTAAAGGGCAGTAGTCTTAAAATACTAATTTTCTACTTCTTAACGTTCATTCAGTTGAACTAATACTACCGTCATTATTTTTAGCGCAATCCTGAGTTAGGACATATGCTTAACAATCCAGATCTTCTTCGACAGTCCATGGAGATAGCCCGCAATCCGGCTATGATGCAGGAGATGGTTCGTAACTATGACCGAGCGATTTCCAATCTGGAATCGGTACCCGGAGGAATGAATCATTTGCAACGGATATTTCGGGATATCCAAGAACCAATAATGGATGCAGCCTCAAGCATTGGCTCCAGCTTAAGCGGTAATCAGTCAAATGGCAATTCGGAGCAAAATCCCTTCGCAAATTTAGCAGGTATGTATCCATTCGCATAGCTGTATGTTTTTATCTGTAAGTCAGTTGATCGCTCGATCGAAATTTCATAATTTAGTTAATAAACAACTGGTATCTTTCTGTTATGTTTCGTTAAATGACTAGTTAGGAACTCTTTATATTTCAAATATTTTCCTGGATTATTTAGGTGGTGTGCGACAAGGTGCTCCTGCCACTGAACCTATGCCGAATCCTTGGGCTCCAGCTACAAACAACTCATCTACAAATAACAATACTACAACAGCACCTAGTTCGGCGAATTCAAATCGCAACAGTGATTTTGTGCAAACTATGCTAAACCAACTATCTTCTAGTCCCGAGTTGGTATCGAATGCTTTTCAGGTGGGTGTATATGTAGTAATTGTTATTCAATGGGAATTATATCGTATTTTCGTTAATGTTTGAGGTAAAAGCGCAAGTTTTATTAAGGGAATTAAATGTTTGAGATTCCTGTGGAAACATCATACTTCTACCTTCCATAAGGCTCTCGAGATTAAAACGTATGACCATCGTAAAGTTATCTAAGAAATACAATCGTCTCATCTGCCCCAGTGACCTGGTCTTATTCACCAGTTTCATAACTTCTTTTCAATCTTAACTTACTCACTGTAAAGTTTGATTTGGCTAGTGTACTTTTTTGAGTAATAAAAATTGTTATAATTCCATTATTGGTGAAATCCAGGACTTTACATAAAAGTACATTGACCCATGTCACTATATCACATCATATCGAGGGGAAATTAACAAGAATTTTACCAAACGAAATTAAAATAATGGTCTTATAAATGGTGAGTTAATGGTTGAGACGTCTGTCTTTCAGCCACTAAACTCCAGTTTCGAATCCCTCTTCGCTTACTTCATTTTAGGTAACCGAGTAGTATCAGTAATTCTCTCACTTAAAGTATTGTTCATAATCAAGTAGTTGGTTAATAAGTTAACTTATTTTACTTATCACGGTATAAATGACAGTAACGTTTACTGTTTCGTTTTTTGTCAGTAGACTAAAATCCTAGTGATGAGATCGATGTTCAAGATTAATTAGAATTATAACTTTAACAAGAAATTTTTATCTTTTTACACTAAAATGGTTATAAATGACGTACGTAAAGTGTACAACAAAAATAAAATGCAAAATAATTAATTGAAACTGATTATGCAAGAAACTATTATTTTAATAACGACTTCGTAAAACTCGATAATGTAATAGGAAGACGAAGATTATCAGAACCACTTCATAAACAAAAGTCTTGTAATGTCCTCGAATGCTCAAGATTTTGTAGCCGGTTATTCAGTGAATAATAGTAACTTCCCTGTGTTATTAAACAACGACCATTGAATTATTTGTAATCCTAAAACTGAATAACTTTTTGACGTTTATTGTACTAAGCAGGTCCCATACGTGCAAGCCATGCTTGAAGCAATGAGTGCAAACCCTTCAGTTATGGAAAATCTAATCATGAATAATCCAATGATTTCTAGCGTTAATCCAAATGTACGTGATCAAATGCGACAAATGCTCCCACAATTAGCTAACCAGATCAATCAACCATCATTTATGAACATGTTATCAAATCCTCGTGCTCTCCAAGTAAGACATAGACTTTATTATTTAAAATACCAATAATCTTGCTATTTATTATTATAATTCAAGGAATTAATAATTTATTGAAATTAAAATATTTGTAAGTCACTTTTTACGTAAATATATAACTTGCTACTTATGCACAACAGAAGGTAAACTAATAAATTTCAAATCACAGTGACTTTGATTATAAAATATTCCAAGCCTATTAACTACTGATAAGTTATTATGGGCGGCGTCCGAAATCTGATATTGATACACGATATGTTATATACTAACTTCCCACCTGACTACTTGAACGAAAACACAAGAGCGTACGAGAAAGCATATTGAGCTACCCAATAATGTGCACAAATACTCATTTATATATACATCTCTATCCCCTAGATCAATCCATTTTCTAACCAGTGCTGTGCACTTGTCCTTCAGGTTGCTTTTGTCATCGATTGACTTTCTCGTTTGGCCACTTCTGATTGGCTCACCATATCATTTAGCTAAACTTTTTGAAATAGTCCGAACATGTTTGTACTCTCACTCAGAATTCAATAAATAGCTTATCAATTCTCCAGATAATAATAATGTTGGAATACATGTTTACATGTAGGTTTATTGATAAATCATTTTAGTCAACTAAGGTTTATTTGCCACTTTCCTCTTATCATGCTTGTATTGAAAAATCATTGCTTACGCCTGTTACCCCTTGTGGAGGAGCATAGGCCGCTCACCAGCATTCTCCATCCAACTCCGTCCTGAGCAATCCTTTCCAGTTACCACTCATTCATTTCATTTCTGCTTACAATTCCCGACACAATGTGTTCTTTGGTCTTCCTCTTTTCCTTTTCCCTTCAGAAATCCTGGGGGGGGGAACATCATTACGGTATTGCACTTACAAATGGATCATTTTCGTATTGTAGCCACCTGAAAAATATTTGACCTAATATGGACAAAACATAGCACTGATATATGCTGGCTAAGTATTTGAAATGTGTTTCGCTAAGTTCTATCAACCTAATTTTTTCCAAACACATGTAAAACCTTTTCTTTAAGACACCCAAAAGTTACTGTACTATGGTTTTTTGATATTGTGTGACGTATTTATAAGTGAAGATACCCTGATAAAGCGGTTGTTTATCTTATCAATTATCTTCCATTATATGTGTATTCCACAATATCTATACCAGTCGGTTGTAATCTCGATATCAGTTGATTTATTCATAAGTTATCCACATGTTTGTACAAATTTTTTGATGATTTGACTTTTTGTCCATTTATCCTTTTTATAATGTTGGGTACATTATGTAGCGTCTGTCTTGTATAGATTCCAATTAATTACAATTGGGGGATTTTATCTCTATCTGCAATATAGTCTTATAAATATGTATGTATACTTGACCCTTACCATACACATTAAGGTGTCCTTAATAGGGGTACTCTTACATGGTAAACATTTTCTCTTCATTTTATGCTGAATAGGTTAAAGAACTATACATTCCACTCCATCAAAGTGGTAAATTTTATGAACCAGATGTGATATAGACTTGTTTTGTGGGTAAAATGTCCATCTAACTGACTGAAAATGTCTAATAAGTTGAATCAATAACATTGAGCTTACTTACCGTATATCTAGTTATATGGCTTTTCATTTCGGAACATTTCAAAACTGAAATTTAAAGGATGGACTACTCATAATCATGATTTAAAGTAAAAGGATGTTTAACGAATTTAAGTTTACCTAAACTTAATCTAAGTGAAGATGTGGATAACTGTCTCACGTCTATAAGCTTTACAGATTACTAAATGAATAAATATGAAATCAATACCCTTACTACACTCTTTTAAATTATGATCAGCTCTATGTCATATCATCATTTATGTTTTATCACCTACTACTTCATCTTGTAACAATCGAATCAATAGGCAGTTTATAGTTTGATTACTAAACTCAATTCGTACACAAAAATGCTTCCTAATTTTCATGTTTGAAGAATATACACTCAAATACTAACTTCATGCACGAGTAAAATGTAGTCTGAATTAATTATAGATCCTTAACATGTATTCTTACTAAGCATCTGTCTGTTGAATAAATGCAATAAAATTATTACATGTCATAATTTTAACTCTTAGATTTTTATACTCAATAGTTGAGTTAATAGTCCTAACTGGAAAGGTTAACGTTTTTATTTTGTACCAATTAGGAAATTCTGTAGCATAGATGTTTCCACAGTATACCGAATAACCTAATTTAGTATTTTTATATTTTATTCTATTGAATATTCAGATATTACACTTAAATAATCATGTTTTTTTATCCATCTGTCAATTATTGTTTTTCGAATAGTGAAATGGTATGTAGAGGTGTTAATACAGCATAGTTACATTACATACTAATTTAATTACATTGTAAATTTCTGAGGACTAATATAGTTCCCTTTAATATTTATTTCCTCTAATTAACCCATGTGATAAATATAGCCTTCCCTTTTTTTCCTAACATTTTCTGATATCTATTCCATGTGCGGTCCTAAGTGACCCCGAAGTGTAGCTAAGCAACTGGCCAGAACTATTTTTTGATCATGATGAAATATTTTTGGTAAATACACAAACATTTACTAACTGTAACGTTCCTAACCAAATATTAGACTCGTTAAATGGGAAGTGATTCAAGTGTATTAATGTTTCAAGATTTAAAAACCGACGAGTATGCTAATATGCAAAGTCCCATAAGCTAAACTTTGCTTGACACATTTACTAAGTAGCTGTTGACATTTGACTTTATCGATTTTCACGGTTTGCCAACTTCTGTAGCGTACGTTCATTGAAGCGTCTAGGAGTATGAACTGTCAACTGTTGATTAATTGGTTCTGTAAGAATATACTGAGCTTCAATCTCATTATTTTTTGTTACAGATTTGAATCATGTATTTTTGGTTCTAAACATATACAAACTAAATGGATTTTTAAACTGTTTTGTTTTCTCCAAAGGCTATGATGCAGATCCAACAAGGACTTCAGACACTGCAACAAGAAGCCCCAGGTGTGTTAACTAGTTTAGGTATGTCTGCACCTCCAACTGGTCCAGGTTCAGTTACATCTGGTACAACCCCAACTTCAGAGACCCCGGCAACAGTTCCAGCTCCTGGAGACAACTCTGACTCCACAACAGCCGATCGTACTAATGATACTACAGCCAATCCACCTAATCAAGCTGAATTGACCACACTATTATCCAGTATGCTGAATATGATGTCTACCACTAATAATGGATTGGGTGCCACAAACAATGCTGTAAGATATACTTTTACAATTTTCAATTCGTTTGAATTCATCCATAAAATTTACCTAGCACTTATTTAACATCTTTTTGACAATTTGCTACTTTTTTGTTTTGTAGCCACCTGAACAACGATATCAAGCTGAACTTGAAGTTCTCGCTAATATGGGCTTTGTTAACCGAGAAGCTAATTTGCAAGGTAATTGTAAATTGTTCATTAACAATGTGTAGGTTTATAAAAAAAAGTTGTAAATCAATTTATTTTATAAGGCATAAAAGTTCTGTCTTACTACCCTCTTGGTTAGACATTTATAACCGTTTAATATATTGCGATATGTAAATACTAGATCTTCCTTATCATGGTTTATAATATACGTACATAGTTTCCTTTTTTAGTCTAAAAATTACCCTTGTTACATTTGAGACACTATCTTAGTATTCTGCTCAAAGTCAGTTAAGTAGGCGTTGGTGAGACGGTTAAATCATCAAGCTGCAGGTTCATTAAACTAATCTATAAAAAATTGAGTATCACTATCCAATTATTCTTATAAATCTGCCATTTTCTTTGATTCATGACTCTGTTACCCTTTGTCGGTCGATCAAGTTGATTTATATGCATATGCATTTTTGTGTGCTTCACTTTTTTTTCTACTAATTTATTACAGAATACTTCGGTCTAGGTAAAAAGATATTTTTTACTGGTTGGTTGAAAGCTATACCATTAATACAGTAATCTTGATCTGTACCCTTTCAAAATATTTGTTGGAAAACCTTGATTCCAAATCAGTGGTGCACATGGGCTCCAGGATCCTAAAGAAACAAATGGCGTATGAACCTAATGTTGATCACTAGCTACCATGGAACGGCATCTGACGTTGCTCCACCGTCTTGTGAGGTAGACCTTTAGGTCAAAGGCTCGGGGTGTGACCCCCTAAGCAGACCACGTGCTTCGGTTTGGGTACCCGGGCAGTATCCTAGCCCTCACATAAATCGAATGATTTATGTGGCGCATACATATTTGGTGCCTCCTTTTACTAATGTTCATGTGTACAAATAAAATAAATAAATAACTTTGTTCGACATGCATAATATTATTATTTCACAGTTAGTGTAATTTCCAGTTGGGTAGTTGTTTATCTCATTTACCATAGTTTACAATTAACGTCCTGAAAACATTTAACCGTAAGCATATTTTTAACTAACCAATCTATTTATTATTATTTTTTCTACAGCATTGATCGCTACATTTGGGGATGTGAACGCAGCTATTGACCGACTCCTTCAATCAAATCAGTCAAGATAATGACCCAGGTTGTTCACCCTAAATATCGACATTATGTAGTACTTATTTCATTTCTAGAGAGGATATGCGCTAATCTTTGCGTTTTTTTTAAAAACAAAGGAGACTGTCAATATGTATTTTTCATCAGTATATTTTTGCTGTCACAGTTTTCATAAACTGTTGCATTATATGTACTTGTGTGCTGCTATTCAACAGTTTTGCTTTTTAGACTTGTCAAAAGCCTTTTCATTATTGTTTTGTTTTTATTCGCTTCTTATTAGAACAGTTCGTATATGTGTTCTGCATACTTTTTCATTAATTTTCATAAAGTATCACACAAACTGCGCACATCACAGTAATCAAATCCTCTTCTACATTTTATTGTTTGTTTGTGTTTTTTCTCTCCCCCTCTCTTTTTTGTTATACCCTCCATTTCTCTTTTCCTTGAGTTGTCTGTCCAATATGTTTCTTTTTGTGTTTTTTCTTAAAGAAAAAAAGACAATATGCAATTGTATTTGTTTCTCTTTTTCTTTTTTTCCTTTTGATTTAATGTGTGTACTAGCTCTGTATTTTGACATGGTTACGTAGAGAAAGAAGAAAAAAAGAAAGAAAACAAGTGGGAAATGTTTTTTTCTCTCAGAAAAAAAGTGTTTATTCTCCCGATGATTCTTGAATATTCTTACATATGGTCAATTGTGTTAACTTCATTTACATATATGTGGACCATTTTAGTTAAATAAGAAAAAAAAAAGAATGTAATTTATAATATCAAAAAAATATATGCATATATAGACAAACAGTATATAATTCTTTTAAAGTCAAATAAATGGTTGAGTTTGTGTTTAGATATATGTGTGTATGAGGTGTTCTTCATGTTTTGTTTCTCTTCTTTTGATTAGTCAAGGGAGCTTCGTCAGTTGAGATGGCTGAGACATGTGTTACGTTATACTCAAGCACCGACTGCCTTGATGAGGTGTAGGAATTGGTTGGAAGGAAGCTAGGGACGGCCAGATCAAAACATGGCACAAATCCATGAACTGAGCCATGTTGGTAGGTGTAGAACTGTCTGATTGGGATCCGCGAGACGATAGCGACCGATGATTAGAGACCATGAATGATATGGCTCAAAATGGTGCAGGTGCATCTACTCTTTATGTTCTCCCAAATTCTAATCTTCTGAATTCTTCATGTCCCTTGTTCTCTTTTCAGATTTAGTTCACTGGATTATACTCCTTGACTAACATCTTCAAAATCTAATCTTCGCGATTACTGTTTGTACTTTTATTACCTCTACCACTATGGGATTTGAATGGATAATTGTATCTCTCTGGTAATATGGTATGGCAATTCGAACTGATGTATTTGCGTACGAAGTCCTACGTTGTTGCTGACTGACTTGATTAGTCAAGTAATTATGTGTGTATTCATTGTTTTTACATATAGATAGTAGAAAAAGGTTTGTAAACATGAGCACGTTTGTGTTTGTTGTATGAAGTTTTTCTGAACAAAAGTTTCCAGATGGTATTTTTTGACCGGCAGTTCTTTACTGTATAATACCAAAAGTAAATAATTGTAAATGTAGACATATCATTCCCATTTGAATATTATTAACATGAAGTTCAGTGAAGGGATCTCTTATCAAGGAATTTATTATCAAGCTGTACAACCGTACAAAATTATTAAGTTGGCAATGGATTATAATGTGAATGGAGTACGATAACTACAACATTTTTGTTACAGTAATTAAAGGCAATAAAGAAGGTTAATGAAGTGAAGTTGTATCAGGAATAATTATGAATAAAATCGTGGACATATAAGAAATAGTTAAAGAGACAGGAGGATGTTTTCGAATACGAGAAAAATAGACTATATCAAAGATAAGGATAAGACGCATTTCTTCTGTACTCACAGTTCTGGCTTTAGCATGAGTGACAAGAGTTTCTGCTGTTTTAAAGAGTTGCATACGAAGAAATCTAGGTAGATTTGGACGAATTGTATGATCAACCTGTGGATCAGTGTGGTGATTGGGATTGATTGAATGTTAGGGAAATCAATTTGAACTCTGTCTTGGGTTCTCCTTTCCAGTTGCTTCCAAGTGCTATTCATTCTTTTAGTGTCTGCTTCACATTCTCGACGCATTGTACTCTTTTGTCTCCGTCTTTCTCATTTCCCTTCGGAATTTCAAGTTAGGGATTGCCTCGTGGTGCAGTCTGATCATTTCCCCAGTGTGTTCTGTCCATTTCCAGTGTCATTTCTTGATTTTCTCTTCAGCTGTAAGCTGATTCTTTCTCTCACACATTAGGTTGTAGCTGATGGTGTCTGGTCAACAGATCTGACGTATCTTGCGTAGGCAATTGTTCATAAATACTTGTACTATTTTGATGATTATAGTAGTTTTCCACGTTTCAGCTCCGTACAACAGGACTGTTTTGACGTTTGTATTGAGAATTCTAAATTGGGTGTTGTTCGACTAACAATTGTCTTAAGTTCCATATGTTCTTCGATCGTAGGAATTCTACCCTTGCTTTGCTGATAGTAGTGTGGTGCCTCTGTAGTTCTTACAATTGCTGAGATCTTTCTTTAGTATCTTCATGAAATGTCCTCTTTTCTAATCTGTCGGCATTCGCTCTTCCTTCCAAACCTCTCTGAATAGGACGTGGATAATCTTTTGCAGTTGCCTATATGTCTGACCTCGGTGCTTTAGCTGATATGTTATCTGATTTGTTTAACAGCCCTATTGATTTTTTGATCGTTATTAGGATGATAAACTTAGTATTGGTTATGGAAAGATTAGCGAATTAGTTTGGTTCTGTCACTGAGACATGTTTATGAGTGATGCTTATCTGGTTTCGAGAATTTTATATTCATTTAAGTAATACCTCTTTTATCGACTTGACTTAATGACATCATTTTTGATTCTTTTACAAGGACGATAGGTTTTTAAGGTTTCATATTCTTTTAAAGTATTGGTCACTTGAATCGCTTCTCATCAGCTTTTAAATTCCATAATTACCCATATAAAGTTTTCATAGTTGAAAGGTATTTAGTGAAGCTTCTCAAACTATTTTAATCTTCTTTCTATCTTGGTGCTGAACTTCTTATTTACTATCACTAGTGTATTTACCACATAACTTCACTTTCCTAATATTCTAAAATCTACATTACTACTGTGAAAATAATACATCTTCACCGTCCATATTTATGTTGTTCCGGTGCTTTAACTGGGCTGGTAGCTATGAAAGACCCACCTAGGGCAGTTGGAGAACCCTCATTCCAAACCAATGGTGCGCATGGGCTCCAGTATCCTGAAGGAACAAGTTTCGTATGAACCAATAGTTGGTCACCGGCTACCATGTGACTGCATCTGACGTTGCTCCACTGCCTTGTGGATCAGACCTTTATGTCGAAGGCTCCGGGTGTGGCCCCCTTGTACCAATACTTATGTGTTCAGATAAACAATAAATAAATATTGTTCAATTAATAAGGTTGTATTTCCAAACTGCGTCAAAATAATCAGCGTTAGTTTGTTAAAATTAATAGCTTACTTTGTTTTACTTAAAGGCAGTTGTCACTACCTCGGCTTAGTAAGTGACACATGCATGATAAACCAATAGTTTTCACCCAAACATAATCAGCTATTTCATGATTCCATGTCATAGATAAAGCAATCTTATGTTTCTAATCCTTCTCATTGTCTGATAAAAACAATGCTTGACGTGCAAACTACCAGGGTGTCACAAGCCCTTTAGCTATCTATACCGGCTTTTAGTCTACTGTATTTGGACAGACGTTTTCATAACCGTACATTAAGTTCGTGGTACTTCTGGAGTTGCGAAACAGTCCCCAAAAGTCAATCATGATCGAACCTTAAGCGATATTAAAAGTATTTAGATTATAGAAGTAAAGTATTGCATAACACCGTGCTTTTGTTATACCAGTAAGCTAAAAAAACTACAGATGACCGAATCAAAACTTAACATCAGTCCACGAACTCACTAACTGTTGATCTGAGCCATGTTAGTGGTTACAAACTATCTGGTTGTAGTTAACGCGATAATTGGTTGCGGACTTTAAGTGACATGACTCAAAGTTGTTGATAATAGTGTAGATACATTCACTTTTTATCATTCTTTAAATCTTACATCTCAATATTTGTGTATGCATACTTATAAATCCGGTCATCATGAAATATTAATTCCATAGTCTTTCTGATTGTCATTACCAGTACATTATTCCAATCTCTCACTATTAATCTTGTCAATTTAATCTCATCGTGCTAGTCTGTATAGTATGGTAATTATGGGCTAACATATATCTGTTCCAAGCTCTACGTTGGTAATTATTGATTGATTGATTGATTGATTGTTACATAATTCGTCAGAATTTGTTCCAAAGATTATTAATTACTCTAAAGATTGTTTTAGTTAGGTCTTTTTTTCATCAGGTTACTAACAAGCAATTAAAATCTAATAGTATTTCATATATTGTGTCCAGACATTGATTACTCGAATAGATAATTAATTGTATAACTGTCTGTACTATAAGTGTACATTTAAGAACAAACCTGTATATCTTATGTCGTTGTATTGTTATACTAATTCCTTAAATACACTACTACTAGTCATATTGTGGTGTATGCTACTTATATTGACAGATATAAGTAGTATGTAACACCAGTCAAAAGTGGAATGCATACTGGCAGATGATTGAGAAGATTGAACTGAAGACAACAAAAATGTAAACGTGGAGTAATTGTAATAACAACAAGAATGAAGGAACAATCTAGTTTGTAAGAGACAGCTGATGGCAGATGTATTTAATGTATGGTTTTCATATTTTACAAAAGCACTGTAATTTCTCACTAAACAATTAATTGGTTATCCACCTAAGTTCTGATTCACTACAATATAACGTAAAAATGTAACTCTCAAACACTGGATTACACTCGAACCTAACAAATTCTTTAATCTGTAATGTGAAATAACGCCATTCATCGGACATATAGTGTACAAACCGCAAGGACATCGCTGCATATCATTATGATACAATTGAGCTCTGTTGGTTGAAACATTCGTCTTTTTGGGTACTACTATACCATACAGGTTGTTTGTAGAGCAGCAAGAATAAAGGCAGATGACTCATGACTCGGTAGCTAAGATGTCGTATAGTGGTGTCAATCAAGCGTTTCCTTCAGACAAACCCTGACCCTGTTCAGTCCTTCAAGAAGAAATGTCTTTTCATGTTGCAGGCAACTGAGAAGTGATGACCACCCTTATACCCCCAACAGCACGACACTGTGTCTAACACCGGTGTATCACGGAAACCAAATGATATTTCTGTAATTCCCGACTAAGTTATAGATAATCTCCTATTCTAACAACGAATTTCCAATCTATATCACCTAAATATATGGTGAATTGATATCTTACAATAAAACTGTAAAATAATATATGTACGTCCTTATTGTATGACCATTAAGTGACTATTATATGTATATTCATATTCCGATGGAGTTTTGTTCTCTGAGCTGGATGGTTTGGTCGTGGAGCTTTCATCGTTCTTCTGAACGACATCATCAGCACAAACTTCAGATAGAAGTGAAGTGTTTGAATTTCTCCATATGTGTTTCACAGCTTGTTCTGTGCACCTCGATGTTGATTGGTTCTTATTGACCTTAAATTTATCATTGTTTACTTCTTTGTTTTGGTTGTGTCTCCCATTGGTTTGATTTTTGTTCCTATATTTATGCATGATTTTCCTGACTGGTTGATCAATTGGATTGATTTCAATATGCTTCTTGATTGCTGATTGACCTGAGTGCCAGGCTTCTAAAAATTCTCTGGTGTTTTTGGAGTTTCCTTTGTCTAAGATTTCTACATTTTTCCAATCGAATGAGTGTCTGTAGTTATCCACGTGTATTGATATAAGTGAAGAGATGTCATGCCGTTTGACTGCTAATTGATGTTCATGTAGGCGAAGGTGGAGAGGGCGTCCGCTTTGTCTGATGTAGTGTTTGTCGCAGTTGTACCAACCAATCAACATCGAGGTGCACAGAACAAGCTGTGAAACACATATGGAGAAATTCGAACACTTCACTTCTATCTGAAGTTTGTGCTGATGATGTCGTTCAGAAGAACGATGAAAGCTCCACGACCAAACCATCCAGCTCAGAGAACAAAACTCCATCAAAATCATCCACTTGAGCTACAAATCTTCTCCACCATCTCATATTCATATTCCCTTCATTATGGACTACTATTATACGATTTACTATTCTCAAGTTCTTTGCAATTCATTAGTTACAGTCTCTCATAGTCACAGTAACATATGGCTTGATCTCTTGTACAACTGTTAGTTTCTATTTTATGGTGTGATGTTGTCTGTTTGGCTTGTATATAAATCAAATACATTTGAAATACATGATTCATATCGCGGAGTCTGAAATTGATATTCTGGACGTGATATGATTAAAAATAATTTAAAAAGAAACTGTGATCAATGAAGTTCAACCAGGTCTGTTGTGAGATAGTAACTCACCGATGACAATTGTGGAAGGTAACTCAATTTCGTGAATTGGTTGAAGTTAGACATTAACACTATTGAATGCCAACTCAATGGTCTAAATGTTAAGCGTTCACGCGCGAGACCGATAGGTCCTGTGTTTCGAGTTCAGCAGTCAGGATCATGGACGAAGCGGTTATCCAATGCTTCCAGGTTTTCTATGGTGATTTAGCTTTAGTTGATTTATGATTCCAACTATTAAATTACTATAATATTCATAAAACCCTCATTATAATATGCTCACTAGTGACTGTCTTCAAGAGATATTTCCTGGAGTTCTAGTGAGAATCAGTGACCAGTGGAGTTCAACCAGGTCTGTTGTGTGATAGTAACTCACTGAACACAATAGTAGATGTATCACGTAATTTCGTGGATTGGTTGAAGTTAGACATTAACTCCGTTGGATACCGGCTATCTCAGTGGTCTAGATATTAAGCGTTCGCGTGTGATACCGATAGGTCCTGTGTTTCGAGTTCAGCAGACAGGATCGTGGATATGCACTCCTGAAGAGTCCCATATTGGACGAGGCGGTCATCTAATGTTTACAGGTTTCCCTTGATGATCTAACTTTAATTGATTCATGAATCCAACTATTATATTTTATTTTATTTTACAACCTTAAATTCACATACTATGATTGCGTAGACGATGTATTTTGCCTTAAACCTGAAAAGTTCTTTGGATTATTAAATATAAATAATATGAATTGTAGAAATTGAAGAGAATTTATCAAAAATAAAAAAAGAATATTCTTCATTTATAGATCTGTATTTCTTTGAAGCATTATATGTTACCAAGATAAAAAAAAGGGGGGAGAAAGAACTCCATGGTGATATTATTACACTTTTACCTATCATTGAGAAGAATGTCATTAGATATATGTATATAGATATAGACTAAACTTTTATGTTTATACCATCAGGGATATTAGAATTGTTTCTAGATTGATACATAATATTGTTTTCTGATCTTTTCTCTATAATTTTAGGCAATTCAAGAAGTTTATTGTTTTTATTATTACCATTATTATTGATATTATTATTATTATTCCTTAGAAACAGATTGCATGATCTACTTCGAGGAATTAATTCATTGTTATTTCTTTCAATTCTTCCTCCTCCTCCTCCTATTGACATATTTCGTTTGGTTGTACTGTTGTTAGTGGTAGTTATTATTGCTGAATGTGTTTTTATATGATGACCTGTAGTAGTAAAATTTGGTAACGGTGGAGGATATGGTATTCCAATATTATTAGTTATTGTTGTCATAGTTTCATGGATCATTGTTGATTTATATGGATGGTTTTTATCAATTAATTGACTTTGAATTGATTGTAATTGATGTTTTGCTTCCAAATGTATTTGTTTTAAATATTTTAAAACATCAATATTTGTTACATTATCAGTAGACTTTAGTTTGGAAATTTTTGTCTCTAACTGAAATGATAATTGGAAAAGTGTTAATCTCTATTGATAAGATTCAATCAACTAATAATAATAATTGAGTTAAATAGCCTATTACTTAAGGCTCATTGTATCTCTGTACTAATGTGGTATGGCAACTCGAACTGATGTACGTATGTACGAAGTTCTGCGTTGTTGCTGACTGACTGACTGACATTTCACTTTGACCCTTTTGATGTAACTATGAATCATGGCATTGCATCAGCCTTTTAGATAAACATGATTAACCCTTGTTATTAATTCATTATGCTGTATCCTTGCTACTACTTGATATACATGTGTTTACTGTCCTCTTTGTAATTGACTATTATTTCATAATTTTGTACTCATTGTGTTAATTTATATTTTAGAAATAGGTTAACAGTGGTTAAAGGCAGTAAAATCTAGGACACTTGCTTTATCCTATTTTGCACTCATCAACTGGATGTACTTGCATAATAGAGTTGATGTTCACTATGGGACTCGAACCAAGTAACATCCATTTAAAACGTTATTATGTTAACAAATTAGCTATTGAGTTCAGATATCCACTGACCCATACAATAGGGTGGAGTTTTATTCATTTTTGTATGAGTTATTTTAACCTTTCGTTGACATTCAGGACTGCAATTTATCAGTCTCTTATTGGGATATGTGTATACTGTGCGAAGTACTTTGAGTCACAAGTATTATAAACCATCATCTATCTCTGTTTATAATCCTTGTGACTTAATGCAATATCGAAGCAATCTGTACAGGATGTACATACGCCGATAAGAGATTGAACTATTGTAGTCCTAATCACCAATGGGAAGATTCAAACACCCAATACAAATGAATGATAATAATGATTGTTACAGTAGCGGTCTCAATATATCAAGGTACGTATCTAAGTCAAGCTTAACATTAATCATTCCTTCTTGGATGAACGATAAACAATCATAAACTCAAGACTCATACTGTAACCGATTCCTTTTCTGATGTATTAGTACAACATTTCACTTATTATATTATCTTCTCTTTCCTAATCGATTTAGACAAATCAAAACAATTTAACCTTTTTATCCAAGTACATCTAATTTTCATAACAACCATCAGACTATTTACAAAGTTCTTCCTCAGACCTTCGTATTTGTTCAAGTTTATGTATTATCATGAAGCTGTAATTGAAAGGTTATGTGATTTTAAGTAGTTGCCAGGAAAAAATTCGACTTAGATTTTCTTCTATCTGGTTATCACCGACGGAATGTATTCAAATCTTCAGGGAATAAATGCTACTTTTAGGATTCAAACTAGAGTTTACCTAGCTTTAGAGTCTAAAATGTTAACATTGAGTCAGTTGAGACACTATTAACCTTCTATGATATTAGAATTAAACAATATTCCAGTTTCTTAGATTAACTAGGTTTTTCATGGTGGTCCAGCTTCAGTTGACTCAAGAATTCAACTATTAAATTATTATAATATCCACAAAACCCCTGTAAATGTGGGACGTAGTACTTGATAGACTGGGTGTAACTCAAGAATGGTGAATCGTATAATAACAGTTCATAGGTCAAAATAAAGCTTATGATAAGAGGGACATGAATATGAATAGTTTAGTTACTTAACAATTATACGATAAAAATATACATATGGTATTGATCCATAAATGGATTCCAAAAGTTATCATTCTTTATCCTCGTCGGGATATAACACTCTCATTATAGTCATCATATGCTCACTAGTGACGATCACCAAGAGGTATTTCCTGGGGTTCTAGTGAGAATCAGCGACTAGTGGAATTCAACTAGGTCTGCTGTGAGATAGTAACTCAGTAAACACAATGGTGGATGTGTCAATCAATTGCGTGGATTAGTTGAATTTAGACATTAACATCGTTGTATACCGGCCAGCTCAGTGATCTACAAGTTAGACGGTCGCGCGCGAGACTGATAGATCCTGTGTTCGAATCTCGCGAGGCGGGTTCGTGGGTACGCACTGCTGAGGAGTCCAACAATAGGACGAAACGATCGTTCTAGTGCTTCCAGGTTTTCCATGTTGGTCTAGCTTCAATTTACTCGTGAATTCAACTATTAAATTACTTTTAAAAGACTTTAAAACAACTCAACTCTTGTAACATGTGTTTAAAGTTTCTGTTATGAAGTTCATTTAAGTCAAAGTACAACTAACATAAACAGCATCTTTCTTTCTTTTCTTTTATTGATCATTACGGTTTTATGCATTAGATACATAATCTTATATCAACATCTTTCTTAAAATTACATTTCAAGTCAATTATACAGTTTAGTTCTTATAAAACCAAGGTCGAAATTTCAATATACATAATTAGCGGGGTTGATTATCGATTTGATATTTTCTGAATTCAAATGATAACCGCTTGTTTTTTGTAATAGAAAAAAAGGTCAAAAAAGGTAGTCTTTGCTTCTAATGTAGTTGAGTTCTATAAGCTAGAGATGGTTTAATTGTATAAAATGTACTTTATAGAGTTCCTGAGAATAGTTGTCAACATTATCCGGAACTTATACGATGGACTACATTGCAAAGTTTTGCAACTGGCAGATACATTCCAAGTAAGAACCGGAGTTAGGCAAGGCTGTCTACTCTCTTTTTTCTTCTGGTGGTTGATTGAATTATGAAGACCTCGACATCTGAGGGAAAACACGGAATACAATGGACAGCTCAAAATCAATTAGACTATTTGGACTTCGCAGATGACCTAACCCTCCTATCGCATACACACGAACAAATGTAGATAAAGACAGCCAGTGTAGCAGCAGTCTCTGCATCAGTGAGCCTCAACATGCACAAGGGGAAAGGCAAGTTCCTCAAATACAACACGGAAAGCACCAACACACTCACACTTGATGGAGAAACTCTGGAAAATGTGGAAACTTTCACATATCTGGGAAGCATCATCGATGAACAAGGAGGATCCCAGGCTGAAGTAAAGGCAAATATTGGGAAAGTAAGGGCCGCATTCCTACAATTGAAGAACATATGGGACTCAAAACAACTGTCTGTCAACCAGTATCAAAGTCACAATCTTCAACACAAACGTCAAAATAGCTAGTTTTACTTTACGGAGTTGGAACTTCCAGAACTACTACAACCATCATCAAGAAAGTACAATTATTTATAAATACTCTACATCCTTTATCAGGATGCCATCAGCAACAGTCTTCTGTGGGAGAGGTTAAACCAGTTTCCATTTGAAGAGGAAATCAGGAAAAGAGGTTGTAATTGGATAGGACATACATTACGGAAATCACCAAACTGCATCGCAAGGCAAGCCCTAACTTGGAATTGTGAATGGAAACGGAAAGGTGGAAGGCTGAAGAACACATCGCGTCGACAATTGGAAGCAGATATTAAAAGTATGAATAACAACTGGAAAGAACTGGGAAGGATTGTCCAGGACAGAATTGGATGGTAAGTGCCGGTGGGCGGCCTATGCTCCTCCACAAGGAGTAACAGGTGTAAGTAATGTAGTATGTTTTACAGACGATGCTATTGTTCAGAACGATAATAAAAGTTCAGTAATTATATTATGGAAATCACCAAACTATATCAGGAGACAAACCTTAACTTGGCATCCTGAACGGAAACAGAAAAGTGGAAGACAGAAGAACATACTGTACCGAGAATGGGAAACAGGCATGAAAAGGATGAATAGTAACTGGAAATAATTGCCCAGGACAGGGTTGGATGGCGAGTGCTGATAGGTGGCCTATGCTCCTTCACGAGGAGTAACAGGCGTAATTGATACTATAGTGATCTAAAAATTGATCATAATATCTCATAGTTGTTGTTGAAAAAGAAAACATCTCCATAAATCATTCTATAGTCCTGCTTGAATATCCGGGCTACATGTTCCTACCATCTAGATATTTTAACAAGTTATCTGTCTTTTCTTGTTTATTTCAGCAGATCATTGTGTCAATTAATTGTACAACCTATTCAGATGCTTTTATGAAAAGTTCACGATCTTTCTCTGTACTAGTTGCAAAAAAAGAGTCCATCCAGAGACATCGTAGTTACTTTCTATATATATCGAATAGAATGTACATTATTCAGAGATCGATTCCTGAACTACTAACATCTAACTGACAACCACTCAATATTTATCGTCAGAATGGATCGAGAAATAAGAAATGGGAAACTTATTGAAATACTTTGTGTTGAAAACTCTGTTTTGTACCAAAAACTGAATAAAGCCACTAATAATAATAATGAAATAATATATATGAATCGAAGAAGTAACTTTTTTCTTCTTCTGAAGGTCACCTCCATAGGATTTCATACCTTTATCATATTAATTCACTTTTCATATATAATATATACATAATTTTTATCATAGAACTATTTCAGTTACATCATTATTACAAAGCATTAGATAGCTATTTCGTTCTAGTTGTAGGACTCTTTTTGATGAATGATCCGTCTTAAGAAATCTCTTAAACTAAAGATTATTTACTCCTGTTACCCTTCGTAGAGGAGAATAGGCCGTCCGTCCGTATTCTTCATTGAATTGTGTCTCGGATAATCTTTTCTAATTGTTTTCAGTCATTTATAACTTTTACTTAGTATAATAATCTCTTATATCTCTCTCTCTGTAATTGACTGTATATTAATCGAAGTATTTCAGATGTTATACATTTCATATCATTTCAATTCATAACATATAATGAATGTTCATCTTAAATTGTCACTCCTATTTGAATTTTGTGCTGATGATGTCGTTCAGAAGAACGATGAAAGCTCCACGACCAAACCATCCAGCTCAGAGAACAAAACTCCATCAAAATCATCCACTTGAGCTACAAATCTTCTCCATCATCTCAAGTTGTTATTATTTATTATTTATTTCAACACATAGATAATGGTACAAAGAGGCACCAAATACATATGCGCCACACAAATCTCATTCGATATGTGTGAGGGCTGTGATACTGCCCGGGTGCCCAAACCGAAGCAGGTGGTTTTCTTAGGGGGCCACACCCCGAGCCTTCGACCTGAAGGTCTGATCCACAAGGCAGTGGAGCATCGTAAGCAATCACTGAAAATCCCAAAGATCTTGTGTTCCATCTTCTATGAAGTCATGGATATTGACTGATGAAGAGTTTCATATTAAGACAAAATAACTATTTAATGATTATTGATTTTCAATTTATGTTTATTAAAATCAGTCCTTAATATTACTCATAAAACATTAAAAAAAAAACTAGAATGGGTTTTTTTTTGTGGATATTATATTAATTTTAATAGTTGAATTCATGAGTCAATTGAAACTAGACCATCATGGAAAACCTGGAAGTAACGGAACGGTCGTTTCGTCCTATTGTGGGATTCCTCAGCAGTGTACATTCACAATTCCACTTCACGAGATTTGAACACAGGACCTATCAGTCTTGCGTGTGAACGCCTAATTTATAGATCATTAAGCTGGCCGTTATCCAACGATGTTAATGTCTAACTTCAACTCATCCACGAAATTGAGTGACACATCCACCATTGTCTCCAGTAAGCTACTATCTCACAACAGACCCGGTTGAAATCCACTAGTCACTGCTTCTTACATGAAGACAGTCACTAGTGAGTATATACTTTCAGGTTTTCCATAATGGTCTAATTTATTTTTCAAACTTACATTGTTTATAAATCGTTCCACAAATTTCTGAAATTAAAGTTAATAGAAATAAATATGAATCATTTGTTACTGTTCAAATGTAATTATAAACAAAATCAATAAATTATTGTATATATATATATATATATATATATATATATATATATATATATATACTTGCTTACTTATGCGTTTTTTAGCGAGTTAGTTTTCTACGGGATGGGGTCGCTAACCCCATGCCCAACCTTCTTCCTTTATCCGGGCTTGGGACCGGCAGTAGCTCCCGGAGGGACTCCAGGCGGAGAAAAGAAGGAGTGTTCTTTCTCTGTTGTTAATATTTACTATTAAATTTGATTGATCACTTTTAGTAAATAGAATTACCATAATATAATCTCTCATTTACAAATCTACATTATTTTTAGGCTACTGGCCAATAATCAAGTTTAAGATATTCGTTATATCATATTAGGCACTAGTCAATTGAATGTTGTTATTACATATCTATTCTGAATTAATTCAAGTTTCATTAACATTGAAATGAAAATGTGATTAGTGATAGAAATCTTAAATAAAACAAGTTCAATAGACTGCTGTACATAATTATAACGGTTTATTATTATTATTATTATTATTATTATTATTATTATTATTATTATTATTATTAATGGCTTTATTCAATATCATATCCTTGGTACAATATGGAATTCTCAGCCAGAGGTATTTCAACAAGTTTCTTTAACAAAACACAAAAAGCAAAAAAAGAAAAGAAAAAAGGTGAATAGGAAAGATCTGGATCTGTACAACTTTTCAAATTAAAGACATGTTTAAGAATATAGTTTATTAACCAGGTTGACTCTAACAACCTGTTCGTCACAGAGTATATTTGCTAGGTAAGGTACTATAGAACTTTTATACTTTTGCTTGCGTGCATGGATTTTAATGTAATAACGTCTCGTTCTACCAGAAGAAGATAAACAAGGAGAAAGATAAGAGTGAAGGAGATGGTTAGTATCTGATAAAATAACACCTGCCAGGAGTTTACATGACTTTAGATGTCTATCCACAACCATATTAATTATGACCTCGAAAGAATCACCACACATTTTGCTAACTGCCTTCAGCACTCTCCGCAATACAGCAAAGTCTTTTCTCAAAAGCCCAGGAAAGAATAATGGAGAACAGTAAAGAATAATAGGTAATATGCAAGAATTGACAAATTGTAAGAGTAAATCATGAGTAATCCCAAGAGCATGCAATCTCTTTATGTAGTAGGTCAGACGGAAAACCTTCTTCGATAACAATAAAACGTGAGAAGACCAAGAGAGATCAGAGGAAAAGGTAACACCAAGATATGTGACTTATTATTAAATTAATTACAATCAATTTAAGCTTGATCTTTATTCGACCCTATGTTTTAAACTATCTTTTATGTGAAATTATAAAATACTTTTTAATTAATTCATTTTCATTTCTACAATCGATATGCCCTGGTACGGTTGAGGGTAGGGAATGTCAACTCTCCCTCTCCAAGTGCTCTCATATGGCTACGTGAATATAACCACTGACAGCGGAGTCCTGCTCATTGACTTCTCGTGGCATTATTGTTTTTTACGAAATTGAGAGGACTTTAAGCCAATATCCGGTTCTTTAACCGGGTTGATGGATATGAAGGATCCATCTAGGGGAGTTAGAAAACCCTCATCCCAAACCAATGGTGCACAAGGGTTCCAGGATCCTGAGTGAACAGATGGCGTATGAACCATTCGTTGGTCACCAACTACCATGTAACTGCATCTCCACACGTTGCTCCACTGTCTTGTGGATCAGACCTTTAGGTTGAAGGCTCCAGGTGTGGCCCCCCTCTAAGAAATCCATCTGCTTCGATTTGGGTAACCGGGCAATATCGTAGCCCACACACAAATCAATTGACTTGTGTGGCGCATATGTATTCGATGCCCCTTAGTATCAATAATTATATGTTCAAATAAATAATTACATTGAGATAGAAAGGAATCACTGTAATTGTTATAAACACTTTTTATTAGCATAAAGATTTGTAAATTTAAAGTTAAATAGTTTTAACAGTTGAACTCGGGTCGATTTAAACTAAACCACCATTGAAAACCTAGAAACACTGAAAGGCTATCTCGACCTAGTAGGGGAATCCTCAGCAGCACTCATCCACGATCTCGCATGTGGAACTCGAACCCAAGATCTTCGAGCTCGCATGCGAACGCCTAACCTCTAGACAACTCAGTCGGCATCAGACGGTGTTAATGTCTAACTTCAATCGGTCCATGATTCTTCAAAACCCTTCATCCATTACCTAAGGTGGATAACTGTCTCACACTCGACACAGATTGGACTCTACTGATCACTGTTTCTCACAAAAACTTTGAGAATGACCTTTCGAAGCTAGTGACCAGTGAGCACATGATAATTATCATAATGGGGATTTGTGGAGATTCGATGCCGGCTCAGTGGTCTTGAAGTTAAGCGTTCGTGAGCGCGTCTTGGGTTCGAGTCCTGCGTGCAGGATCGTGGATGAGCACTGCTGAGGAGCTACATGCTAGGGTGAAACAGCTGCTCAATATTTCTAGGTTTTTGATGATGGCCTAGCTCAGATCGACTCATGAATTCAACTATTAAATTACTTTAATATCCACAAATCCCCATTCTGTTCAATGATTTTCATCATGAATTGGTAATAAATGATGAAAAATTGTATGCTACAGAATACTGAACAACTGATTTGTTTTTAATTTTAAATTATTCGTTAATGTGTATCAATTGAGCGATGATTCAGTGATTACATGGATTTAACTAATGAGTAGGAGTCTCTTGTTTGGTCTATCTACTTTGATTTGGGTACCCATTTAATACCATTAATCTTTAGATAAAGATATTCTGGTTGAAATGTAGGTGTATAAACTTGCGATTCGATAAATAAATGAGCTAGTTAACTAATATTCTCATGATGTTATTTAAACCAATAATTTGAGTTGTTTGACTTTTCGATTGATGTTTTGGGACTGTAACTGATCGATCTCTTATCGGCATATGTATATCGTGTGAGGATTACTTCGACATTGCCTTAAATCACAAGCCTTATAAGCAGAGATGGATGGTGGCTAGCAGTGGAATCCAGTATGTCCTATTTGGGACTCCTCAGCTGGGCTCAAGATAATATCAAGGGAATTCGAACAGGATGAACATATCCTGAACGTCAATCAAAGAATAAAACAACCCATACAAAAGTGAATTAAACTCCAACCGATTATACAAACTAGTGGTTATCTGAACTCAGTAGCTAACTGGACTGCGTGATGGCTTTGAAGCGAACAGTACTGAGCTCGAGTCCAGGGGTGGAAATCGACCCCGGTATGCAAGTACATCTATCTGATGAGTCCCAAAAATGAAAAAAAAAAATGCGCATCTTCGATTCCACCACTAGCCATCATCCATCTCTGCCAATAATTTGAGATCTGATTATGGCAATAACATTACCTTCTGACTACTGAGCAGGAATTCAAGATAAAGTTCAGAGAGAACTCGATCTGAAGTTTACGCTAATCATTTTATCTCAAAAGACAAAGAAAGCATTGTGATTAAATCACTCAGCTTAGAGAAAGCAACTCTGCCAAAATCATCTTTATGAGCTATAAATCTCCTCCATCGTTTTACAACTATAATTCAATACTTCGTTATTTTAACTTGAATTGATTTGTAATCATTATCCTATGATCATCAACCAACGCCATCATTGTAAGTACTTTATTTTTAATTTCATTTCAATCTGTACACATAAAATCAAAGATAAGCCTCAAGATGAGTTTATCATTTGAGTGATTACCATTTACATATTTTGGATTATACATATATGGTTTTGATTATTATTTATCGCTAGCGTTTTTAGGGAGTTCGTTTTCGACGGGATGGGGTCTCTAACCCCATGCCCAACCCTCCTCCTTTACCCGGGTTTGTGACCGAAGGTAGCACCAGAGGGGTTCCAGGCGAAGTTATATATATATATATAATACTGTGAATATTACGAGTACAATGATAATTTAAATAGCAGTAAAATAAAAATTCCTCAAATGTTCCTTACTCGTTGAGCATGTATTGTTTGTGCATTAGTCAGGTCGATATTTTCCCAAACTGTACGAATTCGCTGTTAAATTAAAAAAAACATTGTTGAATGTTGTAATGATTTCAATTTTTTGTGTATAAAACAAGGATAAAATGAAATGTTATTGTATATTACTATAGTGGATGCTACTCACAAGATTGTTTGTAAGTAGTATATAGCGGAACGTTGCATTGAAGTTATAACAATTATCAAAGAGAGTGATGAGTTTCAATGAATCAGAAGCAATTGATCGATGAAGCCGCAAGCTACTGAGTTGTCCCTTCTCTAGGACCCCAACTAGGGAACTTTGAAGAACCAACTGGTGCCAGCTTTAGACAAATTCTTTTTATATCACCAAGGTATGTCATAAACTGACCGCCTCTCAACTCCGCCTGGAGCCCCTCTGAGGCTACTCCCATTCTCAAGCCCAGATAAAGGAGGAGGGTTGAGTGTGGGGTTTGCGATCCCATCCCGTAGAAAACTAACTCGCTAAAAAACGCTAACCAGAAAAAATAATTCAAACCATTTAAACTCTGCCCTGGGAGTTAGTAGGTCTTCATTTAGAAGAACTATGACGCCTCATGGTGAAAGCCAAGTTTATTCAGAAGTCACAAGGCTGATGCCCCTTCTGACAACCAGAGGAACCATTAATTTAGGTACATAAAATGCTCATACAATATGAGAGATCGGGAGAGTCTTCCATGTTGCAAGTTGCTGCAGACCATCTTTCAGCTTTTTCCACTCAATCCTAAAGTTAACAACTAGTCCCCAACATAGAAGAAGCTCGAATGAAATTTGTTAAAAGTGACCAAACCACCAAAACATGTGCTTCAAGATGGTGATATAAACTGAATTATTGTTACTATACCTGAAAATATGTCCCCGAACTTAAGTATGGTAACATGTGATTACCACTGGATACTACTAGTCTTTTAGAGACAACGATAATTGGACACAAGGAGTAGCCAGACGTTCTCAACTCAATGAAGTCAACGGTAAGACTCAAATCTTAGACATCCTGTGTGTTTAATTTTACTGTTATCCAATCAACTTATTTGATATGGTAAATGTAAAAGCGTTTCAACTAGTGTAGTTCAACTTGTTCGCTATGATAGATAACCAAATCTGTTCACTGCTTTGAGATAACATCTATAGCCTATCGAATTTCTTTTTACATAAATATTTTTAATTAATTTTCAGTAGTTGGATTCATGAGTCAACTAAAGCTAGATAATCATAGAAAACCTGGAATCACTGGACGGCCGTTTCGACCTATTGTGGGATTCCTCAGTGGCAGTGCGCAATCACGATCCCACCTCACGAGATTCGAACCCAGGATCTATCAGTCTCGCGAGCGAACCCTTAACATCTAGACCACTGAACTGGCTGGCACCCAACGATGTTAATGTCTAACTTTAACCAATCTACGAAATTGAGCCACCGACCACCATTGTCTTTGGTGAGTTACCATCTCACAACAGACCCGGTTGTAATAATGCATTAACATTTTCAGACAAAAAAATAAAAAAAAATATTCAATGTCTACGTTTTAAACTAGACATTGACTACATACTATACATAGACCTACCTGACATGAACGATGAAATAATCTTTTCTCAACAAAACATGGTATACCATGATTTGATTGTCCAGTATATTTATTAAGATAATATAACCTTCTACTTAATTTTTCTTTATGATTCTAATGTATAAAAAAGGCATACATAAATATAACGTTAATTAAACTGAATTAAAGAACATATGGAACTCAAAACTACTGTCTATCAACCAGTATCAAGGTCACAATCTCCAATACGAACGTCAAAACAGCCAGTTCTAATGTACGGAGTTGAAACTTCCAGAACTATTACAATCATCATCAAGAAGGTACAAGTATTTGTGAACAATTGTCTACACAACATACTCAACAACCATTTGCCGGATACCATCAACAACAGTCTACTGTGGAAGAGGTTAAACCAGATTCCATTTGAAGAGGAAATTATGAAAAGACGTTGCAAGTGGACAGGACATACATTGAGGAAATTATCAAACTGCATCACGAGGCAAGCCCTAACTTGAAATCGTGAATGGAAACGGAGAAGGGGAAGACCGAAGAACGCATTGCGTTGAGCATTGGGAGCAGACATGTAAAGGATGAACGGCGAGTGGAAATAAGTGAAAATAATTGATCGGGACAGAGTTGTATAGCGAGTGTTGGTGTGTGGTCTATGCTCCTCGACGAGGAGTATCAGGCGTAAGTGCGTATGTAAGTATGTAAGTGGGTGAGTAAGTAAGTAAGCAAGTAAGATTGACTTGTGCTCTAATTTAAAATAAATGGTCATAGATGCTCAATTTACCAGAGCAACAATAATCCAAATGTCATTAAGAGTTAAACTGAAAAGATGTATGAATAGTCTGTTATTTTGGCAACATGTCTGACAATTATTTATGAGGAGTCCCATTCTAGGACGAAACGGCCGTTCCAGTGCTTTTAGGTTTACCATAGTGATCTATCTTCAATTGACTCATGGATTGAATCATTGGAATTATTAAAATCTCCACGAAATCCCCCTTCTGATAGTTATGGATTCATTAGATGAAGCTCGAGTCCCGCAAGTGGGATTGTGGATGTGCACTGCCTAGGAGTTCCATACTAGGATGAAACGACCGTCAAGTGATTCCCGGTTTTCTATGGTGGTCTAGGTTTAATTGTCTCATGGATTCAACTGTTAAATTATTTATGATTAATTCAATGAAGTACTTAGTTCTGACTATCGTCGATAGTATCAAAGTCCAAAATGATTTTCAGTGTTTAAAAAGAAATAAAAAGGAATCGATAATTGTGACATGATTTGAATGATTTCGAATGGACTATTGGATGAAGTAGCTTCCCATAAAAATGATCAATCTATCTTAAACTATGCGAAAATCTTCTCTAATCCATCCTTGTCTTTGTATCAATCAAATCTGAATTATCTAGATACTGATGTTCTTGATTAGTTAACTGATGAAATCTATAGTATGTTCATTTGATCATAAGATAGTGGAGAAGATTTGTAGCTGAGGTGGATGATTTTGATGAAGTTTTGTTCTTTGAGCTGGATAGTTTAGTCGTGGAACTTTCATTGTTCTTTTGAACGATATCATCAGCACCAAACTTCAGATAGAAGTCTTCTAAATGAAGATTAAATCATCCAACTCAAAGAACAAAACTCTATCAAAATATGTGATCATAAATTATTTGAAATTGTAACCATGGTCTGTTGGATTAGGATTCTTTGGCTCATCAGGAAACTTGAAGTTCCGCTAGTTCGGTTTCGTATAAGATTTTAGGTGAGTATCTCTTTAGGTAAATTTATCAAATATACCTATTTATAACTATCAAGAAGTGCGACATTGGTTGTTTTAAAGGGATTTTGAAAGACTATCAAGGATGGACAAATTAAGATGTGTAATCAGTTCATGAAGCGATTAAATATAAGACTGACTTATATCGTTAGGTTTAGACCACCTAGTTAGAAGCGGTAAGTAACATGGCATAGAATCGGTGACAACTGCCTAAATGTATTCATTCTTCATCTTACCTTTGATCTTAAGTTTTAAGTCTCTTTAAGACAAAAATATAAAATAAAACAACCTATTCAGACTATAGCAACTCGTTATTAAAGTACATTTCGGTTTTCATAACTTTCCAATAATGTGATTGTTGCTCAGAGACACCACTGAACCAAAACCTTTCGTGGATTGACTAAAATACTATTGGAGACTTATATAATTATAGTGAGGATTGTCCATACCTCATTCACTCTGCAGTTTCATTGTCTATGGTTAAGTATCATAAGGGGTTTTTTGGAGATTGTAGTAATTCTATTATTTTAGATCATGAGTCAGTTGAAGCTAGACCACCACGGAAAACCTGGAATCACTGGACGGCCGTTTCGTTCTATTGTGGGATTCCTCAGCGGCAGTGCGCAATCACGATCCCGCCTCACGAGATTCGAACTTAGAACTTTCAGTCTCTCACGTGAACACTTAACCTCTAGACCACTCAACCGGTCGGCACCCAACGATGTTAATGTCTAACTTCAACCAATCCACGAAATTGAGCGACACATCCACCATTGTCATCAGTGAGTTACTATCTCACAACAGACCCGTTTGAACTCCACTGGTCACTGCTTTTCACATAAAGCCAGTCACTATTGAGCATATGTTGATTCATATTATAAATATGTTCCTGCATGGGTCGTCTAATTATGGTTATATATGTGTTCTAATTAAATAATAATAATAATAATAATAATAATAATAATAATAATAATAATTTCTTTTTGTTTCTCAGGTGAACATACAATTTGGAATCAGTTTAATTAATATTGACTAAACTATTGATAATAGTAACTAGACAACATATTACATACCCATGCAACCAACTACCCACTCACTCACCCACTCACCCCCCCACACACACAAACACTCACATACATACATACATACAAGTACATTTATCAACAGAAGAAAACCGATCAATAAATTAGTCCTCATGACTATAATTAACCATCGTAATGATATAATACATTGAATAAACATAACAACTTATGTATAATATTAGACAAGTTATTCTTTGTTGTTAAATTATGACTATCTTTTATTATAATTTACCTGTTCAGATAATGTACCTTTTCCTTCTATAGGTGATGATGATGATGATGATGATGATGTCGATGAGGATGATGGCGGTAGTGGTGGTGATAATGAAGTTGAATTAGATGATAATTGTTTTGAATGAATAGTAGAATTATCATTGTTTTGACTTTGATTCGATGAAATATTTTTGTATGATTGTTTTTGTATAGAAGAGAATTGATGATGACGAGGATGAAGACGATGACGAAGATGACGATCATGAAGTGTTTGTAATTTCTTTTTCTTATTCTTTTTTCTTTTCTTCAATTTATATGATCTTGTGATATCATGATCAGTATTATTAGACTGTTTCAATTGTTTTGATTGATCTAATAGGATAGTTTGTATTTGATTAGTTAAAATAAGATCACCACGTAAATTGTAATATTGATTTAATGAATTTTGATCAGTGATTGTCATTTCTGGTTCACTATCTGAATTTGAATCTGAAGTACTAAATTGAAAAGGAAAATGGAAAATAATAATCATCTCATTCAAGGGGATAATTAGTTGATTACATGAACTATTTAAGGTTCATTGATGGAACAAAGTAGTTGTCAAAATATCAAGAAAAAATAAGTCCATCCTAATAATGTAAAGGATTAATGTCAGATATGGACGTCTACTTTTTCTCTTCTTGTATTTTCTAGTTATCGACTGGATTCTGAAAACCTTGATATCTGAGGGAAAGCATGGAATGCAATGGAGAGCTCGAAATCAATTAGAAGATTTGGAATTCGCAGACGACCTGACTCTTCTATCCTATACACATGAACAAATGCAGATGAAGACAACTAGTGTAGCAGCAACTTGCGCCACAACATACACAAGGAAAATAGTAAGATTTTCAAAGCAAGATTTTACAGTGCGGAAAACACCAACTTAATCAATCTTCATGGTGAAACTCTAGAAGATGTAGAAACTTTCATGTACCTGGGAAGCATCATTGAGAAACAAGAAGGATCGGATGCAGGCTTAAAAGTGACGATTGGCAAAGCAATGGTGGCATTCCTACAGTTGAAGAACAAATGGAAGTCAAAACAACTGTCTGTCAATCAATATCAAAGTAACAATCTTCAATACGAACGTCATGACATCTAGTTACACTGTACGGAGTTGAAACTTCCAGAACTACTACAATCATCATCAAGAAGGTACATGTATTTATACACAGTTGTCTACGTAAGATACTGAATGTCCGTTGACTGGATACCATCAACAACAGCTTCTGTGGGAGAGGAAAAACCAGTTTCCATTTGAAGAGGAAATTATGAAAAGACGTTGTAAGTGGATAGCACATACATTGAGGAAATCATCAAACTGCATCACGAGGCAAGCCCTAACTTGAAATCGTGAATGGAAACGGAGAAGGGGAAGACCGAAGAACGCATTGCGTTGAGCATTGGAAGCAGATATGAAAAGGATGAACGGCGAGTGGAAATAAGTGAAAATAATTGATTGGGACAGAGTTGTATAGCGAGTGTTGGTGGGTGGTCTATACTTCTCCACGAGGAGTAACAGGCGTAAGTAAATATCCTACTAATTACATCAATCCAGAAATAAATGTTTTTAATTTTTAACTGTAAGCATTTAATGGTTATCACGTATGCAATGATATCAACTATTAACAAATAATAATACCGATAAAATCGAGGAACCTATATGATTGAGTGATAATACCTGTGAATGTATCACTAGATGTAGCGAGTCCTAATCCTACGGAGATCATCAGTTCTGTTCAGATTGTGAACACAGCTGACTGACAAGTTCCAAATGACATGGAAACTAGGTTAAAAGAGTCCTGGTGTTTATCTCGAAATGTGTTGTATAAAATACACTGCACAGAGATATCTAATCACCTAGACTAGTAACCACAAAGCAATTTAATCAACAGAATACTAAGGATTAGACAAACGTATAATCGGTTACTACTCAATAATAAACTTATGCTTTTGGTTGCGACGTTTCACAGATAAACTGAGGATGAAAAATAAAAATCTATCCATCTACAATTCGATATCTTAAGATTATTTATTAGATTCATTCAGAGTCATAGATTTGAACTGGTGAAGAATCATCGAAGTAAAGTGAAAAAAACAATTAACGGCATTTGATTTAGATCATAAATTAATTGATGTTAGACTAGCGTTATAAACCTGGAAGCATTGAACAACCGTTTCATTCTAGTATATAATCGGTTGTACCTCTTATGTTCTCATTCACCACACTGTCCAAAGCGAGGCAGATGGTCTTCTTAGGGGGTCATACACGGAGTCTTCAACCTAAAGATCTGATTCACAAAGCAGTGGAGTAGTGTCAGGAGGTGCAACCACATGACTGATAATTGGTTAGTACACCATTTGTTCCTTCAGGATCCTGAAGCCTATGTGCACTATTGGTTTGGAATGAGGGTTTTCTAACTCCCCTAGATGAATCTTCCATATCCACTAACCTAGTTAATGCGCCAGACATTCGTTTTTCACCCTCTTAATTTCGTTAACAACAATAACGTCGTAAGAAGTCAATGAGTAGGACTCTCCTGTCAATGGTTGTATACACGTAAAAATATGAGGGCGTTTGGAGAGGGATAGCTAATTCTCTCCACTTTCGACCGTATCAGAACATTTATAAGTGAACTATACTAAACCAACGAATCAATCAGATTTAAGATAGTGGTTTCTTTTTTTGAATTTCATAGCGAAATTCAATACGGAGAAAGGAATAGTCAATACGAAATTGGAAACAAAATAAAATTTCACAATATTTAATTACATAAACTCTTGAAATCGATAAATATGATCAAGCTAAAGAATAAATATAAGTAGTCAATTAGGTGTTTTTATGTATATTATAGTAATTTAATAGGTGAATTTATGAGTTAAATAAAGCTAGATCACTATGGAAAACCTGAAATAACTGAATGGTTGTTTCGTCCTATTATTGGACTCTTCAGAAATATTCATCTAGTGATCATAACACAAACCATAAGGAACTGAGTAGATTTTCATTACAAACAATTATTATAACATAATTTATAAACTTGTCAAAGATGCGCACTGCTGAAGAGTCCCACAATAGGACGAAACGGCCGTCCAATGCTTCAAGATTTTCAATGGTGGCCTAACATCGATCCGTTCAAAAACTTAATAATCTCCGCAACCCGTATACCGGTATATTAAACATGTTTGATATATATAATCAAAGAAATAATTCAGTAGATATTCATTCATTATTATCTTTACTTATAATGATGATACCTAACCTTAACTCTTAATCATATCATGAGACTTCATAATTGTGATGAAAGTTTATTTGTATTTTAATGTTTTGCATCTTTTCTGATTACGTAATAACTGGAAGAGATGATCCAACGTCACTTTCAGAAGCTCTCTAAGTCATCTATGCAATATAGTTCCTGAGTGAAAGTTTGTGAAAATGATTGACTCCCTAGACTGAAATAAGTGAACAACAGTTCAATGATCCATCTACCAATATTACACTATTAAAACACTTCATAGCTTTAAAGTTTCTGTTTAATCTTGTACAGTTATTCAGAGTACTTTATCACATAATGTTTCCCCATGCATTATCGATCTTCACAAACACCTATTGAAAAAATGTTTTGAAGGATTAAATCATGGATTAATCTTAGCTAGACTATCATTGTAAAGATAGAAGCATTCGAATGTCGTTTCGTCTTAAGATTGGACCACGATCCCATGAACATCAAACCTCCAGACCACTGAGCAGGTATTCAACAGTGCTAATATCAAATTGTAATTAATCCACGATATTGTGAAACCCCCATGTTTTGAAAGTAGTAATAATCAGTTTTTGGGACTCAGTAACTAAGTGGATAACGCGATGGCGTTTGAAGCGAACGGTGTTGAGTTTGGGTCTCAGAGTGAACATCAACTCTGAAATGCAGATATATGCGACTGACGAGTCCCGAATAGGACGAAACACGCATCCTGGATTTCACTGCTAATGAGATTTCGAATAAGAAATTTTTTTTAAAAAAACACACAGCTTATAATGGAATTGTGACACTGATTTTCTAAAGGCTCAATTATTACTAGCTTTATTAGGTTATTGGTACAATATAGAATTCTCAGTACAAAGTATTACAACAAGTTTCCGTTTCTCACTTGTTGATTGATCCTGACGATCAATATTGATTGATTGGCAGTTCAGAAATTGATATCTGATTAATGTATATATTCTTTTCAATGCATACTGTCAACCATCACGATGTCTCCGATTGTACATTTTTGTAACTTGTACATTCTGTGTTTTTTTGCGAAATCCCCGTCGCTAATTTGTTGTGACTTTAAGCTCGGTTAGTTATTACGTGATTTATCCGTTGATCAAAAATACGGCTTATACAATCTCAACACTGTGTCAAACCAATGACGTTCGGCCGGTATAACCAGCCTACCTTCTTTATTGGTCCTTTGTTCGCTTAGTCCGTCCAACTAAGTCTAGAGCGTCAATAATAGCTTACACTATGCGAATCATTTATTTCAAACATACTTGGTTTATATACCAACCAAACAGACCACATCGTACCATAAAATAGGAAACAATGTCTATACAAGATCAAGCCCAAAAGTGGTTGTGAACGTAGGAGACTGTAATTAATAGACTGAGCATAACTTAAGAACAGTAAACCATACAGTAATAATCTATAGGTTAAAATGAAGCTTATAATAAGATTAATATAGCCATACACAATCTAATTACTGAATAGTTATACAATAAGAATATATGTATAACATCGGTCCATGAATACTTCTCAGAAGTTACTCGTCATTTAATCTTCTCTAGGATATAACAGTACAACGAAGGGTCGTAAACATTTCATAAACACACCTGAATAGGTTATGAAACTAATAGGCATAATCATGCGTTCGAACAAAAAAGAAGACAGATAATATCTAGATGGCAGCAACAAGTAGGTCAGATATTCAAGTAGACCACCTATCTTGACTAAGATTAATTAGTTTAATCTGGTCAGCATTTTCATGCTTAAACCTCCTTCTTTACCCAAGCATGGAATGAGCAGTAACTCTAGAAGACCTACAGGCAGAGTTCATTTACTGAGATAGTTAACATAATTATTATCAAAAACGGTTTTATGAATATTATAGTAATTTTAATAGTTAAGATCATGAGTCAATTGAAGCTAGATATCACCATGGAATACCTGGAATCACTGGATGGCTATTTCATCTTACTGTAGGATTCAATGGTCTAATGATGAAGCACTTTTCTCACAAGACTGATAAGTCCTAAGTTCGAATCCTACACGAGGAAAGATCGTGGATTTTTATAGTTAACATAAATTATTTTCAAACTTACCAACTTATATCATTATCATTTGTATTACATAATTCATTTTCATTCAATTCAATATTATGTAATTCTATTGATTTTTCTAATACATGTATTGCTTTAGCTAATTGTTCCAACGAATCCTTCATTTGATCATGATCACTTTGATCATCATCAATTTGATCGGGATCATTTAATGAATAATTTAATATTGAATCATAATTATTATTATGATTATTAATAGTTGACTGAAAGAAGTGCTTATTAGTAGTATATAATTGTGATTTGATAAAATCATATGATTTCTTATTGAAGATTGATAGATTATCTTGTTTATGATATAGAAGAAGTAGAAGAAGAAGAGAAAGAAGAAGAAGGTATCATTATGGACAGGTTTTTTATGGATAATTGAATCTGTTATATACAACGGAATTCCGATATTAAAATGCATTATTCAGATTTGTATATATAAATATATAGCTTATGTCTGTTACTGCTCGTGGAGGAGTCTAGGCCATCCACCAGCACTCATCACCCAACTCTATCCTGACAAATACTATCCAGTTCCTTCCAGTCGCTATTCATCATTTTGATGTTTACTACACTACTCGACGTACTGTGTTCGTCGATCCTCCTCTTTGCCGCTTCCCTTCACGATTCCAAATCAACACTTTTCTCATGATTCCGTTCAGTGATTTCCTCAATGTTTGTCCTGTCCACTTACAAAGTCTTTTCATAATTTCCTCTTCCAATGGAAACTGGTTTTCCCTCTTCCACAGTAGACTGTTGTTGATGGTATCAAGTCAACGGACATTCAGTATCTTACGTAAACAACTATGTATAAATACTTGTACCTTCTTGATGATGGTTGTAGTAGTTCTGTAAGCTTCAACTCCGTAGGAATGCCACCATTGATTTGCCAATCGTGACTTTTAGGTCTGCATGGGATCCTGCTTGTTCATCGATGATGATTCACAAGCAAGTAAGTAAATATTCGTCATTTGAATTTATCTGAGTTCATTCGCCAGTGATCACATTAAGATTCGAACTGTAATCTATTCACTTCAAATGGTTAAATGGTGTGGTGGACGCTAATCACAAGAATGTTTGTAAATGATGTGTAGCTTAACGTCGCGTTGAATTTGCAATTATTGTAAAGGTTTTCAGTGCATTGAAAGTATTTCATTGGCAAAACACATTTGGAGATCAGATGAGAAGATAGTTTAGATAGTAGAACATACCGGAAGATGTAAGTGGAAGATTGAAAGTTATATATATTTTAGTATATTAGTAATTTGGAACTTCTCACAAAATAACAGACACTTCCAGACTATTGCAATGTTATACGATAGTACTCTCACTAGACCATTGAATTATAAAGGATCGATTTTTTATGAAATACTCTTCAAGAAACCATTCACATAAAATATAAGAGGATGAATTCTGATTGAGATTATGAATCGATCAATGTTAGAGCACCATTGAAAACATGGAAGCATTAGACTACCGTTTCGTCCTAGTGTGGAATTCCTCAGCAATGCGCAACTCGCACGCGAGATTCGAACCAGAGAATTTCAGTCTCGCGTGCGAACGCTTAACCTCCAGTGGTTCCAAATTTTTAATGGTCGTTTAATATTGAACGTTTCATGATCTCAATCAAAACTCAGAAGTCTCCACAAACCTATACTGAAGATGAATTCTATTTGGTTTTTAATCATAAACTGTGGTTCATGGAGTTTTCGATGTTTAGACGGAGAAAAGATCCACTTAAGACATGATACAAAGGAAAAAGCAACACTTCCAAATTTAACACGGAGAACACCAACATATTCACACTTGATGGAGAAACTGGAAGATGTAGGATCTCTCACGTATCTGGGAACTATCATTGATGAGTAAAGAGGATCCGATGCTGAAGTAAAGCCAAAGATTGGAAAACTAAGGACATCATTCCTTCAGTTGAAGAACAAATGGAAGTCAAAACAACTGTCTGTCAATCAATATCAAAGTAACAATCTTCAATACGAACGTCAAGATATCTAGTTACACTGTACGGAGTTGAAACTTCCAGAACTACTACAATCATCATCAAGAAGGTACAAGTATTTGCAAACAATTGTCTACGCAACATACTCAACATCCATTTGCCGGATACCATCAACAACAGTCTACTGTGGGAGAGGGAAAACCAGTTTCCATTTGAAGAGGAAATTATGAAAAGACGTTGTAAGTGGATAGGACATAAATTAAGGAAATTATCGAACTGCATCACGAGGAAAGCTGTATCTTGAAATCGTGAAGGGAAACGGGAAAGAGGAAGGTCAAAAACACACACTGTATCGATAATTGGAAGTAGACATCAAAATGATGAATAGTGTCTGGAAAGAAATGGATAGTATTTGTCAGGATAGAGTTGGATGATGAATGCTGGTGGGTGGCCTATACTTCACCATGAGGGGTAACAGGTGTAAGTAATTAAATTAGTTATCTTCTCTAGACGCAGACATGAAAAATGAGACTCTGATCAAGAAAATAATTACATTTCACCAGTAATGTTTCTCAATTATAATTTCTTAACTACTTTTTTGATCCACAGTTCTTAAGTGAACACAGTCCTGTAACAATTCAAGACTCGCTCATTCAATGATTATTCTCTAACAAAGACTGAGTGAAATATTAAGACAATTTGACTTCTGTTAGGTCCCGATAAACATAATGAATGGTAACTTTGGGATCCTTTCATGGACCAGTACTATACGTAGATTTTTATCGTATAATTGTTAAATAACTAAACTATTCATATTCATATCCCTCTTGTTATGAGCTTTATTTTGACCTATGAACCATTATTATACGTTCTACCATTCTTGAATTATGCCCTGTCTATTAGTCACTGCCTCCCACATTCACAGTACAAGTGTTGTTTCATATTCTATTGGTACGTTGTGGCCTGTTTGATTGGTATATAAACTCAGTATGTTTGAAATATAAGGATTCATATTGCAGAGGCTGAGACTGGTGTTCTGGACTTAATTGGCTGGGCTAGGCGGAAAGTAGAACCATTCAGGATTCTAGGCTGCTCGCACGTGATTTACGCATCCTTGGTCCGATCGATAATTCACTGACCTCTAATCGACGATCACAAGATACAACAACTTCCATGATTCAGTGGTAATGTACATTTTATAGTAGTTTATTAGTAATATGAAACATGGGTATAAATTCTTAAGAATACTAACGTCGTATTAATTACTTCTGTGGATAGCATATTGATTTTATCTAGGAATAATATTGAATTATATGAGTTTCTAAACTATTTTCTTTATTGTTATGGGACTGCTCAACATTGCGCATCCACGATCCCGCCTCGCGAGATTGGTGGTTTATGGTGGTCCATGGTGATCTAGCTTCAATTGACGTATAATCTTAGTTATTAAAATTACTATAATCTCCACAAAAACCCCTTCTGATATTTTCTATACTTCAGGATAATTCTTTGTCTTAATTACGTCGATGAATAACAACGGACAATGCGTGTTCCACTTTCAGTTGTCCAGCTTTTCGTTTATGTACTGATGATACTCAACAAATTCTTAGAACTAAAGTAGGAAAAGTGAAATTCAAATCTTTAACTAAACTGTCGAAAATCGAATCCTTTAAGTATTCCGCTACTGATCCACTAAACTAAGTCATCGGTGTACTTAATTTTTCAAATTAAGTATCTATATCACACCAAATGCCCTAAGACGGCCGAGAGTAGGGAAAGTCAACTCTCCCTATCCAAATGCTTTCACATGGCCACGCGTATACAACCACTGACTGAGAAATCCTACTCAATGCCATCTCGTGGTATTATTGTTGTTTACGAAATAAAGAGGATGAAGAGAGAATCTCCGGTGCTTTAACGGGTTGGCGGGAACGGAGGATCCATCTAGGGGAGTTGGAGAATCCTCATTCCAAATCAATGGTACACATGGGATCCAGGATCCTGAGTGAACAAATGGCGTATGAACCAATCGTTGGTCACTGACTACCATGTGGCTGCATCCCCTCACGTTCCACTGTCTTGTGGATCAGACCTTTAGGTCGGAGACTCCAAGTTATGGCCCCCTAAGAAAACCACTTGCTTCGATTTGGGCACCCGGGCAGTATCCCAGCTCACACAAATCGAATGATTTCTGTGGTGCATATTTATTTGGTGTCCCTTTGTACCAATATTTATATGTTCAAATAAATAAATAAAATACTGTTGGCTAAGTCGAGTTTGAAGCAGTTATCTTTCGATTATCAATTAATCCATTAAAATACATGATCGAATGTCAATTTCACTTAAATCACTGCGTTTTATTTTGGTTATCCTTGTCCAATTTTCATTTCGAAACTGTAATATTGTTTTATGGCTTGAAAAGATAGTTACTAGATGGATTATACTACTCACGAGTAGTAAACTTGATAATTAATAAAATATTTAGAGATCCTTCAGATCATTGTAAGCAAAGATGGAATCCATGATGTGCGTTCCGTACTATTTGGGACTCATCAGCTGGATGTACCTGCATATCAGAGTTGATGTTCACTTTGGGACTCGAACCTAGCACTGTTCACTTGAAACGCCATCGGATTATCTACTTAGCTACTGAGTCCTGATAGTCACTGGTTTGTGCAATAGGGTGAAGTTTAAATTCACTTGCTATTATTTACTTGAATCTACCCATTGATGTTTAGGACTGCAACTGATCAGTCTGTTATTGTCATATGTTCATCCTGTACGTATTGCCTCGATATAGCCTTAATTCACGAGCATAATAAACAAAGATAGATTGTGGGTAGCAGTGGAGCGAACGGTTATGGGTTCGAGTCCCAGAGTGAACATCAACTCGGAGATGCAGGTAAATCCAGCTGAAAAGTCCCAAATAGGATGAAACGCGCATTCTGGATTCCACTACTAGCCACTATACATCTCTGCTTATAATGCTTGTGAATTAAAGCAAGATCGAGTCAATACGTACAGGATGAACATATGCCAATAAGAAACTAATCAATTGCAGTCCAAAACATCAATGGGAAAATTGAAAGTAGATCCTCCATATCCACGAGCCCAGTTAAAGCGTTGGACATTCTCTTTCCATCCCCCAAATTTTGTAAGCAACAATAATACCACGAGAAGGCAGTGAGTAGGACTCCCCTGCCAGTGGTTGTATACGCATGGCCTTATGAGAGCATTTGGAGAGGGAGAACTAACTTTTCCCACTCTTGGCCGTACCAGAGCGTTTGGGGGCCCAATACTTTAATTATGAATATAATTTATAGATTACACAAAATGTTACCTTTATGTTCTTCAGATATTGTATTTTCAGGTGTCAATGGAATTTTTGTCATCCATAAATTGGTAAGCGTTTGTTGTGCTAAGTTCTTTAGAGTTTCTTTAAGTTTTCTAATACATTGAAAATAAATGTATAAATATATTATGTGATAGACATAACCAGAGTTCATGACTTTTATCACTCAATATTCATGAAATAAAATCAACAGAATTCTGCCATTTATTTTAATAGTCATGTCTCCACCTGGAGCCACTCTAGGGTTACTGCCGGTCCTGAGCCCGGATAAAGGAGGAGGGTTGGATATAGGGTTAGCGACCCCATCTCGTAGAAAACTAACTCGCTAACAAAGCGCTAACCAGAAAAAAATTATTCAATACTACAGATCCATTGGTCAAACACTATCAGTAATAACCTGCTTTGGCGAAGAACAAACCAGCTTCCAGAAGAAGAAGAAGAAGAAGTAATTAGGAGAAGACTCTTGAGATGAATAGGGCACACACTGCGGAAATTATTAAACTGTATCATAAAGTAAACCGTAACTTAGAATCTTCAAGACAAAAGTACAAATTACATATATTGCATTGCGAATAGAAAGTAGACGTTAAAAGTATGAATAGCACTCGAGAATAACTAAAAAGCACAATTCATGACAAAGTAGGTTAAAGATTATTGGTTAGCAGCTTATGCTCTACGAAGGATAACAGCAGTAATTCTGCTTCAATGGATTTAAATAATTTAAAATTAATATTGATCGAATAACGTAGTATTTAATTCTTTGACATTGCATGCACTATATCAAGTCATCTAGACTAGTGACCATATTACAACTTGGTCGATAGGATTCAATCTAAACTAAGAACGACCTAACATACATGACATTGATCACCACCCAGTGATCAATCAGTTGTAAATAGTGACCCGTTTAATTAAAATAGATCGTTAATACAGTAAAGATCAACTGCAACGGTTCCGTTTTAGCTACGAATATCATATCCGGCAATTCAGGTTTGTTTTGTATTCCTTTAACAAGTAATTATTGTACATTAGAATGTAATTTCCATTCGAGATTTCATTTAATGTCTTATATGTCTCTTTTCTTTTAATTTAATGTGGTTATTCACGCTACACTAAATATATGCATACTAGACAGTTGTAGATGATTTGAGTTATTTTTTCTGGTGAGCATATTTTAGCGAGTTAGTGTTCTACAGGATGAGGTCTCTAACCCCATGCCCAACCTTACTCCTTCATCCGCGCTCGGGACCAGCAGTAGCCCCAGGGAGGCTACAGGAGGAGTAGATATGCACTAATCAAATCACACGTGATGGAGAAGCTTTAGAGGATGTAAAAACTTTTACATATCTGGGTAGTATCATTGATGAACACGATGGATCTGATGCAGATGTGAAGGCGCGGATCGACAAAACAAGAGTAGGATATTTATAATTGAAGAACATCTGGAACTCAAAACAATTGTCTCTCAAGCAACACCAAAGTCACAATTTTCAGTACAAATGTCAAAACAGTTCTACTGTATAGAGTGGAAACTCGGAGAACTACGAAAGTCATCATCCAGAAGATACAAGTGTTTATTAACAGTTGTCTATGCAAAATACTTCAGATCTGTTAGTCAGACACTATCAACAACAACTTACTATGGGAGAGAACAAACCAGATTCTGGCGGAGAAAGAAATCAGGAAGAAGCGTCACAAGGTAAGCTCTCATCACTTGGAACCCTTAAGGCCAACGGAGAAGAGGAAGACCAAAGAACACGTTACACCGAGAAATGGAGACAGATATGAGAAAAATGAACAAAATTTGGATAGAGCTAGAAAGGAAGGCCCAGGACAGAGTGGTTCGGAGATTTCTGGTCAGCGGCCTATGCTCCATTGGGAGTAACAGATGTAAATCAGTTAACAATGTAAGACAGTTGTAGATAAGTTCCAAAACACGAACTAAACTATTTAATGAAAAGTACACTTCAGTAATGTGACATTTACTCACTACAATGAAAGTACCTAATCCAATGTATTCTTTGAACCGATCAATAAATAGTTGATACAAAATCAATATTTACTTACAATGGATTACATAATACTTCATAAAATTTATATAATGAATATCCTAATAGTTCACCCATTTTCATAAAATCGTCCACTTCAAATTTCATTAAACTATTACTGAAAAGAAAGAAATTTGGCAGTTAATTATAACCAATATTGTACTTGGCATAGGTATGTATATGTGTGTGTATTTGTGTGTGTGTGTGTGCGTATGTATGTATGTATGGATACTGATCCTTATTACAATATTTTGTAACAGTAAAGAAAGTGAGAGAACTATTACATAACATGAACAATCAATGAATCGATAATAATAACGCTAATCAATAATTGTAAATCAATTATTGCAAAATGTTAGTTTAGATGTAATAAACCAGAATTTATTTATTATTTATTTCAACACATAAATATTGGCACAAGAGGGCACCAAATATATATGCGCCACACCATATTTGTGTGTGTGTGGGCTGTGATACTGCCCGGGTGCCCAGACCGAAGCAGGTAGTTTTCTTTGGGGGCCATACCCCGAGCCTTTGACCTAAAGGTCTGATCCACAAGGCAGTGGAGCATCGTGAGGAGATGCATTCCCATGGTAGCCGGTGACCAACGATTGGTTCATACGCTATTTGTTTCCTTAGGATACTGGAGCCCATGTGCACCATTGGTTTGGGATCCGGTTAAAGCGCCAGACATTCGCTTTTCGTCCTCTCAATTTCGTAAACCACACCCCCGCCACGAGGAAGCAGTGAGTAGGACTTCCCTGGCAGAGGCTGTATACGCGTGGCCGTGTGAGAGCATTTCGAGTGGGAGGGCAGGCCCACCCCACTCTCCGCCATATCAGGGCATTTGGGGGCAATAAACCAGGATAGTGTTTAATAGATAGACATATTCTATCATTATCACTTATGATTATCTTGAGGAATATGATAGGAAATTATATATCCCTTAGTATGATTGTAACTAAGAGACAGTAAGTCACAGAGTGATTTCATTCATTGTACCATTGAGAACCATAAAGTACTAGACAGTTGTTTTGTCCTGTTTTTGGAACTCCTTAAAAAAATGGGTAATCATGAACTTAATAGGAATCAAACTCAGAACCATCAGATCACTTGAGAGACGCTTACCATATTACAATCCCAACTTCTATGAATTTATGATATAGTTCGATGATCATTCAATTTTATTGGTGACAACTGTTTCATTATTTTTTTTATTGAGATCATGAGTCGATTGATGTTAGACCACCGTTGGTAACCTGAAAGCACTGGACTGCCGGTTCGTCCTATTGAGGGACTCCTCAGCAGTGCGCATCTACGATCCTGTTCGTGGGATTCAAACCCAGGGTTTTCAGTCTCACGCGCGAACACTTAACCTACTGGAGCACTGAGCTGGCATCCAATGGTGTTAGTGTTTCATTATTGACATATCTGAACATTACAAGTTATGAATTCTCATTAAAATTATAGAAACAACCTGAAGTAAGTCACTATCTACCTACAAATGATATGAATCTCTATAGAACTGATAACCTTATACTAACCTTCAATCATATTAGGCACTTCTTTCCAAACTATGTCATGGAAGACAATAACAAAACCAGAAAAATAGTGAAAAAGTATTGATTTTTTCTTCCAAAAACTAACTTTTGTAAAGTTGAACCATTAAATGTTGCTTCTAATGTGAAACTATTGATCACTTCAAATTCTCTCCAAAATACCACCCGACTTGTAGATTCTTTACTTGGATGAACAGTGAATCGACAATTTGGAAATGAAAAATACGAAGTGGCCTGAAAAAAAAGAATGTTAAATGTATAATGTGGTATGTACTACTGATTTCGAAAGATATAAATAGTATGTATTACCCGTCAATCGAAAGTGAAATGTCTAGCGACAGAAGGTTAAGAAGATCGAAGAAAAAGTGAACGAGAATAATGAATGATCGGTGTGGAAACAAAGGAACAATAATAATCATAGGCTCACTAGTGATTAGCTTCAAGATGGATTTCTTGGAGTTCTAATGAGAAGCTGTGACCGATGGAGTTTATTCGGTGTCGAGTGTGAGACAGTTATACACCTCAGGCGATGGATGAAGGTTTGCGCAGGATCATGAACTGATTGAAGCTAGACATTAACACCGTTGGGTGCCGGTTCATTTGTCTAGAGGTTGAACATTCGCGTGTGATACTGAAGGTCTTGGGTTTGAGTTCCATGTGTGGGATCGTGGATGCTCACTACTAAAGAGTTCCATACTAGGATAAAACGGCCGTCCGGTACATTCAAGTTTTTGATGGTGACCTAGCTTAGATTGACTCGTGAATTCAACTTTGAAAACACTAAAATCTTCACAATCTCCATATTGATAATTAAGCTATTCATCAATGGATAAAATGAAAGATACAGATGTTCTATCGTCCACAATTTCAACCAGAGTTATGATTGTAGAGATTTAAGTTTTAATCATTCACAAGAATCCATTATTTATACTTCAAACCTGATTATTTTGTTTAGAAAGATGACTGGAAAGTTTACTGAGTGATCACCGAGTAGTAAAAATATATCATGCTGATCTAATCCATAGTGATGATCAGATTCTGTAGATCAGCTCTCAGTGTTAGATTATCTGCAAATTCAAGCACTCAGAAAACATGATATTATTTACTATCTAATGACCAGTCTATTAAAATAGTTTAATCCCATAGAAGGTCTTGTCTCAGCTAGTTCAGTGGTAGTATCTCTTAATATGACAGTAGGTCACCCTAGACTCAATCCCATAGGAAGTATCATTTCCCTCGAAATTTTAGGTACGCTTTACTAATGAATCTTAACAAACATGAGACCTAAGTCATGAGCTTCCTATCAATAGTCTCCAACTACTTAACAACCGAATACAATGGATATTAAATTACATGAATTTATAATCACATTATAATTGTATCGACAGAATTCAATCCACAGAATCACAAATTACACTACTCAATGATCTGTCAGTGTATGCATACTTCATTGCGTTATTTATGGATCCGATGAATATTGATGCCCTCAAATGCCCTGGTACGGCCGAGGGTGAGAAGATTCGGCTCTCGCTCTCCAAATGCTCTCATATCGCCACGCCTATACAACCACTGACTCCTCGCAGCATTATTGCTGTTTACGAAATTGAAAGGACAATAAGCGAATGTCCTGGGCCTAAACTGGGTTCGTGGATATGGAGGATCCACCTAGGGGAGTTGAAAAACCCTGATTTCAAACTAATGGTTCACATAGGCTGCCTCCAGTACCCTGAGGGAACAAATGGGATATGAACCAAATGGCGTATGAACCTATTGTTAGTCACCGGCTACGATGTGATTGACCCACCGCCATGTGAACCAGACCTTTAGGTCCTCTAAGAAAACCTCTTGCTTCGATTTAGGCACCCGGACAGTGTCCCAGCCCTCATACAAATCGAATGATTTATGTGGCGCATAATAAAATTGAATATTGATATTAGTGTAAAATGTACAAAAGATACATCTAAGTATACATGAATTAGACTAACCTGTTGAGATATGATATATGGAAGTATTCTTTCATGTAAAGATTTCTTAGTATTATTAAATATTTTAGAATGTCTATATAATGGATCACAACCATACATGAATATATTATTCCGTCGACTATGTCCATGCATATCACAATAAATAACATCCTAGTTTTAAATAGAAAGAAAAATATAACTTTATTTGATTATTATCAGAATGGAGGAGGGTTTGTGGAGATTTCAGAATTCATGAACCGTGACCAATGGAGTTCAACCAGGTCTGTTGTGAAATAGTAACTTACTGAAGACAATGGTAGACAAAGGAGCAATTTCGTGGATTAGTTGAAGTTAGACATTAACACCAATGGATGACAAATCAGCGGTTTAAAGGTTAAGTGTTCTAGTATGAGACTGAGGTTCGAATCCTGAGTCGCGGAATCGTGGATGAGTACTATTGAGTTGTTCTATACTACGACGAAATGGCTATCCAGTGCTTCCAGATTTTCCATGATTGACTCATGAATTAAACTATTAAACTTTATATGAGAAGTATTATGAATTTTTAGAAAAGTGGGTCATTTTATAATCTTAAAAGTTACATGTTGAAGCTAATCCTTACTGAGAAGATGATTGTTATCACTATGGGGATTTGAGAAGATTGTAGTAATTTCATAGTTCAAATCATGAGTTGATCAAGACTAGACCGTCCAGTGATTACAGGATTTTAATTCTGGTCTAGCTTAGATCGATTAATGATTTCAACTGTAAAAAGTACCACAATATTCATATATCTCCATACGAATAATTATAGAAGTGATGATATTTGGTAATACTGTAACTAGTTTTAATGGATTACATTAATTGATGAGTTTGTCATTAAACATTAATACCATTGTGATCTCTAACAGTGAATGTATTTGTTACTCATAAATGCTCTCCATTTAATTAGCTAAATAGGAGAGACTACAATTTATGAACGACCTTTGAACGACGCTAAAGTGACCTTAAGAAAGTCTACCTAATGACTAGTACCAAATGAGGGTTATCAACCAGTGTATGAGGAATTCGAATTATGATTTACAGTTGATGATTAACGTTAGGAATTAGATTCAAGGTTTTTATCATGAACTGACATCAGCTAAAATGCCAAAACACTATTTAGCCAAGTGGATGAATGAATTTCGCGCGAAAATCCAAGACCTTTTATCTTATACCTGATTGGTTCATCCTTAAATTATAGTTCCACTTATGATTGCTTAGTATCTGGACTACTATATCTATATCTATTCCATTAATCATAATCTTTGATTTAGCGTATTAACTATTGTTATACAACTTAATATTTCTAACTTGTTACCAGTCTCTTACTTATAGCTTGCCTTATTCATAGACATTTTGGCTTTTCATTGTATGGTTTCATGTGGTTCAGTATGTTTGTATAATTCAAGATAGGTGAATAGAGGGCCAATAGGATATAGATTTGTTTTGCCTTAAAGTTAATTATGCAGATCCCAAGATAAGAACAGCCAACAAGGACAGACTGCCTAAATTCGCCAAATCTATGTGTATCTATCGTTTCAACTGCTCCTGTGGAGCCAGTTATATTGGGCGTACAATTCGGCAAGTCCGTCATCGCATTACTGAACATCATCCGTCGTGGTTAAACAAAGGACAGGTAAAAGTGATTAAAAGTTCTATTCTCTCTCACTTGGTTGACACAGGTCATCAAGTCGAATTGAATAAAGCTTTTAAGGTTATCTATAATATCCCATCTAATTTGCCACATGGTTTACGAGTGCGCCTCTTGCACATTGCGGAAGCCATCGCAATCCATGTTCACAAACCTGACCTTTGCATTCAAAAGAGATTCGTACAACCACTTTCCCTGCCCTGGCCATCAGTTTAAGATTTCCTTCAAAAGAACTATTTTTCATACTTCTTCCATTTTTTTTTTAACTTTTGTAATTTTATTTCGGTTGCTTTTGAACTTAATAACTTCTCAACATTCATCTCTTGATTCTTACGTAACTACCATCCTATTGACCATCCGTTAAAATTCTGTTCCTTCTTTGTTTCTTACATTACGCAACTTAGCAACTTCTTGATCACTTTGAATATTAATAATCCTCTTTCTTCCAATTAATCAATGTTAATTTAAATGTCATTATGTAATTATTATTACGTAACGTATCCACTCGATGAGTATTATATTATTATTGTAAAACGTATATATATTAGTGTAGAGCCATGATGAAAAACTAATTGAAAAGAAATTTCTTCGTTCAATTCGTTCCTTCTTTATTTACCAAATGGCAAAATGGGAATTTTCACTAAGTTGTATAATTGTTCAAATCTAGGAAGCTTGGCTATAAACGTTATCATGTGGAATGGAAATGATCATGATGGAACTTGCTATTGGTGACCAAAATATGCGCTTCAACTTGTACAAATAATCTTTGAGTTAAGCTCTAAAGTTTGTGTTGATGGTGTCATTCAGAAGAACAATGAAAGCTCCACAAAAATATCATCCAGCTCACAGAACAAAATTCCATCAAAAAAGGGTCTAATTTGTCACAACTATCTATCGAGAAAGTATGTGTTTTTATCCTCATTTGTAATCCGGACACATCAGGCAAGCTTTTAGGTTATTACATTTCATGCACCTAGTTATTATAACTGAAATATCCATTCGTTTATAAGCATGACACATCAGACTACATTGTTCCCCAAATTATAAATCATACTTAACACACAATTAAGCCATACATGAAAGAGAATGAAACAAATGGTTTATAATATACTAATAATTACTAAGGAATGATAAGACGTATAGCACAGGGAATATCGAAGCTTAATAATCCAATTGTCTAATAGTCATACAATAAAAATATAATCGGTCATAATCTGTAAAATAGTTCTCAGAATGTCAATTTTTTCAATAATTCAGTCAGTCATCAACAACGTAGAACTTCGTACGTACGTACATCAGTTCGAGTTGTCATACCACATTAGCACACAGATACAATTGTCGATTCAAATCCCATAGTGGTAGAGGTAGTAAGAGTATAATCAGTAATCAGAAACATTAGGGTTTGAAAATGTTATTCAAGGAGTATAATCCAGTGAAATAAATTTGTAAAGAGAAAAAACAAGGGACATAAAGAATTCAGAAGATTAGAATTTGATAGAACATAAAGAGTGGATGCATCTGCGCCAAAGCAAACGATTTTGAGCCATGTCATTCAAGGTCTCTAACCATCAGTTACTATCATCTCATGGATCTCAACCAGGTAGTCTACACCTACCAAGTTGTCTTAGTCCACTTGTCAGTGACTTCATGGATTTGTTTTGATCTGGTCGCTCCTAGCTTTCTTCCAACCTATTTCTACACCATAAAACATCGCACATCGGAGCAGTCAGTGGTTGAGCATACGTAGTACATGTTTCAGTCATCTTAACCGATGAAGTTCTTCAATAATTTCTCCGTTAAAACATCAATTCAATTACTTTTACACACCTCCTTATTGATTTTTTTTCTTATTACTTACTTTATATGTTTTTTTACACCATTTCACAAGTTGTTTCACTGTCCATACAGTTGGAAATACATCTTTTTTTGGTTGACGATAATTACGATTTAAATCTCTCCCTGTTAGTGAACATCTTTGAAAAAATAGAAGAAGAAGGGGGAGTCAATTCGAGAAAGATACAGTGTAAATAAATGCTGTCAAATGATTATATAAGGATTTTAAATAAAGTTTCCACACTGATTTGAACCATTCCAACTAATATGCAATTCAATTTAATAGCTTATATCTAAAAGGTATCCCGATAAACGTATCTTTTAATCAATTACAATAATGGAAACTCTTGTTGATTTATTCAAAATGTTAGATAATGAGAGAATTATTCTACTACTGACCTTAAGCCACAATATACTTACTTACTTACTTACTTACGCCTGTTACTCCTAATGGAGCATAGGCCGCCGACCAGCACTCTCCAACCCACTCTGTCCTGAGCCTTCTCTTCTAGTTCCATCCAATTCTTGTTTATTTTTCTCATGTCTACCTCCATTTCTCGGCGTAATGTGTTATTTGGTCTTCCTCTTTTCCTTTGGCCTTGAGGATTCCATGTGAGGGCTTGTCTTGTAACGCAGTTGGGTGCTTTCCTCAATGTGTGTCCTATCCATTTCCAGCGCTCCTTCCTAATTCCTTCCTCCGCTGGAATCTGGTTTGTTCTTCCCCACAGTAGGTTGTTGCTAATAGTGTCCGGCCAATGGATCTGAAGTATTTTGCGTAGACAACTGTTAATAAACACTTGTATCTTCTGGATGATAGCTTTCGTAGTTCTCCAAGTTTCCGCTCCATACAGTAGAACTGTTTTGATATTTGTGTTGAAAATTGTGACTTTGATGTTGCTTGAGAGACAATTGTTTTGAGTTCCAGATGTTCTTCAGTTGTAAATATACTGCTCCATCTGGAGTCCCTCCGGGGAATACTGCCAGTCCCAAGCCCGGATAAGGGATGAGGGTTGGGCATGGGGTTAGCGACTCTATCTCGTAGAAAACTAACGCGCTAAAAAAGCGCTGACCAGAAAAAAAATACTCAAACCTTTTAAGCCACAATATAGGTAACCATGAAACATTGATGTTGTTTACTAGCTAGTTGGTGTGTAGATCGCTCAAATCAAGAGAAGCTATCTCTAAAGTGATTATAAAACTTAAACATATGTTCACTTGATGTTGTTTACTTGTACATTCCCATTGTTATTTAAGAATGCAATTGATTAGTCACTTGTTGGCATATGTGCCTCGATATTACCTGAAGTCACAAGCTCTATAAACAAAGATAGATAACATCTAGTACCGTATCACGCCTGTGTTCATTAGTCTGGTTTTTGAACAGACCAGTTACTTTATTCTTCTGGAATCATCGTCCATATATGTTTTGACCATATCAATTATCCGCTTATAATATTGACTGTTTTCATTTGAGTATGCGAGTTTATCGGTTATTTTATTTATCACGTCATTAGTTTGTTTTTGTTTGGCTATAAATAGTGAGTCAAGCTAATAACAAAGTGAGATGGTGCATTTGCCTTCTTCTCTTCGCTTTATCGCTTTTGACTTTAACGGCTGTCTCGATAAATGAATGGCTGAAATAAATTCATCCCAACCAATCTGTATTTGGCTTTATTTATTTATTTGAGCACCCAAGTCAATTGATTTGTGTGTGGGCTGTGATACTACTCGGGTGCTTAGACCGAAGCAAGTGGTTTTCTTAGGGAACCATGCCCGAAGCCTTCGACCTAAAAGTCTGATCCACAAGGCAGTTGATCAACGTCAGGAGACGCAATCACATGGTAGCCAGTGACCAATAAATGGTTCGTACACCATTTGTTCCCTGAGGATCCTGGAACCCATGTGTACCATTGTTTTGGAATGAGGGTTTTCCAACTGCCCTAGGTTGATCCTCCATATCCACTAACCCGGTTAAAGCATCGGATATTCGCTTTTTGTCCTCTCAATTTCGTAAACAACATCCCCGCTGCGAGGAGGCGGGAGTTTCAACAACGTTAGTTTAGTTTAGGTGGAGTTTTGTTCTCCGAGCTAGATGGTTTTGTCGTGGAGCTTTCATTGTTCTTCTGAACTACATCATCATCACGAACTTCGAGTAGAAGTGGAGTGTTCGAATTTCTCCACATAAGTCTCATAGCTTGTCCTGTAGACCTTGATGTTGATTCTTTATTGTTGACCTTTAACTTATCGTTGTTTACTTCTCGATTTTGGTTTTATCTTCTATTGATTTGATTTTTGATCATATGTTTGTCTGTAATTTTTCTGATTGGTTGATAAATTTGGTCGGTTTCAATGTTTGCCGATTGCAGATTAACCTGAGTGACAAGCTTCCAAAAATTCTCTGGTGATTTTAGAACCGCCCCACCGCCGCCGCAAGAATGAAGTGAGTATGACTTTCCTGGAAGTGGTTATATGCACGCGGCCATTTGAGAATATTTCGAGAAGGAGACCTAACTCTCCCGGCTTTCGACCGTATCAGGGTATTTGGAGACAATTATCATCAAGTTTCAGTAAGATCTGTATTTGAATGATTACATTCAGCTAATGGATTGCTGTTGTTCCCTTGGTGGATGGATAATTAAAATCTTTATCTTTTAACTTACTAATTGTGTAAACTATATACACACAACAACATCAAATTATTGATTAACTGCTAGTAAATTGTTATATTAGAAACAGTAATCAGCATTTTTCCGATGTTATTTGCTACCATGGCGTGATGGTCGGGTTGGTTATTGTAGTGATTCAACCAAGCTAATATTAGCTGGAACATATGTTCCTTTAGGTCAGCTAAGTCGGTCGGAGAATGATATGGCTAAAGGCAGTAACTGAAGATATAACAACAGTATGGTGTGTCTCTTGAACAAACAGCATAAACTGTACATACTTATCAGGTTCTACATTGCAACTGATTGACTGGGTAATCAGCATTTAATTCAAACTACTACACTGATAGACCAGTCTTATTTCAAGTCATTGCAATAACATATTGAGAAAAGATATCTGAACTGGTTTATAATTCAAATTTGCCGCAACAAATATTTTTATGTGTGTCAGAAATTTTGACATTTTCGTTTACTACCCTACATAAGTGCTGTATGTAGTATAAGCTATGTGGTTATGTAGAGCTGAAGGTCTCACATGAGACTGGAGGTCTGCCATTGATATTGTGGATGGTTCGGTATTACTTTGGCAAGTTTTGCTGACTGTTCATGCGCAAAATTGGTTTGCTGGTTAACCGATTTCATTCATACTGGTGGTTGCTTTTCAGTGTTCTCAAGGGCCATTGGGACATTGTAAGGCATGTTGCCATTACTAAAATTAATGAGTTTGACTGTCGTGTAAGCGGAATAGGTCAACTCTGGCCTGTTCTTGCTGTGCACAATTGATTCACGCGATCATTGATCGGAATAACTAAACATGTGACGTAAATGTGTACATGAATGGTGTTTGGTACCTGTGTGGTTGCGCCACAGGATTGAGCTTTACTATTCAGATTGTAACATTAAAGTCTACATGATGTCTAGTTCTCCTGTGAAGCGGGATTGAACTGTACTGCTCGGGTTATGAAGTTTAAGCCTGGACGGTGTCTGGTTCTTGTGGAAACGGGATTGAGCCCTACTATTTGGGCTACACATTTTAAACCTGGGTAGTTTCTGGCTCTCCTGTTATATGGGATTGAGCTGTACTGTTTGCGTTGTCACGTAAAAGTCTGGATGGTGTCTGGTTCTCCTAAAAACCAATATAGAATTACCCTGGCTCACAAGGGTATATTATATAACTTTGATGATATAACTAACACTATGACATGATCCTTACAAAACATTACAACATCGAATAACTTGTCTAACACACCTTTCAGCATAGTGATTTCTCATTAATAACAATAATTAATTTTCAACCGATAGGTTACAATTTCAAATCCTTCTCCTTTTATAATCTGAGAGTTTTACCCAGTCAAAATCTATCCTATTCTTAACTCTTATCCCCAATCAACAATGTAACAGTGAAAAAACTAAGAGTCTATATGAAGTATTGTATAAATTGCATAACCAAAATCGTTACATCCATGAGACTATAATTTATGAACGACCATTGAACGACGCTAACGAGGCATTGAGAATGTCCATCTACTACATACTACACTTAAATGTGAGCTATAAATCATCGTGAGGAATGACGATTAATATTTACGAATTAGATAAGTGAATTTCGCGCTAAATTTCAAAATCTATCATCGTCACTCTGATTGGTTTATTCATAAATTCTAACCTCACCGTTCCATTCATCTATCTTATAACTTACCTATAGTTTCCAACAATTACTCCATCAGGATTTAACATTGGTATAATATAGAAAGTATATTGTTTTTTCAATGTTAATACAATTGATTGATTACTCGTTAAAAATTTCAATAATCCATTAGTTATCCAACTAGAATTGGTTTCACCAGGGTGGACACGAGCAGTGATTACAACTGCATATTTATCTTTATTTGGTATGTCTGTTTATTTGTTTGTCGAAATAAATAAACAAAGAAATTTTTATCAGAAGGGGTTTGTGGAGATTTTTTAGAAATTTTCACAGATTGAAATCATGAGTCAGTTGAAGCTAAACCACCATTGAAAACCTGGAAGCACTGGACGGCCGTTTCGTCCTAGTATGGGACTCCTCGGCAGTGCGCATCCACGATCCCGCACCACGCGGGGCTCGAACCCAGGACCTATCAGTCTCGCGCCAGGCGCTTAACCAACCAGACCACTGAGCCGGCGCCCAATGGTGTTAATGTCTAACTTCAACCAATCCACGAAGTTGCGCCACCATATACCACTGTCTTCAGTGAGCTGATATGGTGGCGCAACCTCGTGGATTGGTTGAAGTTAGACATTAACACCATTGGACGCCGGCTCAGTGGTCTGGTTGGTTAAGCGCCTGGCGCGAGACTGATAGGTCCTGGGTTCGAGCCCCGCGTGGTGCGGGATCGTGGATGCGCACTGCCGAGGAGTCCCATACTAGGACGAAACGGCCGTCCAGTGCTTCCAGGTTTTCAATGGTGGTTTAGCTTCAACTGACTCATGATTTCAATCTGTGAAAACAAAGTTCTGTAGTTTTTTTATTTATTTAAACAATATTTATAGCACATTTATATTTAACAGCTTACTGACTAAAATAGTATTTGGTATCAGAAGGGGGTTTTGTGGAGATTGTAGTCATTGCAACAGTTAAGACCATAAGTCAATTGAAGCTAGACCATCATGGGGTCATGGATGCACACTATTGAGGAGTCCCACAATAGGACGAGACGGCCGTCCAATTCTTCCAGGTTTTCCATGGTGGTCTAGCTTCAATTGACTCATGAACTCAATTGTTAAAATAGTATTGGTTGTTTGAATATTCTCATTGATGTTTACAACTCCAATGGATCAATTGGTTATTGGAATATGTACATCCTGTGCAGATTACTCCGATATTGCCATAAGTCATAAGTATTATAAGGAGAGGTGAATAGTGGTGAGCAGTGGAGTCCAAGATACGCGGTTCGCCCTATTTGGAAGTCGTCTTTGGTTGGATGTACTTGTATTTAAGAGTTTGGAGCGAACAGTACCGGCTTCGAGTCTTGAGGTAAACATCAACTCTGGGATGTAGATACATCCAGCTGATGAGCCTCAAATAGGAAGAAACGCCCGTCCTGGGTTCTACTGATAGTCATCATCTATCTGTGCTCATAATGTATCACCTATCAAAAATTTATATAGAAATCTTGGAGACTGTGGGATTTCGTAATTTACATCAACGATTGACTGTAGCTAGATAATCACTGAAAACTAGGGATCTATGAATGGCTGTTCTGTTTGATCTCAACCCAGTGGTTTGAAGATTTAGAGCGCACACTAATGACCGAATGTTTTGTGACTAGTTGATGGAGCAGTAGTGCATACATAAGGCTGTGGAGTTCTACACTACGAAGATACTACTGACCAATGCTTTCTGGTTTTTAGTGGCTTTCTAGTCACAAACAACATGTGAAGCAAACGACAAAGTTTGATTATTGGTTTCGTCGCTAAACTATGCATATTCATAATTGATTGATCACTAGGTGGTGTCAATGTCATGTATGTCAGTTACTTCTTAGTGCAGATCGAATACTATCGACCAAGTTGCAATGTGGCCACTAGTCTAGGTGAGTTGACATTGCGTACACTATGTTGAGATAAGATGGTGTTTGGAGATAAACAACAGGAAACCCGGGTCCAGAGTTTCCTGTTGACTACCTTCAACAATCATTTTATCTATATATATTCATGTTTCTTTTATTATAAGCTTCATTTTGACCTATAAACTGTTATTATACGATTTACCGTTCTTGATTTATGCACAGTCTATTCATTACAGTCTCCTACACTCACAGCCACCTTTGGCTAGATCTTGTACAAATGTTGTTTCCTAGTTTATGGTACGATGTGGTCTGTTTGGCTGATGTATAAACCCAGTATATTTGAAATAAATGATTCACATAGTAGAGGCGGGGACTGGTGTTCTGGACTTAACAGGCTCGGTAGGCGGGGAAGCAGGATCGCTAAGGTCTCTAGATTGCTCGTACGAGTTTTATGCATCATTGGTCCGATTAATAATTCACTGTTCTCTAACTGGCATTATCAATGCGTCATATATTGATAAGAGCAACAGGGCACTCTACAAAAAAACTTACTTTGATCAGTAATTGTAACCAGGAAACATGAGTTGCCAGCTCTAGTTTGACATAATACTTCACAATTAATTGTTTTATTCAATGTTTCATTTTCATTTGATTTAATAAGTAATTCATTCAAATCAGATTTTAAATTTGTATAGGTGTACGGATAGGAATAGGCCAAATAACAAATATCATTGGCATAAGGAAATTCCTGAATGATAAATAGAATCAAAACGTTTAGAGGTTACATAACACTGATGATTACATAATACATTGAATCATGAGTCTATTGAAGCTAGACCACCATGGAAAACCTGGAAGCACTGGACGGTCGTTTCGTCCTTTTGTGGGACTCCTCAGTTGAATCACTTAGTAATATCTCAGAACCATACAATAAATACTTCATTTGCAAAATATAAATCCATCGTCTCAGACTTCGTTGTTCCTTCATTTCCACAGTAAACATTCTCTGTTCTTGTACTTTTTCCTTTTATCTTCTTAACCGTCTGCCGCCAGACATTTCACTTTCGATTGGTGGATGATACATACTACTTATATCTGTCGATATCAGTAACACACCACAATTCTAACGTTCATTTATTAGATGATTACAGTACATTACAGTGCATTCTTGATCAATGACTTTGTTCGAAGTTCTAAATTTCATCTTATTTGTTTTTTTTATCCAACCTCTTGTAGTATGTTATACTAACAGGTACATATTAAACAGTAACAGATAATTTCAGACACTTATGTATTAGATTCATTAAAAAAAATCACATTTCAACATACTGCAATCACCCAAGCAGTTAAAAGTACTTGGAACAAAGTGAATATTAATTTTGGTCTGCTATAGGTGTATTTAGCGCCAATATATGGTCCAGTTGGAAGGCTGATGTAGGTTTTAAACTCTTCACAGACAAATGTCAGCTAACGAACTATTGGCGACTAGAGACTATTTTGTAACTCTTCAATCTTAATTTGAGACTATTATTGAAAATACAAACGGCTGGATTTGAGCTCAGTGACTCAGTGGATAACACGTTGAGTATTGAGAGTGAACAGCGCTAGATTCGAGTCTCAGATTGTACATTAGCTGGGATGCATGTATATCGGACTGTGATGTAATAGACCATTCGGAAATTGGTCATAAGGTTGGTCAAAAAATAGCTTGCATTTTTAAGGTATGAGAGATACCATTGATGGATTAATTGTCTAAAGAATATACATATAAGCATCCATACATGCCGATCCAGTTTAGTCAATAAACTCCTTTCTCACTTTCAATCTTTTCACTTGAGTAGCCGTTTGAATTTGTGTATTACAAGATTGAATATCAGTACGAAACTCGGAGACTGTAAGTTACAAAAATCTGATGAGCCCTAAACAGGACGAAGTATGCGCCATAAGTTCCATTCCTAGTCATAAATCAAGTATTCTATACTTTAAACTAGCCAAAGCGAATCAACAGGAAATCTTCAGCATAGGGGATTCATGTTCTAAATAACTTTTTAAGTGATTCAATCAGTGATATCAGCTTAAGTCAATCTAATATAGGCTAAATGGAAACTGAGAAATATCGATGGATGCGTGGTATTTGCAAAGATTTGGCTTCACTTTCTGAGGAGAGATATGTTAATATTTGAAAACATGGCTCAATTTTTCGAGGAGGATAAATCTATATTTATAAATAATACATATATTTGCCATTCAGTCATCCAATAACAGCTTTCCATTCACTCTTGGTTTTCTCACACGATTAGCTTGGTTGGGTTCGCGGATAGGAAGTGCATAGATTAATATCACACTAGGATAACTTTACAATTAATTGATCACTAGGTAGTGTCAATGTCATGTATGTCAGTTACTTCTTAGTGCAGATCGAATACTATCGACCAAGTTGCAATGTGGCCACTAGTCTAGGTGAGTTGACATTGAGTACACTATGTTGAGATAAGATGGTGATTAGAAGTAGTCAGCAGGAAACCTTAGACCTAGGTTTCCTGCCACGTGGTGCTCGTCAGCAAGGTGTACCTGTCCTACAGGAGGTCAGTCACGGCCCGGATAGCTCTGTGGTAATGTCTCTTATTGTAAAGCTGGGTGAAACGGGGTCGAATCAGTCAGGGAGCATCGGTTCCCTCATGATTACAGGTACACCTTGCTGACGAGTGTCAAATAGCATGAAACCTAGATCCAGGGTTTTCTCTTGACTACCTCCAACCACCATCTGAGACAAGGATAACCGCATAACATAATGCCTTTGAAGTAACGATGACAAAAATAACTCTTTGCAAAATATTCCGTTGTCCTCAGAATTGGTTTAATTTATTAATAGCTAGAATATTAGTTTTGCCCTAAAATTTACTAAATTTTTTAACCTGCTTAACTCTCCTTTAATCTACTAGCACAAAGTACTCTGAATTCATCTGGTAGACGTGTTTATATAAGAATTCCTTATTGCTCCAAAATTATCTTCTCTAATTTCATCTAGTTAGACCTATTACGTAAGATTTGTTTATTCTCAAATAGGATAGTTACTAAAAAGGTGCCCCCAAATGCCCTGGTGCGGCCGAGGGTGGGAAGAGTCAGCTCTCCCTCTCCAGATGCTCTCATATGGCCACGTGCATACCGCCACTACCAGGTAAGTCCTACTCACTACCTGCTCGCTGCATTATTATTGTTTACGAACTTGAGAGAATGAAAAGAGAATGTCCTGCGCTCCAACCGGGTTGTTGGACATGGAGTATCCACTCAGGGGAGTTGGAAAACTCTTATTCTAAATTAATGGCTCCAGTATCCTGTAGGAACGAAAAGTGAATGTCCGGCACTTTAACCGGATCCCAAACCAATGGTGCACATCGGCACCAGTATCCTGCGAGAACAAATGGCGTATGAACCAATCGTTGGTCACGGGCTACCATGTGACTGCATCTCCTCATGTTGTTCCACTGCCTTGTGGATTAGACCTTTAGGTCATAGACTAGGGGTGTGGCTCCCTAAGAAAACCAACTGCTTCGGTTTGGGCACCCCGGCAGTATCGTAGCCCGCACACAAATTAAGTGACTTGTGTGGTGCATATCTATTTGGTGCCTTCTTGTACTCATGTTTATGTGTTTTTAAATAAATAAATAAATATAAAAACGTTTGACAAGGTATAATTATTGTTGTATTAAATATGTTGGAAATCAAATCTAAAAACTATCTTATTATCTGATGGTGGTTTAAATAATTTTTTTCTGGTTAGCGTGTTTTTAGCGAGTTAGTTTTCTACGGGATGGCGTCGATAACCCCATGCCCAACCCTCCTCCTTTATCCGGGCTTGGAATCAGCAGTAGCCCCAGAGGGGCTACAGGAGGAGTTATTATCTGATAGAGGTTCATTAATTTATTGATTTCATAATAATGTATCATCAATTAAACATATTACCAAATTTAAACTAACCATTTCCCATTCCAATTGATAATATTCACTATTTGTATCAAGTAAGTGATTGGATAAATTCATTGTATTACGTGTATATCTGAGAGAATATACAAAGTAGGGACAGAATAGTTTAATAATAATTGATAGAATGGATTGACTTTGGTTAGATAACTAATTGTATATTAGAGACTAGTGGGTAGTAGTTTCATCTTTAGTATCGAACTACTCAATAATGAGAATTAATCACTACAATAGAGATTAAACTGATTACCTTCAAGCTTCGTTATGTTAAGGTAGTTTCCGAGAAATACAACGGAGCTTCCGGATTCCCTAAATGAGCCAAAGAGTTCCCATTTAATTAGAACGTAATGAAACTTCCTAAAATATCAATGTGGTATGCTACTAATGGACATGCCTCTTTGTGGACTGGCTAAATTATGATGTTGATATAACAAACGCTAATATCTATAAATACCCATGATTTTCTGTACATTTTGATTTTTACCCAACAAACACTTCTCCAGTCTTCTTTTGTTTTTTGATTTGCGACTGTGGAGGTTGCATACGTCCGAGTACCGTAGTGTCTATACTGTATTCTGCGTTAGTTTATGTGTTGAACATATGATATTCATTTACATGTAGAAAATAGTTCTGAGTGTAAACATTCTCCATTGAACTCTGTCCTGGGTAATCCTTTCCAGTTCTTTCTAGCCGCTAGTCATACTTCTCATGTCTGCTTCCAATTCTCGATGTAGCGTGTTCTTCGGTGTTCCTCTTTTCTGTTTACCTTCACGATTTCAAGTTAAGGCTTGCTTCCGGATGTACTTTGGTTATTTCCACAATGTGTGTCCTATCCACTTCCAATATCTTTTCCTAATTTCCTCTTCAAATGGAAGCTTGTTTGTTCTACCCCATAGTAGGTTGTTGTTGACGGTATCTGTTCGACTGGTATTGAATATCTTACGTAAACAATTGTTTATAAATACTTGTACCTTTTCGATGATGGTTGTAGTAGTTCTTCAGGTTTGAGCCCCGTACGGTAGAACTGTCTTGACGTTCGTATTGAAGATTTTCACTTTGATTTTTGTTGTAAGACAGTTATTTTGAGTTCCATACGTTCTTCAATTGTAGAAATGCGACGCTCCTCAATATTGTACTTACATATTTATTACGTTGTGCACTTTTACTTAATTGACTACAAGTGTTTATCATTGCTTGCGTTGATGTTAGCTTATAATTTTTTACGTAATGAATAAAGTATACATGTGTGTGCATGGAAAGGGGTCCAATTACCTAGGTGATTTTCAAATATTGTAGTTGATATTTAAAATTATGGCACAGAAGTGAATGATCATTGGTCGACTTATGACCTTAATTTCAATCCCTTATTATTTATTCTCTAATCGATAATCTTATAATCATAGTATTTACGTTGAACATTTTAATTTATTTGAATAGCTGGTGCTTGAACGCTTGTTACTGACTTTCTAACCATTCCCTAATATCCCAAAATCTCTTACATTTGGATCACAAATGAATGACAAAAGGTGAGAAGTATGTTGCTTAAATGAAGAAAGCAAGCATACTTATAGTTCATCCAATGGATGTATACGACTGTAACTGATCAATCTCTTATTAACATATGTACGTCCTATGCAGATTGCCTCGGTATTTCGTTGAGTAACGAGCCTCGTCTCTGCTTACAAGGATATACAGGTCTACGAATGACCTTGATACTGTAAAAGATTTTGGAAACATATCACACATTGTAACGAAATGTAGAAAGTTTCCATTGGAGGCTAATTAGACGAAGTGCTTTCTGTCTTTTTCAGCTTTTGTAGACTTTTTCAAAGAGTTCTCTAATACTCCCAACATAACAGATCTAATTCATTGTGAATATATTCAGATAATCAGTCAACGGTCCTGACTTCTGCAAACAAATTAGTTAAGATTCAAACTTGATCAATAAGCAAAATATTATTTCAGTTACCTCATCTGTTTCAAAAAACCCCCTGTAACTCTTCTACAGTTACTGCCGGTCCCGAGCACGGGTAAAGGAGGAGGGTTGGACATGGAGTCGGCAACCCCATCCCGTAGAAAAAACCTTACTAAAAAACGCCAACCAGATCTGTTATAGAAATCTAACCGATTTGTCGAAATATCGTATCAGACTATAAATATTTACCAATTTTTGCCGATTTTATCATGGGATACTTCTAATTTAATGGCCCCAGATCTGACTCCAGTAATATCGTATGATTGATTGTTATTGAAGTAGACATATTATAGATCCTCGTATATGATTATCGACTTAACTCTTGTTAGCCAATAACGGAATTGAATAAGTCACATACGAGAATGGATTTTGAATAAGTATATTTCTGACAATCGTCGATCTAGATGGACAATCAAAGAAACGAAACAAAGAGGAAAATAAACCGAGGCGAAGGGAATCGGGGAAGACGGGTTAGCTAATTCACTTATAGTCAAATCGAATCGAAGTGAAGCGAGGTGAAGCGAACTAAATCGAAACAAGAGACGAAGAGAATAATTAACAAGGTCAAGATGCGACGGAAGAAGAATGAGTAAATTAGTCTATCTGAAAGCTAGAATAAGTTATGTTGGCTTGACATAGTGCCAGCCGCTCTACTCACTATCAAAGAATGAATGGTTTCCAATGTGTAGTTGGATCGCCTCTATATTAACAATCAGAAGTACTTACGATGATTTACAATCAGTGTCAAAACTGGTTTGTAGCAAAGTGAGGTCTTCCAGTTTTTTAGCATTTCAACTACGGGGAAGTTCATATCAATTTAATCACATTCGTTTTGTGGTGAACGAGAACACAGGTGGGAAAAACCAAATGTATTTGAATACAATTTTACAGAGTCCCCTAGTAAAATCTGAGGACCGTACAATGAATTCTTCATTTGCAAAATATCAATCCATCATCTCAGGCTTCATTGTTCCTTTATTTTCACAGTAATCATTCTCTGTTCTCGTTCTGTTTCCTCCGATTTTCTTAACCGTCTGCCGCCATACATTTCACTTTCGATTGGTGGATGATACATACTACTTATATCTGTCGATATCAGTAGTACATAACTACCGTTTTAGTGATTAGATTATTTTATACGACAAACAGAACTGCAAATTACATATATCACCAGGAATAATATATGTTCGTTGTTTAAGCCAACACAAGGAAATAATAACTTTTCAGAAATACCTCTCAGGTTCAATTACCTTCAAAAAGACAAAAGTGGATAGGACACACCTTGAGGAAATCACCCAACTGTGTCATAAGGCAATCCCTCATTACTTGGAATCCTCAATACCAAGGGAGAAGAGGAAGACCAAAGAACACATTACGCCGAAAAATGAAGACAGACATAAGAAGAATGAACAACAATTGGATAGAACTAGAAAGGAAGGCCCAAGATAGAGTGAGTTGGAGAATGCTGGTCGGCAGCCTCTGCTCCATTGGGAGTAGAAGACGTAAGTAAGTAAGTATAGTAAACAAATCTATGTAAAATTCCCGAATGGAAACGTCTTCATACTTAATCAACTCCTCATACATTTAGAAACAGGCAAATATCATACTTACTTGATATTTCTTCCAACACGTATCCATTTCTTACCATTTTGTTGATAATTCATTTTTGAATACAATAAAGGTTGTAAACCTATTTGAGGGAAAATAAACTATTCAGTTATTTATGTCTCATTATTCTATGAAATGAACTTGCCTTGACAAATAACTTACATTTTGTTAAAAGAACTTTTAAATAGGAGTTTTGTAGAGATTATAGTAATTGCTATTAGTTAAATTCATGAATCAGTTAAAGCTAGTCTACCATGGAATACCTGGAAGCACTGGACGGCCGTTTCGTCTAAGAGGTTACGAGTTCGCGCGCGAGACCAATAGGTCCTGGGTTCGAATCTCGTGAGGCGAGATCGTGGATGCGCGATGCTGAAGGGTTCCACAATAGGACGAAACGGCCGTCCAGTTGCTTCCAGGTTTCCCATGGTGATTTAGTTTCATTGATTCATGAACTCAACTAATAAACTCTTAGATAGTTTAGGAAACGTTTAAAGTTTAATAATATATTGAATAAACGTTTGACCTTAGTCCGGAATCAATCAATTCATCATTTGATAACCATAATTTATTGTTATGAGTAGGTCAATAATTAGGAATGAGAAAATGTGGAATTTATTCTTCAACTGTTTTTGTTATGTTTGACATGACCTCTGTTAATTACATCTTGATCCTACAGCTTATAATTCGTAGAAATGGGAACCATTACACACTAATGACCGCCTAGATACATGTCTCCAAAAACATGTCATCATTAAACTAAAGACACTTATGGATCTACTGATTCTATACCTACACCTAATGGTTAGTTGATAAATATCATATAAGTTAGAAGATACACAAGATTACTGTAAAAATCTATACGAAGTTTATACAGAAGATAACGAATATAATTATCACACTGGACGAAATTTTAGACCTATCATACTCTTCAAAAGTTACACCTAATTGGTACAAACTATCTAAGAGATTATTAGTTGAATTCATGAATCAATCAAAACTAAACCACCATGGAAAACCTGGAATCAACTGAACGGCCGGCTCGTCCTACTATGGAACTCATCAGCATCGCGCATCCACCATTCCGCCTTGCGAGATTCAAACCCAGGACCTATCGGTCTCGCGCACGATCGCTTAACCTCTAAATTACTGAGCCGGTATCCAACGATGTTAATGTCTAACTTCAACTCATCCACGGAACTGAGCCACCGTAAATCATTATC